>NC_085879.1:32660203-32662703 GCF_034702125.1 Engraulis encrasicolus | reverse complement strand
CAGTGACATACTTTACTGGAACATTTACTGGAAGTTGGGAAAAAGCGACGTAGTGTTTCTCTAAGATGCAGCATTTTGGGTGGCGCAGGTGGAGGAAGAGGGCATGGAAAGGGGTTTGTTCAATTCCTATTGATTTCTAAGGTGAGGTGCAGGTGCTGTGTGTGTGTGTGTGTGTGGGGGGTGGATGTTGGGGGGTGGGGGGGGGTGGGGGGTGGGGGGTTGGGTGTTGTGGTTTTTTGACAGGGTGGGAATGGGGGGGTGTGGGTGGTGTGGTGTGGGGGTGTTCTCTTCCCCTCTGCAGCTTGAGGTGGGGTGCTGGTGGTGATGGTGGTGTTTGTGGGGGTGGAGGGTTGTCTCTGTGGGTATATGGGGTGGTGTGTGTGTGCGCATGCGTGCGTGCGTACTTGCGTTGCGTGCGTGCGTGCGTGTGTCATGTGTGTGTGTCATGTGTGTGTGCATGGGGGGTGTTGTTCTCTTCCCCATTACTTTCCAAGGTGAGGTGCAGGTGTTGTGGGGGTAATGGGTGAGGGGGGTGTTTGGGCAAAGGTGGGTTAGTGGATGGGTGGAGTGTTGAAGAGGTGGAGGGGTGTATGTGTGTGTTTGAGTGCAGGGGTGTACTTCTTTTCCCATTGTTGTGTGGTGATGGGGGGGTGACGTGTGTGTGTGTCTGTGTGTGTGTGTGTGTGTGTGTGTGTGTGTGCATGTGTGTGTGCGTGCGTGTGTGTATGGTGTGTGTATGTATGGGGGGAAGGGGGGTGGGGGTCGTTGCTTCTTTTCCTAGTGCCTATTTTAAAAACGCGACCATATAATCTGTTGGCTGCAAGGCTGCAGACAATGGGCCTGGTTGCAAGGTGGCACCGCGGTGGCCGTGGCCTAACAAGGGGACAGCCACGCCGCACCAAAGCCCCACGTGTCGGGTTTCACATGAGACATACACACAGGATTTTAATGAAGGGCTGGGCTTCACAGCGTATATTTCCTCTTTTCTTTTTTTCCCTATAGTCCCTTTCCCCTTTTTTCTTCCTTCCTTTCTTTCTTTCTTTCTCTCTCTGTCTCTCTAATTGGCAAAGAGGGGGTCGCTTTTAAGTGAAGTTAGGGGGAACAAAGACTATAGGGCTTTTCTTCAGGTTTTTGGCTTGTGTTCTCTTCAAAACATCAAAACAGGTTATGAAAAAGTAATTAGCTTTCATCTCTTTTTTTTCATTTTTAATTCAGTGTTATCATGTTACTGCAAATATATAGGCCATATATATATATTGCTTTTGCATGCAGAATACAATGCGTATTGGAAGATATATGATGATCAAAAAATTGCTCTCTTTTGTAATAAATAAAAAAGTCTTGCAAAGGCTTTAAAAAAGCAGTGAGCAAATCCTATCCCATTTTTCTAAAACTTTTTAAATGTATTTCTCCAGTATACATATACATATGCCACATGGTTAAGATACAAGTGATGTGATGCTTCGACTTAAAGGGACACTGTGCAGGAAATGGTCAAAAAAGGTACTGCAACTATGCTGCTCATTGAAACTGGGCTGCCTATTGCCAAATTTGATCTTAACATGAAAGTTTACTAAGTAATAAACACATATTTTCTACTATGGTCCAAGTACAGTCATTTTTGCTGCTAAAAATGGCTATTTCTGGAAATTCAAAATGGCGGACCATGGAGAAGATCCCCCTTTTCATGTATGAAAAGTGCAATTTTTCCAGTCATTATGAATACTTTGAATTTGATGGTGGTGGTAAGTATTCATGAAAAAGGTAACATTAGTGAATGGGCAGCATGAATTCTGGAAATAAACAACTAAAAATCTCACACAGTGTCCCTTTAAGTAAAACTTCAATCATGTCTCTTCATTGAATCAATTGATATTAACTTCACAAGTCACATACGCATACTATGCTTTGATATGCCTTTCACCTAAACAGCCTGCCTGCATTTTCCATCATCAATACATGTTTTGGTAACACTTTACGATATCGTCCTATTCACAGCTTTATAAACACTTTATAAATAATGAACTAATTATCAACAAAATGTTTACAAATGTTTATAAATGGGCAAGAAATACTATGTTAACATAGCAGACACAGCACAGTCGCAGTGGTCCTGGAAGGTTGTCCTCCAAAGACCAGATGGCATGAAACCACAGAAAACTGACACAGTAGAAGTTGATTCCCACTCCACTGTGCAGTCATAGTTTGGTTATTACTCATTTACAAACATTTGTAAATGCTTTTTAAAATGTTAATTGTTAATAAATGTTAATAAAGTGTTTATAAAGCTGTGAATAGGACGTTATTGTAAAGTGTTACCCGTTTTAATATCCATACATTTAAATTATATTTCATAAATATTGATGAGATGAAATGAAATCGTTTCTGCAGCCTCTACCATGGTAAGGAAGTGTGAGAATGGGGGAGTGGGGGAGTTTGATGTTCTAAAACTTTTGACCAGCATATGTGCACATGTAGCCTACATGTTTTGACATCCATA
>NC_085879.1:32647703-32650203 GCF_034702125.1 Engraulis encrasicolus | reverse complement strand
ACATTCAGTTCTTTTTCTTCTTCATTTTTCAATCGGAAAAAATAATGCTTGCAACACAATTTCTGTGAAATCTAGAAAAGTTGCAACAGGGTGGACACCCCTTCTGAATTTATTTTGCAACATTTCCATGGGCTATTTTTGTACATACGCAGTATCCATTCCTCCTGAACAACAGTACTTTGTCTTTGTTTCTTGTCCACAGGCAACATTCCCCTTCATCAACGTCTCCAAATTCGGGAAATAGACGTCCCTGCACACCCAAGCATCGAGCCTCCATGCATTCACCTGTCACAGTTTTGGGGGTTATTGAGCAGTGTGGTAGGACATGAGTATTGTTTTGACTTGGCTACGGCATGAGTGATTGGGATATCAATTATTTTTTTCTTCTTCTTTTTTCAACCTGAAAATTATGTTTGCAACATAATTTCGGTAATGTGTATGAACTTGTAACAGGGTGGACAGCACTTCTTCAATTTATGTTGCAGCTCCTCCATGGCCTATTGTTGTACGTCACAGCACAGTATCCATTCCCCCTGCACTTGTTCTTTGTCTTATAAGTTTTGGTTCACAATCACAAGCAACATTCCTCATCATCAGCGGTTCAACCCATTTGGGCATGCAGCCCTCCTTTTATTTTTTCAGATATTTACTATAGGCATTTTTCCGTATACAGTACAACCTGTCTGTGCCGTGCCTTGTCGTGCGTACCATGCTGAGCTGAGTGATACTGTCAAACCAGCCTGGTTTGTGTTTCCATTACATATCTCACATATCGAAGTTGTCTATGAACAGTTTCAGCAACATCATATTTCGATACTGCAACGCTTATTTCTGCCTTCGATTTTAATATCATAGTAAAACAGTGTCAAAGCAACGAGAAAGAGCAGTCCAAGAGAGTCAATCTGGTGGCCGTCATGATTATTTTTTGATCCACAGGTGAGGATGAGTTGACTCGTATTCTGGGTAGCAGGCAGCGAAAGACCCGCTCAGCTCACTTTAGCTGGCCGGCTGGTTTTCGAGCTGAGTCGAGCTGTGTTGAAAAGTGGCGGCCGAGTCGTGCTGTGTTGAGCTGTATCAGGTAGAAAATGGGCAGTGGAAAAGAGCCTTATGATGAGTCTGACTGTTGAGGCAGAGATTCTTTAAGTATAGAGATATGCCAAGATAATAGGTTGCTATGGGCACCCAACATGACCAGGTTCCGGTCTGCCTAAAGGGGCGTGTCATAATGCTCCTAGCATTGAATAGAACAGTCCTCAGGTCTGCCTAGGTCTGCCTAAAGGGGGATTTCCCCCCCCAATAATAGAACCCGGAAACAATGGGCCAATGGAACCTCTCTCTCTCTCTACTCTCTCTGGTTGAGGTCCCCAGAGAGATTTTGTTGGGACCCTTTGCAATTGTCTGCCTTTGTAAAACTCCGTTCCTCATCATCAACCTTTCCAAATTTGAGAACTGACATGGACACATGGGCACTGATTATTCATGGGCAATCAGTATATGCTTATAGATCAGCTGTGCTCGATCAGAAGAAAAACGCTACGTTTACAGATGCTAACTTCTAAATGCAGAAAAGGGAAAGGGGGTGCTTGCCTAGGGCCCCAAGTTAACTAGGACCGGCCCTGTCTAAAGTGGCACATTACTACACAGTATCCATTCTCTCCAGCACTCGTCCTTTGTCCAAGCTTCTGTTCCACAGGCTACGTTCCTCATAACCTTTCCGAATTTGCGAACTGACCCCACGTACCACCCAATACCCCTCCACCAACCATCTATCCTTTCACCTGTCACAGTCACAGTGGTGGTGTCGGGGGTTATTGAGCAGTGTGGTAGGATATGAGGTCAGGTATTGTTTTGACTTGAGCTGTGACATGACCAATTGGGATACCATATCAGCTTTATTTTTGACCAGAAAAATATGTTTACAAAATAATGTTGGTGAAGGATATCAGCTTGGTAATAGCACTTCTTAATTAATTTTGAAATTTGTTTATATTTGATTGATTTTGCAACCTTTCCATGGGCAATGTTTTAAGGAAGTGTCCATTCTTCATGCACTCCCTTTGTCTTAGCCTCTGGTTCAGAGGCAATAGTCCTGATCATGAACCTTTCCAAAGTTGAGAACTGACCCCCCTTCAAACACCATCTCACCCCATAACCCACCGACCATCTATCCTCTCACCTGTCACAGTCACAGCATTGGTGGTCTCAGGTGTTATTGAGCAGTGTGGTACGATATGAGGTCAGCTATTGTTTTGACTTGAGCTATATGACATGAACAATTGGGATATCACATCAGCACTGAGTAACTTTTTTGACCTTGAATATAATGTTATGTTGCTTTAAAATGTTGTGACGTTGATAGCTTGTAACAGGGTGGACACACTTCTAACTTTATTTTGCAGTCCGTGCTATGGGCTATAATTGCATTAAATGTAGAGTATTGTAATTTTTAAAATAGTTTATTTCCAGAATTTATGCTGCTCATTCACAAAATCAATACATT
>NC_085879.1:32637703-32642703 GCF_034702125.1 Engraulis encrasicolus | reverse complement strand
AGAACACCACAGAGGCCATTCAAAGAATATTTTCCCTTCTCATTGTCTTCTTATTTCCCTGTGTCTCACTTCCCCGAGTGCTCCTTGTAGGCCGCTGTTGTTCAGCCTCGGCCACACAAACAAATGCAAATGTCTGCCTGAAGAACAACATAATGCAACTGAGTGGGGACGGAGCCCTTGGTTGAGGAGGAGGATGAATGGCTCTCGGGCAGGGACTAATTAATCTAAGTACAGAGAGGCAATGGGCCCACTTGGAATGTTTTCATTCCTTTATCTACGGCCTGGGCTGGGCTGGGCTGGGCTGAGCTGAGCTGGGCTGGGTGGGGGAGAGAAAGAAAAGGATCGGGCCAACCCTCCTCTTTTCTGCTCGCCTCTCTCTCTGTCTTCCTCTCTCTCTCTGCATTTCTCTGTCTTCTTCTCTCTGTCTCCTTCTCTGTGTCTGTGTCTCTGTCTCTCCCTGTCTCTCTTCTTCTGTCAGAGAAAGGGATGGTCCGCTGGCTTGCATTCAACCATTTATGTCAACGTTTCTGAACGTTATACTCCACGGGTGAGCAAAAATCAATCAATCCTCTTCTCTCAGCTTCTTCTCTCTCTACACAGCTTTTTGATGCTGTTCAAGGAGCATGCTAGGATGGGAGGAAATAAGGGAAGGGAAGGTGAATGTAAAAGAAAGAAATAGAGTGATAGTCTCGGTTGTTTAGGGCTTACACCGTTTTTAAAGCAGCTGAAAAGGGAAAGGATGAAGAAAGAGGGGAGAAAAATAGGAAAAGAAGCCCTGTGGCCCGCTCGTGGAGCTTGTCAGGTGCAACAGGGAGGCGAGGCAAGACACAAGGCAAGGCAAGGGGAAGAACAATGGAGGCACGGAGCGGAGGAGAGAGAGAGAGAGAGACAGAGACAGAGAGAGAGAGAGAGAGAGAGAGAGAGAGAGAGAGAGAGAGAGAGAGAGAGAGAGAGAGAGAGAGAGAGAGAGAGAGGGAGAGGCAGAAGGCTCTGAGATGAATGCTTTTGGGTAGATCAGTAATGGACCTAAAGGCCATGCGCCTGCGGGGAATTTGCTGGCTTATAAAAGGAGGGCTTTAAGAGGGTGCCATTCATATGGGCCCAAAGAGATTTGAATTGCCCCACCACCACCACACCACCCCCCCTCCCCACTCCCCCCCCCCCTTCACAATCACTTGAAAGGCAAAGCTCAGGGTGTTCCGAAACAAAGTGGGGGGAATCACGCTGCCATTCAATGGCTCTAATAAGCTTTTAACTATTTTACATTATGGCGTTACCCCTCTCTTCTTCTCTTTACTCCGTTCGTCTCTCTCTCTCTCTTTCTCTCTCTCCGTGGCATTGTTTGGCTTTGCCATGCAAGCGGGGCCAACTTAAATGTCTGATTTATACTTTTCTTCATGGTGAATTTAAACAAAAAAAATCTCTCTGAAAAGCAGAGAGAGAGAGAGAGAGAGAGAGAGAGAGAGAGAGAGAGAGAGAGAGAGAGAGAGAGAGAGAGAGAGAGAGAGAGAGAGAGAGAGAGAGAGAGGTCCCAAATGAAAGGGAGGGAGGGATTGGGTTTTATTATTTAAGGTGGAAAATGGGACTCATTATATAAGTGACAGCAGGCCCCTAGATCTCGGATGTATAGAAGGGAGTTGGAGGGTTTTTTTTACAATTCAAATCCTTAAAGGGGTCCCTTACTCTTTAAGATGCAACATTATCATACGCTTCCATCGTAAGTTTTCTTTTCTATTGTTTCTTCACTTTGCATATCTCCTTGCATATGTTACTCAAAACATCCCACAACGCATGCATAATATATACACATCTATACAAAAAACCCCACCAATTGCACGGTTAATTTTTTGTTCAATTCACACTTAAATATTTGATGCAAATTGCACAACATAGATATATTACCGGTCCGTTGGTCCATTAGTCTCTCTGATCCAAAAAAACGGGGAAAAAAGAAAAGAAAAAAGAAATCAATAAGTAGGTCTGATATCTAGCCTGAGGCAACGGCTCCTGTTGCTATAGGGACTGGGGCTTGTTTTTACTGCGGTGGAAATTGCCTCCTCTGCGCTGTCTGACAGGGGTCAAGGGTTCAGCCCTGGGGAAGCCCTCAGCCACACAGCTACTCACTCCTACAGCCACACAACTACTCACTCCTACAGCCACACACATACTTACTCCCACAGCCACACAACTACTCACTCCTAGCCTCCTGTTAGCCTGACGCCCATCAGTCACTCAGCTACTTACTCCTACGGGTCTCCTGTTAGCCTGACACCCTGACAACACCACTAGAGGATGAGGTAACGAGGGGGATAAGAGGAGAGGAGGAAGACAGCAGAAGAGACGATGAAAAGGGTGGAGAGCAGAGGAGAGGAGAGGGGAGGATGAGAGGAGAGGAAAGGAGACGAGACGAGACGAGATGAGAGGAGAAGAGGGGAGGATGAGAGGAGAGGGGAGAACAGGTGAGGGGATGAGTAGAGGAGAGGATAGGAAAGGAGATGAAGGGAGAGGAGAGGAGAGGAGAGGAGAGGAGAGGAGAGGAGAGGAGAGGAGCGGAAGGGAGATGAAGGGAGAGGAGAGGAGAGGAGAGGATAGGAAAGGAGATGAAGGGAGAGGAGAGGAGAGGATAGGGGATGAGTAGAGGAGAGGATAGGAAAGGAGTATGAGAAGAGGAGAGGAGCAGAGTAAAACCCTACAAAAACAACAGAAAAGAAGAAAACAAAACAGAAGAATGAGTGGCATATATGGCATAGGAGGACAGGAGAAATGAAGAGCAGAGCAGAGAAATGAGAGGGAAAGAGGGGGAGCAGATGAGAGGAGGCATAGAGAGTGTAATGTAGTGGAAAAGAGGTGAAAGAAGAGCATATCAGCAGACAGAAGAGGGAGGATAGAAAAAGAGAGGAGAGGAGGTGTGTGTCAGAGTGTGATGAGGAAAAGAGAGGAAAGGAGTGGATAGGACAGGACAGGGCAGAACAGAGAAGTAGAAGAAGAGAAACAGAAAAAAGTAGAAAAGAAAAGACAGGAAAAGTGAAAAACAAAGAGAAGAGGACATGGTGTGCAGGAGAGGGTGTGATGGGGTTGAGTTGGGGTGAAGAGAGGAAAGACAGAGGATAGGAGTGGAGGACAGGACAGAACAGAACAGTATAAAAGACAAGAAAAGACAGTAGAGGAGGAGAGGGATGTGGTGTGGTGTGCAGGAGAGGGGTGGTTAAGGATGGGGTGTGGTGGGGTTGGGATCGGGTGAGGAGAGGAAAGGGAGAGGATAGAAGCGGACAGGAGAGGAGAGAACAGAATAAAAGACAAGAAAAGAGTGCAGAGGAGGAGAGGGGTGTGGTGTGGTGTGCAGTAGAGAGGTGGTGTGGGGTGTGGTAGGGTGGGGTTGGGGCAGGGTGACGTGGGGCTGGGCTGAGGCGAGGAGAGGAGTAAGGGACCGCACAGCCGGGGCCGTCGCCCTCTCGATGACACTTTTAAATTTGGGCTTCCCTCGGCTGTGTCGACATTAAGAATTTCATGGTAATTGTTGAAGACAAGGAGGGGGCCCTGACCTCTGCGGCCCTGATTAAGTTCTCATAAAAAAGGGCCCACACTCCCCAGGCCCCCGTAATGGCCCCAGATTGTAAAACAGAAATCATCCCCTCGCCACAGGAGGGGTGACTATGAGTACAACCCTACGGGGGACACTATATGAGTTAAATAGAGATGGATGGTGCACTGAAAAGCATACATTTGTGTTGTTTTATAACCTCTTCTTTCAATTATTAAGTTATTTATTTTTATTTCACATGAATGTTTTGGTTTCGAATAGCTTGGTGCTCCCCATGCACAGTAATAGCCCCAGATTGTGGAACAGAGATCATCATCATCGCCATGGGAGGGAACCCCATCGGTCCAGTCCAAGATTGGTGGTGACTTTGAAAATCAGTGATTTGTGTTGTTCTTGTGTCGTGTTGTGTTTTATTTCACTTGATTATGGGTTTTGGTCAGTCTGACATAGCTTTGCAGTGAATATATTTGCATATTTATCAATTGGGGGGAGTAGGGGGATGACTATATGGCTTCAGCCCTGACGAGTCGTGTTAGTGGGAGAGATTTCAAAGACTCTGAAAATCAGATTTTTAAAAACATTAGCTTGTCCAGTCCATACATTCACCGAGGGATGGGTCCAGCCCTGCATTGGCATGAGACAGACCGAGATGATGATCATAAATCATCTTTTTGGTTTTGAAATACCTTTACATTATTTTTTAATTCCATCTCTTTCCATTAGGGCAATACCTTGATGACATAGTAGTTTTTCCAAGAAGAAAAATCCTAAAACAGATTATCTTCTTGAGAGACAGAGAGAGGTTTTTTTTTTTATGAGATAGGCCCATCGTTTGGATTTGGTGGCCCATTGGTCAAACTTAAATAGAGACAACAAACTGAGCCAATCATAATAGGCCTATCATAAAAAAACAGGGGGACTGTGGGAGAGGCTTGTCTTGTGCAAGAATTCTTGCCGTTTCTTTGTCCCAGTCCTGCCCTGTCGGATAACTTGACAGCATGTTAGCTTGACAACACGTTAGCTTGACAACCTGTTAGCTTGACAACGTGTTAGCTTGACAGCGTGTTAGCTTGAGCAGTAAAGGGGAGGATAGATGGGCCAAATGACTTGTCATGCCAGAGTAGCCTATTTCAGCGTCTCTAGATAGAGACTGATTTGATTTTTATCTTTTTCAATTACCACCCTCACCCACTCACTCACTCACTCAATACCATCAGGACGCCTCTCGGCTCTCTAAATTTATGGCTGAAGCCTAATTACAATACTGATTACCATCCCCATCCCCATTAGGCATCAGGCTCAATCTGGCCATATATCTGACTTAACACTAAAGCATGGTAGGCTAATACTAGATCTAGACGGTCATATATCTGACTAAAGCACAGTGTAGTAGATCATGACATGTTGATTCAGCTAAGGTAATGCAGCAAATCTGAAATCTCTTAATCTTGGTTTGTAT
>NC_085879.1:32432703-32635203 GCF_034702125.1 Engraulis encrasicolus | reverse complement strand
CAGCATTAGCTGATCGTAAAACAACCGCACAGGTTTACTGTACTCAGACGTGTTGGAAGAGGTTTTTTTTTTACTTTATTTTTTTGAACATCTTTGCCTCTCCTCCCTCTGCCCCTTCCTGCTGTCCTCCCTCCCTCCCTCCGTCCTGTCTCACTCCAGAGTAAATGTAGGAATGTAGGAGAATCTTCTCCTTTTAACAAAAAAGAACTATGCATATCCGTCTCAAAAATGGGTGCTGGACTACCAAATGTGGAGTTGCTTAGGTACAACAAATGGTGCTGAACAAAAATGTAACGTTTGTAGAAAAAAAGTTCTCACACTCCTTTGGATTTTTTCTTCTTCTTTTCTCGCTTTTATTCATTCACTGGCTTGATATGACGTTTCGACCCCTCGGTCTTAATCAGCCGGACTAGCAGAGTCACATGACAACACACAAAAAAAAAAAGTCAGCAACACTAAGCCCCTTCTTCTATTGCAATGTGACATTTCGGGCGGCATGCCCTTTATCAGACAGATCTGCCTGATGAACTGCATGCTGCCCGAAACGTCACCTTAAAATAGGAGAAGCAGGAGCTCGGTGTTGTGGTTAATCTTCTCCCTCCACTCCAACCTCCACTTCACTACACTCTTGGACCACTCCAGCATAAAGGGGGCAGGTACTAGGGCTGGGCGGTTCTGGAGAAAATGTGCATCACGGTTTTCTTAATGAAAATTAATATCACGGTTTTCTGCACGGTTTTTTTGATAAGCAGCGATTTTCCCCCACATCTCATTGTTCCTGAAGAAAAGACTGAAATTAAATTTAAAAATGAAATCAAATCCTGAATTTTAATTAATCTCCATTTCTATTTTAATCACTTTTTGGGAATAAAAACTAAAAAAAAACCTTCTCTCATCAAAAAGTGAACCTTGTGTGGAGAAAACCGTTATCACGTTATTTTAACGGTATACCGCCCAGCCCTAGCAGGTACTGTGGGTAGCTGGATATCCTCCTCCCTCCACCCCTGTTGTTGCTATCCTCTCCCTGCAACCCCACAACTCTACTCAGAACACTTCAGCGTAAAGGCAGGTAAAGGTACATACCTTACTCCTTCCTCTCCTGCTTTTCCTAATCATCCCTCCCTCCCTCCCATTCGCAGACTCCCCACTCCTGGTCCACTTTAGTGTGAAGCCAGGAAGGTAGGTATTCTCTTCTCCGCTGCTCCTTCCTCCCTTCCTCCCTTCCTCCAGGACCCCTCCAGTTCCGGACACTTGCGGCCCACTTAGTATCGAGGCAGGTGGGGTAGGTGAATCTCCTCTCCTTCTCTCCTCCGGGCCCCACTCCTCTCCACTCCACTCCAAGCCCACTCCAACACAATTACGGAGCACTTAACATGCTCAAGAGCACACTCCTAACCTAACCTGCCGCCACCCTTCTCTGCCCTGCCCTGCCTGAGTGTGTCTCACTGTGTGCCTCCCTGTGTGTGGCGCCTCCTACCTTGTACATCTTTTTCCAAAACTTTGTCCTGTCACGCCGGAGTGGAGTGCTTTAGACCTCCCCACATAGGGGAAGACAAAACATCCCCCTTTGGAGTTGATTATCTTGTCATACTTGTCTTGTCATTTCACACTGAGCCTGACTAAGGCACTGGGGTGCCTTTTTATGGTCCACTTCACCAGATGAATAAGCTCTGACATTTTTTTTTATTCGTTTCTGTTCTGTATAATACTATGAAAAGGAAAAGTGGAAAGTGTATGAAAAGTGAATACTGTAAAATAAAGTGTTACCAAACTTTTGTATCTATTGTTTGTGTATTATATACCAGTTCATGATCTCTGTCTGTCTTGATTTAAAAAAAAATACCTACAGACATTCTTAAAACAAAATAATAGCAGACAGAAATTTCTCTTTGACCTAAAATACAGCCTAAGTCAAATTACACATAATGGTATTAGTAAATGCAGCTAATTTTCAGGTGTAAGAATTTGAGGAACATACGAAACAGACAATTAAAAATATAAATGTGCAATAAATAAATAAAAAGACATAACGTGAATGAGTAATGAAGAACAAAATTACCTATTATAATTTCAGGTGTGAAGTAATGTCTCTCTGTTCATACGGCATGCTTCCATTTCCTTCCATGTCTGTGTGTGTGTCTTCTCACCTTACCTGAGATGCACAACAGAACTAACACGATACAGCTTTTGAGACAATTAAGGAAGTCTGTCTTTCTTCCGCTAATTTGCTTTTAGTCCCTCGTGCTAATGCAATGTAGGCCTTTACTCAACACAGGCAAAGGTATAGACTTGCAAAAGTGTGTATGTGTATGTCTGCATGCATGTCTTTGTCTCTGTGTGTGTATGTCTGTGCGCATGTCATGGTGTGTGTGCTTGTGCATGTCTGTGAGCATGTCCTCATTGTGTGTGTGTGTGTGTGTGTGTGTGTGTGTGTGTCTGTGTGTGTGTGTGTGTGTGTGTGTGTGTGTGTGTGCGTGTGTGTGTGTGTGTGTGTGTGTGTGTGTGTGTGTGTGTGTGTGTGTGTTTGTGTATCTGCGTAAATGTCTTTGTGTGTATGAGTGTATGTGTGTGCGCTCACGCTCGCTCGAGTGTGTGTCTGTGGCAATGTGTTAGTGGCTTTCCATTACGTCTGAAGACAAGATATCTTTACATGCTGCAAGGCAGCCGCCTGGAACGGAACCTCATGGCCTCAGGGCCTAGGGCCCTTGTCTAAGCCTTTGTGTCTGCCTCTCCCTCTAAGTGGACAAGTGCTCTCCACAAACGCCCGCCCGCCCGCCTGCTCGCCGGGGCCCGGGCCCGGGCCCCCACCTCGCTCCCCCTTTAGTGGTGACATATGCCTAATCTGTACCACCGGAGAGGACCATCTGTGCCCATGTTTCAGGTCTCCCCTCTCAGGTAGAGGTGGAGGTGGAGGTGGAGGCTCAGATGACACCATGAATCAACACCACAACACAGCATCAACTTCATTTAATCAGAATTAACTTTGATTTACGTCTGTTTTGCTGGACTTTTGGCAGAAGCATCTGAAGCAAATGAAACACACATCCCCATCCAAGCATCTATTTTGGCAATGTCAGCCATTTTAAATGAACACTAAGCAAATTTAAAAAAGCCCAAGTTGTTTCAGTTTATTAATGTCTAAACAGGGAAGAGACGCTAGAGAATATGCCTAATCTATACCCCCCAAAGAGGAACATCTGTGCCCATATTTCATGTCCCATTTCAGGTGGAAGTGGAGGTAAGGCTCAGATGACACCATGGCATGGCAGTGGCGATGCATGAACACAGCATCAACTTGGGGAAGAAAAAAAATTACTCCATTGATTCAGAATTAAGTTTGATGAATAAATTGAGTTTCAACTCGTCTCCTCCGAATCTTAGCAAAAGCACAAGAGGTGGCACATAACATGAGCTTCATTGAAATAAACATCCCTCCTTTGAAGAGCCAGCCCCATGCAAACATATATTTTGTTGCTATTATGTTGCGTTTTGTTAATGACAGTGATTGCACCAAACATATATTTTGTTAGATGCTATTATGTTGCGTTTTGTTAATGACAGTGATTTTTAAGGGACACTTTTATTTCAGAATTCGTGTAGTGGTTTTTGAAGTCTAAGACAATGAGAGGTACTTCAGCATTTGCTTAATCTAATAGCTGACAGGACCATCTGGGCCCATCACAGGTCTCTCCCTGTGGGGTGGAAGTGGAGGTAAGGCTCAGGTGACTGGACAGATGATGATGCACATCATTCATTGACACTGACTTTAATTGAACCAATACATTAAAATTCACCTCACCTCACCTTACTTTTCTTATTAGCCTATTTTATAGAAAATAGATGGAAAATACCACATGCTTCTTGCAACGAACGTGTATCCATTCAAGCATCTATTTTGTTCTACCCAATCAACTTTTGTAATTGAGCACTATATAATGTTATTACGTCCGCAAAGGAGGTTATGCTTTTTACCTCCGCCAAGGAGGTTAGGGTTAGGGTCACGCTGCATTGTCCGTCTGTTTGTTTGTCTGTCTGTCTGTTTGTCTGTCTGTCAACAGGATAACTCAAAAGGTTATGCACAGATTTTGATAACATTTTCTGGAGTTGTTCGAAATGACAGAAGGAACAAGTGATTAAATTTTGGTGGTGATTCAGATCCTGATACGAATCCAGGAATTTTTCAAAAGATTGTTCACCATTGCGGCATAGGACGAATATTCACATTCCAGTTTCTAACTCCACAAAAACATGACAGAAAGACTTGAAAAACAATTAGGGTGTAACATAGTCAAATGTTCTATTAAACAGTGTCCTTGGCCGAGGTCTGCACTCTCTGAGTGCATTTCTAGTTTAACCCCTTAGCACAGAGCCTACCTTACTGTCACCAAAATTGGAATCGTTATGTCTTATTCTGTTACTTAAGGCTCTCTGTAATGTCATAGCAATATTGTTATGATGTAGTGGCGTATTTTCAGCAAATAGTGAATAGGCCCGCCGGCAACTCCATCTGCAGTAAGAGGCTACGATTTAAAGTCGTTTGAGTGGTTCTCTGTCTGCACTTCAACATGTGGCTAATCTGTACCAGAGAGGACCATCTGTGCCATGTCCTCTGCAGTCTCAGGTCTCTCTGTCTGCCTCTCAGGTGCAGGTGGAGGTGAGGCTCAGATGACTGGACAGATGACGCAGTGACAGTAGCGATGGATCACCACACTGCCAACTTGGGGGGAAGTGATTCAAAGCCATTTATTTGGCATTAACACATTTATTCAAATTCAATTAAATTAATTTCAATTATGCTTTATTGGCATGCCTATTGGTAATAGTGTTGCCACAGCTTACAGATAAAAATAGGTGCACATGAAAGCGGGTAACAGAATATTACTGTCAATTAAAAACATTAAGCATACATGGTAAGAATATTAAACACACACACACACACACACACACACACACACACACACACACACACACACACACACACACACACACACACACACACACACACACACACACACACACACACACACACACACACACAAACACAAACCCAAAACAATTTCACTTCAACTCTATTCTTTTATTCATAACATTCGCTTGAAAGTCCCGCCCCTTAGTTCCGCATTTCACGGGAACTAAGCTGACCATCTATCAACATGGTAGTGAGTAAATACCTTCTGATTTCAGTCATTATATGCGCTGGGCTACAAATATGCTGTTTAAGAGGCTAGATAAAGATTATTCATGCAGAAGTATCACTATTTTGTTCCGAGGCCGTCTGCATGAAAAATGTGAAGAAACACACCCTTCTAAAACGTTTGGTGTTTAGTACGAAAAATGAAATAAAAATATCAGAAACAACATATGCGGAGCTCATGGCACAATTCGAAGGGGATCGAAATATGATTTTAATACCGCCATTGAATTAGGCCTACATGCTAAAATTTTCTGCTAAAACGCCATAGAGGTCCCATGAAATCTGGGGAAGTGACATCACTTTCAAGCTCTATTGTCCAGTCAAGGGTAACATGAGCAGTAAAACTGCATGTTGAAATTGGCAGGAGTTTTGCAAATGACATTCGTTTTAACATTTAGCCCAACAGTATACATGGGTGGGTGTCTTTAGGTGTGATCTAAGGTCAGTTTAGCTCCACATAAGTTTTCATTTGAAAGGGGGGCTCTGGGTGGTTGTTTAGTTGTTTTCAAAGCATTTGCAAATCAAAGTTACAGGGTTCCCATCATTACCATCCAAAATGACTCTTGTTGATTTGGGCAATTGACGTTCCCTGCTTTTGTGGCCTAAAGATGCTCCATCAAACAACTCTATTCCATTCCATCAGCTCTTTTCAACCTACTAACCCACAATCCAACAATGATCAAAATGGAACAATGATGAAATTGAACGTCAATCTGGAATAACAATCATGTTTGTCTGACAAAACCTCTGACAACTTTGTCCCAGGTTTTCTGTTAATTCCTACTAAATAATAAACCCTACATTTGATACTAGAGGTCACGGAGTCTCTAGAAAGGATGAATGCACACTGCAATATATTTTTATTTTCCACACCTTGAAAGGGTAATGTATGTATATAGAATCTTAGTGTGATGAAGCGGTCTGCACACTGTGTATTAACTCCAAAAATACTTTATTTCATTTAAACATATGGCAACGTTTCGATCCATCAGAGGGATCTTCCTCAGGCAATCTATACCGAATCTATATGAGGCAAGTATACAGAATCTTGTCAGAAGAACATGATTATAAGTTTACTTTCTAACTGGCCCTTGGGCCAAGGATGAGATGATGCCCTTATTTCCTACCAATAAACAGGACCGAATCCACAAACAGGCCAACTGGGCCTGGGCCCAGAGGGCAAAGGGGGACCCCTTGCAGAGGCCCTAAAAACAAACCAGGTAGGCCTACAACTTAGTATTACATGAAATGATGGCAGAACAAATTCAGAGGTGCTTTGCACTGTATTACAAGTTCACCACTAAATGTTGGAAACAGTATTTGAAGATTGAACACAATACAAAGCACTTCATTCTGCTTTAGAAGCTGTTCACATGTATGGATATTTTTGAAAACGCATGGGTTTAGGCCAGTTTACAGGTAAACTGAGTTTCACAAACCACATTTAAAAACTCTGGATTAAAAATATCCCTTTTATGCAGCTATTTTATTTGTATCCACATATTGTGTTGATAAGTTAACGGCTAAAAAAATCCATACTTTAAACTGTGCATACGTATAACAAGCACCTTAAACTGGAAGCAGGCCCAAAGAGCGGTCAGCAGACTGTCTTCTGACAGACTACATCTAAGGGTAGTCCTCAACGCACATTCTTTGACGGCCAGAGGCTTAGCTCGAATTAATAACCCGTCCCAGCTCATAAACACTGCATGGGTTAAGCAAAGACAGTAGTAGTTATTACTAGTGGGCTACTATGGACCACTATCTCGCATGAATACAGCGACGAATACAGGGCACGGGGGGCTTAGGGACGGTTTCCAGGCATGACACAGGTGGGCCAGGGAAGGAAGTCACTTTGGATGCCACAGCAGGGGGAAAGGAGAAAAGGGCAAAAAAAGATCCTCATTGACCCCAGAGACATTCCTGCCTCACGGTGGGTGCTCTCTTCTCCAGCGGGCCTGGACAAAAAGCTAAAGGGCCCAGGCGGCGTCATAAAAGTTCTCCCTGCTTGCAGGAGGGCTCTGGCTGGAGAAAGGCTCTGTGATGTATGGAGAGCCTTTATCTCCACTAACAAAACACATACAGTAGGTTTTACAAATTGAGGACAATGTTGAGGAATTTACAATGGGGATCGCTCCTAGATATATTGTAATGACTAAACTGGGAGTAATGATTAATCCCTGAGGCATTGAGGAGAGCGGCTACTTTTGTGGATGTGTGTTGGGTGTTAGATTTTGGCTACTATTTGAGGTTAATAGGTTAGATGGATATTATTATATATTATGATATGATATGATATGATATGATATGATATGATATGATATGATATGATATGATATGATTATATTATATTATATTATATTATATTATATTATATTATATTACATTATATTGTTCAGGTCCAGTCAAACAACTTAGTAACTAATTTGACTCTTCACAATTATTGCAAAGGTTGTGTAGAACCCATTGACACAATAACACTGAATATATTCAAGTCAATGGTGGAACCGTAATCACTCTGAAAATACAACAAAACATAAAAAAAATTCACATCAAAATTCCATTCCAAGTCATTAGGAGATGTTTTCCTCTTACTTGCTTGATTAATCAATTAAGAGGAAAAGCATCTACTACATTTTTTAAATATATTATATTTTCCTCTCTTGTCCAAAGTGTTGATTGTCATGTCAAGCCTTTGTGTGCCCCGCTATCCCAATTAGAGTGAAAATAAGCCTCTGTTTTACCAACAAACCATTAGCCCCTCTTAATCGCCCCTGCATTGCCGTGAGGTACTCTCCTCACCTCTCCTCTCCTCCAGCACGTCCCCATCAAGGTGTGAAGACGCCTGCCTTCTGTGCCAAGTGCTGAAGGGGAGGAGAGGATTGGGCCAGGGCTGATCTTAAGTAGCGTTGCTCCAGTCCACACAGTTGTCAGCACTCACTCCCTAATCTCTTGCCAGAGGTTGGAAGGAGTCTGCCTGCTAAACACGGATTTAGTCCCCCACAGCTATGTGGTTCAAGGCGAAACATCCGACAACCCAAAACAAGAAATCAGGCCAACGGCTCCTCACTTACTCACTCACTCACTCTCAGCTGCCAGGAGCGGGGGGGGAGAGAGAGAGAGAGAGAGAGAGAGAGAGAGAGAGAGAGAGAGAGAGAGAGAGAGAGAGAGAGAGAGAGAGAGAGAGAGAGAGAGAGAGAGAGAGAGAGAGAGAGAATCCACACAACATGCGCACTACAAGCTGCTGTTTCAAATTGGATGTGTCACTGGTTGGCCTATAACCTAAGAGTATATCATCCTATTATAAATAATTGCAGTCATTTCCTACTTTCCCTTGAGTAAAATTAAATTAAGCTTTACCTTTATCTTCTGTTTGTCCAGCCGTAGCACAACTTGTAGGCTACCTCCCAGCTAGCATGTGTCATTGCACCGAATGGGTCCAGCAGCAGTTCAATAGCTGGAGAGCCCTATCTCTGTCATTTCGTGAAGTATTCACGAAAAAAATAACTTAAATGTTCGTGGTGCATTCACGTTATTGGCAGCGTTTCGTTGCTCAACCACGAAAAACGGGCAATAACGTGAATGCACCACGAAAATTAAAGTTATTTTTTTCGTGAATACTTCACGAAATGAAAGAGATACGGTTGAGCTGGAACCATTTGGAACAGTGATAACACTCTCGCTCAGAACTAAGAGCAATAGAACCGGACTCTGAGAACGACTGGAAGAGCTGTAGAAAGGTAAAACTGGATTTAACTCGAGGGGGAAGTGGAAAATTAGCACAATGGTGGACTGTTGCTTTACCGTAATTAGTGTCATAGAGGTGCTGGTCACAAAAGCAAAGGCTCATTGAAATCAGTCTCTTTTCCTTCTCATTTCTCCTGCTATTATGAACATTTTGAAAAAATCCTAGGCCTACATGTAGTATGCCAACATGACATGTTTACAAGCGTGCTGAATTGAAGTTAAAGTCATCAGGTGATGTAGACATATCATATATGGACAATCTCATGAAATAAAAAGCACCACTTCAAACACTGCACAGTTACCTAACTACATCAGGGATTCTTAACCTTTTTGACATTGGGGTTAATTTTATTTGGTGCAGAGTGGTCCGGGGCCCATCTAATATTGCCCTTGCCCACATATACAGTATACAGGGGTTATACAAAATAATGGAAACACCTGTGATTTTAGAGTAGGAAGTTTCATGGCTCTAGACTCGAGGACCAGCCTGTTGGCCAACCCTCATTAATTGCATATTGCACCAGTAAGGTGAAGTATGAAGATTCTATTAGCAGGGTAAGAGCACAGTTTTGCTCAAAATTTTGTAATGCACACACCATTATAGGTGACATATCAGAGTTCAAAAAGGAGAAATTCTTGTTGCACCTGTAACTGTTGCATCTTTGACCGAGACAGCAAGTCTTTGGGATGTATCAAGAGCCACGGTATCCAAAGTAATGTCTGCATATGAAGGATGAACCGCATCCAACATGATTAACTGTGTAGTTAACTAACCCTGATACAATATCTGAAGGGGTTGGGGGGTGCTGAGGAGGAGGTCTGGGTAGTGGGTACATCCCTCCAAATAAGAACTATATTCACTGAAGAGGCCCTCTTTCATCTGCAGCCCCCTCCCTCTCTCTCCCTCCCTCCCAACCCACCTTCTTTTGTCATCACAGAGCTTCATGGTGATATTAGACGTTAAGGGGATACATTATTTTATGTAACATTTAGACCCAGTTCAATCAAATACTTCACTAACCCTGATACAGGATCTGTGGGAGATGCAGGAGGGGGGTCTTCATCGGGGGCGTACAGTACCCCCCCTGCAACCCTCCAAATCAGAACTACGCCACAGAAGAGGCCCCTCTCTCTTCTTCTAACCCCCCTACTCCCTCCCTCCCTCCCTGTCAACCCACCTTCTGTTTGTCATTAACTTGCAGTTATTGTTTAATTGGGCCTCTTATTGTCCTCCCCAGTCACGCCTGAGGACTCTCTAGGTGTCCACTGGAAGCCTCTGTGGAACAGACTCATTCATCTTGCCTGCATCTTGTGCTCGCAGTGCACAATGTGTGTGTGTGTGTGTGTGTGTGTGTGTGTGTGTGTGTGTGTGTGTGTGTGTGTGTGTGTGTGTGTGTGTGTGTGTGTGTGTGTGTGTGTGTGTGTGTTTTTCTGTGTTGGTGTGTGTGTGTGTGTATATGTGTCCGCGTGCATGTGTTGGTGTGTGTGGGTGAATGTGTGTGTGTGCATGTGTGTGTGTGTGGTTGGGGGGGGCGGTGTCTTCCATCACCTCCTCCACAGCTGAGTCCTGTGTGTATCGAGTACCCTAATTTCAGCATCCTCACAGCTGCCAGTGTTGTCAGTGTACACGGTAAAAATGCAGTGTTAATTCAACACTTAGAGAGTACTCTGGGACTAAACACTACATTTTACATAATTTAAGATCTTTTCAAATCTCACTTATGTCAGCTATATATAGTATATATATAGTAATAGTAGCATTTGAAGAAATAAATAATTAAAAAAGGTTTTTTTTTTTAATAAAAACCTTTTTTAATTATTTATTTCTTCAAATGCTACTATTACTATGTCAGAACGCTATAAAGGACTTTTAGAAAAAGAACAACAAAATACCTCCTCTTAATGTATGTTCTCTACAAGTCTTCTGTTGTCCAGTCTTGCACTTTAAATGTCTGTATGAGCAATGTCTACGTCCATACTGTCTATGTCCATGTATGAGTACTGTCTATGTCTATACTGTCTATGTCCTTACCTAGATTAGTCTATGTCTGCATGGGAGAGCAAGAAACGCAATTTCAAATTCTTTGTATGACCAGTGCATGTAAAGAAATTGACAATAAACTTGACTTGACTTGACTTGACTTGACTTGACTTGACTATATTGTGTTGTCCCTGAGGAATTAAAAGTATTGCATATGAAAGATTTTAAAAAACTGTCTAGAGATTTTTTTTATACAATTAGAAGTGCAATCTTTTGAAATCGTATTGATAGGTTAGCATGTTTTGTTCTCATTTAGGATTTTGCCTTTAGTGCAGAGCATCTGTAATAACCTTATTCCAATGTTGTGATGATGTAGTTGACGGTTTTCGCAAGGAGTGAATAGGCCCATCGACGATCCCATCTGCAGTAAGAAGAGGCTACAAGTTGAAGTCTGCTGCCTCCACCGCCGAACAGCAATCAATATTTAATGCCCCTCGCCCTCCCCGGACTCCAACAAATCTGTGGGGAAGTTCTAAAGTACACAGACAAATGGGCTCTGTCCGTCTGTCTGGCTTTTTATGAGGTCTAGCCCCTCAACACACAAGTGCACCACCGTTGGAGAATAATACATCTCATTGTTTTGTTCACACTGTTGTGCACCCATATTGTTTCATTTCAGACATACATTTGTCGGCATAGGCAAGACTTAATTATAGATCACAATCTAAAAAAAAAACTATAATGAAAGAATATGAGAAAAAAAGTAATCATTTTAATTCTAAAAAGTATTTCGCTATGCACAATAAGAGTTCATTACACGACTGGTGACTGCTTTGGTCAGGGGGCAATATGTGTGATTTGCTTTGCCGAAGGTTTGGACCAGAGAATATCCATGTCTCCTTTAGTTCTTTCATAAAACATATTTATACACATAAAAATAAGTGTTCCATTATGCATGAGGGCTTGTACCACCGCGTAATAATGTCTTAAAATAGTCATAGGAGTTGTAAAACACAACATGAGGACAGTCGGCAGTCACAGTCACAACATGAACTTTCATGAGCATGAACGTGAGAATTTGTAAGAACCAGTAATATAAAAAAAAATAATAATTATACATTCTAAGGGTTAGTCAAAATGCGCATCATGGGTGGTTGGTTGAGAGTGGGAAGCAATATGTTTGATTTGTGGCTGGTGTTTTGCCAAGGGCTTGCCTTGCCTTGGAGTCGGACCACAGCGTGTGCGGCGTAACCATGTCTGCAAATCAATATGGCCGTCTATGGAGTATTGAGCATGACTCATCTGAGAGCGGCGAGATCAGAGGAGAGGTCAAGGATGCGACATCTCCTGAGGCCCAATGGGTCCTCTGTTGTTGCATGTGTTACATCCGAGCAGAGCGGAGCGGTGTGTGTGTGTGTGTGTGTGTGTGTGTGTGTGTGTGTGTGTGTGTGTGTGTGTGTGTGTGTGTGTGTGTGTTTGTGTGTGTCTGTGTGTGTCTGTGTGTGTGTGTGTAAGAGAGAGGCGCACAAGAGAGAGAAGCGAGAGAGAGAGAGAGAGAGAGAGAGAGAGAGAGAGAGAGAGAGACCATCGTGGTGTGTGTTACTGTGGTTGCACTGTGTGATTGTGTGTGTGTGTGTGTGTGTGTGTGTGTGTGTGTGTGTGTGTGTGTGTGTGTGTGTGTGTGTGTGTGTGTGTGTGTGTGTGTGTGTGTGTGTGTGTGTGTGTGTGTGGGTGTGTGTATGTGTGCGCGCGAGGGGGGCGGGCAGTGCTAATGGCACACATACTCAAGCGTGCACATGGCTATACACACACACACACACACACACACACACACACACACACACACACACACACACACACACACACACACACACACACACACACGCATGCACACACACAGACAGGGCGAGTGTTTTGATGTGTTTGTGCCCAGTGACGGGGGGTGGGTGGCCATCTCCCTGGGAGGTGAGGGGTCCGCTACAGCCCTCCCCTGACCCCTGACCCCTCTGGACAGGCCCTGCAGTGGCTATAGCTTTCAGGACCCCACGGCCGTGGCCAAGAGGGGGAGGGATGGGCATCGACATGCACCACGCCACTGTTGTCTTATTTTTACGTGTTTTTTTCCCCCTTCTTTCTTCTTTTTTTTCCGTCGAGGATTTCTATATCTTGTCCTGTCAAGTGAAGTTGTGGTGTGCACATCCAAGACGCAGATGCAGGATAAAAAAGTCAAAACTATGAGCTAACATAAAGATGAATGTCCGCACATTGCTCCCGTGTTGCTGCTTTTTATTTCAGATAAAAAGCAACACGGGAGCAATGTGCAGCCATTCATCCTTATATGTCCTGTCTTCTCTCACAGACAGCAATCTTCAATTTAGTTGTAGGCTATATAGCATATTTCCCAAGTTCATGTGTCTCTGCATAAGAGCGCATAAAACTGTTAGTAGGCCTAGATAAATATGCAAAATGCCATCCTTGTTTGAAGGAATGTAAACTGATGGTTGTCATCGCTAAACGTTCAGTGCTAACTCAGTTCAAGACAAGATATGATTATTTTCTTTTAACTTTATTTCTGAACACTGAAATAGCCTACATTTTCAAACAGTGGTAGCCTAGTGGCTTAAATAAGGGGAATGTGATATCATGACAAAAGCCTCTGAGCCACAGTAAGGCGAGGGGGTACCAACACCAACACCAACACCCAAACATTGCACAACGGCTGATGGATCCCCCTCCTCTAACCGAAAGTATTGGAGTGGACATAATTGGTTTGCAGGTGCGGGCGCAACACGTAGCCCGGCCTGGGCGTTCATCATGTGGGGAATTGCTTATGCTCCCGTGCCCTCGAACAAAGGCATAGATTCATACAGCATACTCATATTGTGTTCCCCTGCAATTAATCAGCATCCATTATCTCCGGAGACACAGCCAAAACAGGTGGTTATTAACGCGGATAACGTAACGTGCCAGGCTATGGAGTTTTGTCGTTTGTCGTGGTTACGTCATGCTAACTTCGAGGGCATCACTTAAATGACTCGTATCAAATAGTATCGTATGGCTAAGGCTAATTCATAACTGTTCGTTCCTGCAGATATACTTACTTTGTGAAACTCTTTACGCGCAGCAGATGTGGTGTCCGCTTTTTTTTCTTCCCTGTGGACTATTGGTTGGCATGCGCTCTCTCCCCAGGGTTGGCACCCCCGTTATGTCTGGTATAGCCTCGACACGTGCAGATACAAGAGGCTTGGCTTGGGCCCCGTGCCCACTTCAATGGAGGATTTAACCTGGGCTTCTATAGAAATGAAATGACCATGGCGCACAAAGGCTCAGGATGGAATTGGGATGGGGAATAAATTACGATAGCCTACTGCGTAATAACGCATGACTGGTCACTCCAGGCATTGTTCTGTTTTTGAACACCATGAAGAAATACTAGAGTTAAGTCTGTGTACAATCTGTGTTGTATTAGCCAACAGGTTATTCTATGCGACAGTTTTTTTTTGTATTATTATTATTGAAGATTCAATAAATCCTCCCGAGATAAACACGTTTTCGTGGGGTCTATTTATTCACAACGTGCCCAGCGTGAATAGGGAGTGCGTTTTCGGGTCGAATAGGCCAATATATTGACATAGACGCTGAGCAGAGTCTCTGAATTAATTCATCTTCCACCTGCCCCCATAACCGTTAGGCTATACTCCCAGAGAGCGTCATGTCTGCTTTGTTTTCGTCATGCATGGATGAATGACGCCTCTAATGGGCGACTGCATTTTAAGTCAACCTCCCTGAAAGAAACCAGTGTGCAGAGAGAATATGGATGATAGTGAAATTCTTGTTCATTAATGTGACAGACACCACATGTTCTTATAAACATTATAGTTTTATTTTTACAAAAAGTGTTTGCACCAAATGTATACTTTGTAGGTAAATACATAATAGAATAGATCTCTTTATATACAATAAAAAACATATCATATGAAAGCCACATGTTGAATAAATAAAAAAGATTAAAAAAAGGGGAAAAGCGTTTGAAAAAAGGGAAAAAGTAAAGAAAAACATCTCTATAGGACTGTCTAAAAGGTTAAGCAGGACGCTACAGCGTTCTTGGGGTCAACATACATAATGCATCAGGCCAGATCCTTGTCTATTGATAGCCTTTCAGTCCTTTGTCATGGCGTTGAAACCGAATTTCCACGCTAGTTTCTCAGCATTATCAGTCTACAAATTGTAAAATTGACTTTTCACCTCCGTCTGCCAACCGAAAAATCCGTCGTCCTCTTTTAAATTATAATAATTAACATTTAATAGTTGGCGGAGACAAAGATCTATGGAGGGGACCTTGTTTACGCGCGGCAAAAAAGTGCAAAGGTACTGAAGTCAACAGCACCCAAAACATAACATTGAATCACATGGAATGGTTGAGGAAAATAATAATAAAATAATGAAAAGACAGTTAAGGCCAGCTGTGAGCACATTTCTCGTCTGAAAAATCTGGGCACTTTGCGCTAAACTGCATCTCAGACCTTCTTCCTCCCCACGCTACATAGACACCAGATATTCTGCTACCGAACTTTAAGAATACAGTTGAAGAGTTTTTAGTAGATGCTGGGCATGAAGTTGTGGTAGCTGTAAGCCACATCAGTCTGCAAGTATCCGCAATCATCCGGGGATGCCGGACTGCCGGGGTTGGAAGTGCAATAAGACGGAGAGGACGAGGAGGAGGCACCGGACGACCAGGAGCAAGCATCGCTCCCTGGGCTGGGCGCATCGGCCATGCAAGAAGCCAGAGACGACAGCAGGAGCGCGGAAGGATCCATGGACTTGTTGGGTCGCTGGTCTGCAATCCTTATGGTCTCGGACAGAGCCCAGATGTAGTTGTGGGCAAAGCGCAGAGTCTCGATCTTCGTGAGCTTGGTGTCGTCGGGGAAGGCGGGCAGCACGCCGCGGAGAGTGTCCAGGGCGTCGTTCAGGTTGTGCATTCTGTTCCTCTCGCGGTCGTTCGCCTTCACGCGCCGGTTCTTCTTGACCACATGCACTGTGGCTTCGTTCCTCGCACGCCCCCTTCGCCTCTTCTTCTGCTGCTGCTGGGGCTCCGGACACGCCTCCTGCACGCAGCCGGATGGCGAGCCCACGGAGCAGGCGGGGGATGCGGCTTGGATGCTGCTGCGGGAGTCCTCATCATCCGTGTGCGAGTAGGAGTAGTCGCAGCTAGAGCTGTCGATGTCAGAGTAGATGCTCTCCATTGCTGTTGTTGGTTCTTAGGAAGAATCTGGAAAAAAAAGAGAGAAACAAGGTTGCCGTTAGATGGGTATCCAAAAGGCACTGGGAAGACACTACAAGTCACTGCAAGTTGCGTAAGATGCGGAGATGAGATCTCCAAACGTGGAAGCGAGCTGATACATACCTCAAAGATGTTTGAGGAGAGAGAGGAGTTGGGTTGAGGAGTCAAAGTCCGCAAAGAAGTTGTCGAGAAGTGTGAGGCACGCGTCAGACTTGCTTTTGCGCTTCAGTCAGCTCGTGTGAGCTCGTGAGCTTGGCACACGACTGGCCTCACTCACCTTATATACCCTGGCGGAACAATACTCGTGCCCCCCTCGCTCGGGCATTTTTTTTGGAAGGATGAATGAATAGGCTGCATCAGGTCTGCCCCGTGCCGCACGGCCATGCCATTTGCATAATTTATGCTCGTTGTTTGTCCTCCCTTCGAAGCGTGCCTGTAATCACGGCCGACCAATCAGAGCGCGCGGCTGCTGACCAGCCACGCGAGCAACTTTTGCTGTTGCTATCTTCTGCCGCGAAAGACCATGCCCACTTAAAAGTTAAACCTCTGGAGCGAAATGAAAAGGGAGGGTGGCCACATGACTTGCGCGTTTAGCCCCAAGGCTCAGGCACACTCCAAAAGTTCGGCAGGACTTACTTTCTTTCACAGCCAGGGTCTGGAAAATCCACATTGGCAAAAGACTACCTTAGCTGCAGCCAGACTGTCTCGAAGAAACACACTGTGGCTGCGGCGTAACACCCTAAATCCAAATGCACCTGTCCTCGCGCTGGAAGAAACAACTATTACGCATGGTGTAGTTGCAGCCTAAATATGTAGAATGATAATAAAAACATAGGTCCTAAAATTTACAAATATATATTTATCAATTCCTTACTCTGCAGGTAAACAAATATGATGCCATTACATTTTGTGTGTTTTTTTTACAAGGACACCGCGTAGACTTTCCAAAAATACGCACGGTATAGAAATGGCATTTCTTAAGAACTATTTTATTGGACTTTACAAAACACCTCTAGTTCATTGAGATTCATATCACGGGGTGCTGTGTTTAAATTTATACAGCGCCGCTAGACGCATTTCTTTAGGTTTATTTAAAAGCAACTTTATTAGACAACCATACAATTGTCCATTAATTATTCCATTTATTCTATTTCTAGCATCTCGCCTCTCCTTTCAGGGCTCTGGACGGGGGCACTATTTAGAAATAGTTTGGAGAGAAACCTGCAGTGCTTTTCTCGTGGCTGAATTATGTGTGCAGGGGGACAGTCATTTATAAATAATTACACAATGTTTAGAGTCTTGAGGCATGTATAATATATCAAAGCGATTATAAGGTGAATTGTTCCATTGTACGCGTCTCCCCTCACTTCTTTTCAGCCCTATAAGCCTTGTCCCCCTTCCAAATTCTGCACCTCGGAGCTTTTGTCACTCATTTTTTTCGGCCTGCGACACTCCAATGGCATTATTCTTATTCAAATAACCACAGCGTGAACAAAAACACGCCTGGACGGCTCACTGGGTGTTTATATTTTGTTCAGGCCACTAAAGTTAAATTAAAAACTCACTTGCTCCTTGGGCTGTTGTATTTAAACGCAAGCAAGTTTCACCACTTTCTTGTTTCGTTTATTTTTAATGTTTTATTCGATTTTGTAAATCTGTTGTGTTTTGTACAGATAAAAATATGAAAATAACAATGGAAAAGAATGTACATAGAGTAGGCCTAGCCAATTTAGAGAGCTGCATACCCGGAAATGTCCTTAGGGAAAATGAATTTTGTGGCCCTTTTAGCAAGTGTGTTTTCGGAAACACGGACCTGACGGATAGGAGGAGATCAATTTTATTATTACAACACCAACCTGTCAGTAATAACATCAAAGACACGAAGCAGCTTGGCTGCCCATTTTGTTTTTTACTGGCGGCATTAGTATCCCGTCTCCCGGGCACACTTATTGCTCTTATAAAGTGATAAAACTTAACGGTTTTACAAGTTACAGCGTATTTCCTTATTTCTGGAAGAAACATGCAAATAGTTGGACTTGATTTTTTTTGTGGCGAAAGTGTGAAAAGGGGGGGGGGGTCTGAAGAAAGGGGGTGGGATGAAGCTTTTCCTGCGCACACTCCATGGAGGTTTCCAAGGAGATTCTCTGACAGGATTAGAGACAAGTGCAGGCGATGGGATTGCATTTCAATAGCACAAACACGTGAGAAAACACAACAACACAATCGGCTCTTGAGGATCCAGGCTCATCCACGAGACCAAATTCAAAATGAGTTGACCGGCGGCTGCATAATATTATTTCAGAATGAAAGCGTGCGTATTTGGGACTTGTTGAACAGCGTCGCTTGGATGCTGCGTTGTGCGCAACGCAGTTCATGCAGTTTAACATATTTGATTTGTAGGCTATTTTCGCTACGCACATTTGCATGTCAGGTGGTTGCACAGTTGTTCAAAAAGTCTTAGACTGTATTTAATAAGTCTCTTAAAAGAGCTGCGCCCTATGTCTTTGAGACGAAACGGAGAGGGGTGTGGGCGTGCAGTGCATGAGAAGCTCCATTCTATTGGTGGTGGCACATGCACGCTGCACCACATTTATTTCATATCTGTTTATACAATTTGAATTAAATTCAATTTTAGCGAGTTTGCGCAGCATTAATCCTCGGGTATTAACGCGATTACTGTGCGCAAAAGATCTTTGAGTCAGAAAGTCTGATAGGAGTTTTCAGATGGTAATCTCCGGGTAATCCCTTCCCCTGGCGCAGAGGCAGCACCCGGAGCCGGTGGACCTTTTCTGCCCGGTCAAAAAGAGCAGAATAGGGCCCATTACTTTTGAATGATAATTAATTCCCTGCTCCAGTGCCCCAATTGTGCCCGGTTTACTTCTCTCCATATCCCCCCGCCCGCCCCCAAGCTCCCGTTATTCTTCTTCACGCAAGCTTTTAAAAACCTATAGAAAATGGACTATAAAAACTTGAACTAAAACTATAATTTCTCTTTGTTTGCAATTGCCTAAATGAAATATTTGGATGTATCATAATAGTATGGTCCACTCATAATAGTACCATACCATGCTCTTCAATAAGTAACTCTCTCTCTCTCTCTCTCTCTCTCTCTCTCTCTCTCTCTCTCTCTCTCTCTCTCTCTCTCTCTCTCTCTCTCTCTGTGTGTGTGTGTGTGTGTGTGTGTGTGTGTGTGTGTGTGTGTGTGTGTGTGTGTGTGTGTGTGTGTGTGTGTGTGTGTGAAGGACTCCTCTGGTGTGGTAAATGCTGTGTGGTCTATGTGCTTGTGTGTTGGTATATTCACTCTGCCTCTGTGCACTGTGCACACATGCGTAAGGGACTCTTCTATTTTGTGTGTGTGAGAGCATGTGTGCGTGCACGCGTGTGTGTGCGTGTGTGTTTGTGTGTCAGTCAATTTGTGCATGTGTGAATTGGTAAGAAACTCCCCTGTGTGCATTTCTCTCTCTCTCTCTCTCTCTCTCTCTCTCTCTCTCTCTCTCTCTCTCTCTCTCTCTCTCTCTGTCTTTCACTCACTCACTCACTCACTCACTCACTCACTCACTGACACACTCAATCTCTCTCTCTCTCTCTCTCTCTCTCTCTCTCTCTCTCTCTCGCTCTCTCTCTCTCTCTCTCTCTCTCTCTCTCTCTCACACACACACACACACACACACACACACACACACACACACACACACACACACACACACACACACACACACACACAAAAACACGTCACACCGCACCACACACACACACACACACACACACACACACACACACACACACACACACACATACACACACATACACACACACACACACACACACACACACACAGACACACACAAACACACACGCACGCGCGCACGCGCACACACACACACACACACACACACACACACACACACACACACACACACACACAAAGAAAGACAGAAAGACAGAGAGGCAGAGAGGCATGAGACAAAGCCATGAAGGAATGTTCAACCCTAAACTATATGAATGCATACAGTAGTACTCTAATTCATCTTGAGATAAAAAAACGCAATATATATACTGTATATATATTTACATTTCTATGCCCCTCCTATCTCAGTGTCACCTGATTTATGTTTTCAAATTCATCCTTGGTCTGTGTTTGTGCCTGCGGTGTCAAGGAATCCCATTAAATCCTTGCAGAATGCTAATTTTATGTCCTCATTGTTGGTCGTGCTCACAGAAATCTACCAGTTCGTGAACCTGGCCCTATCAATCAATTGTCCGGGGGCCTTAAAGCGAAGCGCCCAGCGTCGGCCATTCACTTGTCTTCATGTATTTGAACAAAGTGCATAATTTACCTCTCGTTTACCCTGCATTACTGCTCACAATGAAACTTGTGTCTCTAAAAGACACTTTATAATTCAAAGTAACCCGGGCAACTATTGGGTAAAAAAAAAAAAAAAAAAAAAGAACGTGGTGAAAAAAGGAAGCCTCACCAAAGTTATCGTTAAAAGAAAAAGAGAGAGAAAAAAACCAAATGCTCGACGATCCCTCCAGGCTGACGGATGGTTACTACACACATTGACCTCACCAGTGTCTTTCAGGGAAACATCCGGACTGTGCACTGCAAATCTCCCCTGCACTAGAACTTCTTTTATTATCACTGACTGTAGTTTTGTTCTATTGCCCAATTAGATGTCCTTGGTCAACACCATTTATTCTCCAGTTTTTCGCCTCTTTTAGTGTGTCTTCCTTAGTGTCCTTTAGTGTCTTTTTTAAAATCCAGACCTTCATTCATCCTCTTCCTCTTTTTTTTTCTTGTCCTGACTATCACTGTGGCTCTTGATACTGATACTTCGAACTAACTGTTCTAACACTTATGACTTCGACTTCTAACTAACTTTTAGCTGAACTTCTAAACACTTGCAACACAACTGAATTGACTCTCCTCACTGAATGGCATTGGGTAGATCTAGTTAGTTGTCATTCTTCAGTAACACCATCATGTTTTGGGGGTTGGAGAATCTGAAATATCAGTTGCCATTCTGCTGTCTTTTTTTGTCCCTACGATGGACACCTGAAGAAAGAATAAGGAGAGGACAACCTAAAAACAACTTGAGGCGCACAGTAAAATAAGAAATTAAATCTATGAGCCTCACATGGAGGGACAATGTCCAGAAGGGAAAAAAAGCACAGAACAGACCAGAGTGGAGAACCTTTTTGTTACTGCTCTACTTGCCAGGAGGCAAAATGGGCAGTAAGTAAGTAAGTAAGTAATAATTCTGATCTCAGCTCCTATGCCACTCCATCCATCCATCCCTCCATCCATCCGTGCCCATCACGTCTTATCTGAGATAGGCTGGGCACAGGCAGGGCACAGGCAGGGCTGGGCATCAGCACCGGCTGGCCGGCTGTGGTGGTGGTGGCCAGTGGCACCTCTCTTGGTGCTGGAGCTCGCCAGCGAATGAGCCATATGGTTTGGAGTGCAATAACTTGAAGCCGGTGCCAACAATGGAGTAATTGAGAAAAGGAAAGAGAAGGGAAGGGAGGAGAAGGGAGGAGAAGGGAGGAGAAGGGAAGGGGGGGGGGGGGGGTGTACCCGGCTCGGCTTGACTCGACAAAGCTGCCGAAGCAACTCCCCTCTTTCACCCTAATGAAGCTGTTGTCTGAGAGGGGCTGGCAGTGTGTGTGTGTGTGTGTGTGTGTGTGTGTGTGTGTGTGTGTGTGTGTGTGTGTGTGTGTGTGTGTGTGTGTGTGTGTGTGTGTGTGTGTGTGTGTGTGTGTGTGTGTGTGTGTGTTGGGGGTGCTGCTGGCGGAGAACGTGATTTGTCATACAATCTGAATCTTTAGGAGGGCAGGGGAAAGACCACCTCCCCATATGTCTGCTTGTTTTGCATCTGAAAGCTGTGAAGAGAGGACTGGGCAGGGCTGCACTGAGCTAGGCTGAGCTGGGCTGGGATGTGTGTGTGTGTGTGTCTGTGTGTGTGTGTGTGTGTGTGTGTGTGTGTGTGTGTGTGTGTGTGTGTGTGTGTGTGTGTGTGTGTGTGTGTGTGTGTGTGTGTGTGTGTGTGTGTTGGGGACGGTGTCAGAGAAGGAGGTAGGTAGCAACCAAGAGACTATACACACGCACACCCACACCAACACACACACACACACACACACACACACACACACACACACACACACACACACACACACACACACACACACACACACACACACACACACACACACACACACACACACACACACACACACACACACACACACACACACCAGTGCAAAGCCTTGTCTTTTTGTCTTGAATTCTTCTGGAACTGACTGTGTTCTAGAAGGAAGTCCAGATGTTTAGAAGTAGAACTTTTTAGGGTCATGTAGTTAATTGAATTTGTGAATATTCAAACCAGGTAAGAATCTCTCCCTACCTGTCGAATGTGCTGACACAAAGGCAGTAAAACATGAAGAAAAGTCTAAGGAAGGGCTGTGGTGGCCCGAAACATCACAAGAATAAAAATGGAGTTAATGGGAGCTCACCGGTGTGCGATTCTTCAATTGCCTTACAAGAAAATGTGAAGAAAAAATGTGTCTTTTGCTGTGACTTCAATTTAAAGGACGCGCTAGAACACCTCACTTGTTTGTTGTTCCAATTATGCAAAAATTGCACACGAGTGCCTTTACAAATTGTCTCTGTCATACTATCTCCCCCTCTTCCTCAAGTGCTTATTATTCTGTAAACAAAAGCCAAGACCCCCATGTTAGTCTGGAACAATCCAGCATCTCAAAGCAAGTCCCGTTTGACGGAATGCCGTGAAACAAAGGGAAGTAGAGAAGTCGGACAAAAGCCCTTACTTCACTCCTTCTTTTGCATCCTTTGGTTTCTTCAGAGGTTAGAGAGAGAGAGAGAGAGAGAGAGAGAGAAAGAGAGAGTACAAGGACTTCTGACTATTATAGCCAGGCAAATGCAATTACGGCCCGACAATGGCTGCAATAGTTTCAGAAGTGAAGAGCCCACTCCACTGCAGTGTGGCTCCAATAACATCCAGCACAGGGAGCAGGGAGCAGGTGTGAAAGAGGCCGGTCGAGAGGCCTCTCCGTCCTGGAGAGGGGCTGTGGGATCTGGCCTCCTCAGTAAGTTGATCCGCATTGAGCCGAGATACACTATTCTTTCTCATAGGGACTTCTGATGGATGAACTCACGTACAAGTGAGGTCTTTTTCATGATAGGCTTACGTACGTAGGCTACTTCAGGCAGTATAGTTAAGTTCTTCTCATGGTGTTAATATGGCGTCGAATTAGATTAGGTTATGTTAGGCCAGAGTGGCTTAGTGGGGGGCAGCCGTGGCGAGGTGGTCTAAAGATCAGAGGGTTGCCGGTTCGAATCCCACTCTCTCCATACATGACTGATGGGGCCTTGAGCAACGGCACCTGAACTCATATTGTTCCAGGGACTGTAACCAATACCCTGTAAATAAATGTAGGTAATTTTGGATAAAGCGTCAGGCTAACTGTAGATCACATTGTTGTTGTTCTGTGTGCTGTCCAACTTGCTGCTATGCCTTCTAACATGTATTGCTGACCTGCCACTGTGCCTTTTAGTGTCCATTGCTTTTATTCGATGCTTTGCTTTTTTACATGTATTGCTAAGCTTTGATTTATGATTTCTGCCTTATATAATATATAATATAATATAATATAACATAATATAATATAATATAATATAATATAATATAATATAATATATATATATATGAAGAGTTCAGATGCAAAACCCCCTAAAGTGCCTTTTCAGAAAATAATCTTAATTCATTTTTATTTAATACAAAGCTATCAAAATGTCAGATTGTTTTATTTTATTTATGTAATATAACTATTTATATGTATTATCAAGTATATGAATGTAAACCAAACCAACAACGGTGTTCTCTAAACATATAGAAGTGCAGGTCTTCAGAAATGGAGTTAGGGGGTTTTGCATCTGAACTCTTCATATATATACTGTTTCAACACACTATGCTACATTCTGCCCTCTAAAGTGTCCTTGGGTATATTGAAAGGGGCTCCAAATGGAATGCATTATTATATTATCATTATTATTACTTCTGGCACTATAGCTGAGATTTTAAGTCTTAATATGGAATAGCATCGAATTACATCGACTGCATTGTGTATAGAATGATGCACACCATGCAATTTAAACATCTGAAAGCGCATGTCCTTAGATTAAGTTTCCTCGTATATTCAGCATATATCTACTGTATGGGTGTTCTGAGCAATTTCAGCTGTCTACACACTAATTTCCATTTACGTTTATTAATGCATTCATTATGAGTTGCATAATTAGCATCTTTTAGCACACATTTATTTCTATTTCATTTCTCACCATAAACATTTCAGGTAAAGAGCAACACTGTCAGAGTTGTATAAAGTAGAGGTACTCTAACAGATTCAATTACGACACCAGTAGTATGATATCACAAAGTTGAATACATATCATACCACTAATGTTATAATTAAATCTGTAAGAGTACTTCTACTTTCACTTTATACAACTCTGTATATTTGTAATTTCAGCGTGATGTTGCAAACCCAGTATCCTGCAAATGAATGGTGACGTCATGCCGTGACAACAAGTGCTTACAGACCCCTGAGGTCATGCGGAGACATGCTAGACTCCTGTTGCCATAATGTATGAGCATTCCGATGAGCACATATACCCCATCCTTATAATGCTAAGTGTGTGTGTATGTGTGCGTGAGTGTGTGTGTGTGTCTCGGATTGAAGACGCGGGGGTTACCGGGGGCCAGGGTTACATCTAGGCCCTCTTGTCTGCAACAACACAAGGGGCCATGAACTTGCGGTGCTGCGGGGACATCTGCATGCATTCTCCCATTGTTCCCTTCCTCTTTTTGATATCAAGGTTAATGGTATGAGCGAGAGCGAACGAGGGATCGAGCGAGGGATAGAGTGAGGGAGTGAGCGAACAGCCCCTGCAGAAGAATGTGATGACACGCACACGCACACGCACACGCACACACACACACACACACACACACACACACACACACACACACACACACACACACACACACACACACACACACAGAGCAAAGCACAGGGGAGCAAAGCTAAATGAGTGTAGTCCCCAGAGGATGACTCCCCTCTTGGTGGATTCTCTCTGTGTTTTTTGTTGTGTGTGTGTGTGTGTTGGGAACACCCCTCCTTGGCCAACACCACCGAGATATTTCGTGGACATCTGCCCCTGGGCTCATCAATATGCATAGACTCAGTCTGGGGGTATCTGACCTGCCTTGGGGCAACAATGGTGCGTGGCAGTCTGATCTATGGCGGACCACTGCTCCTGCCTTTATATCTCTCCCCCTATAGTCAAAGAACGGCCCCAGAAAAACTGTCCTTCTTTTCAGCACGGGCGTGTACGAGCTTCTTTTCACAAGCAAACGTGTTTGGACCCACAGACCGTTCACTCTTGTGCCCCCTCTCCGCAACACCACACCACACCACACCACACAACACCATAACGTCCAGTCCAGTCATTTGCCATTGTGCTTTTGCCTTTCACAAGTCGTGGATTTAGTGCAGAGGAACCCTACGGGGGTGAAAGCCATGACATGCAACAAATGATAGATAGATGGGATGCAAATTGACTGCATCTGTCAATAATGGATATGCAGAATTACACAGAATTACATCGTATTTTTGGGGTGGACGTAGAGTGAAGGATTTTTGTTAAATTTTATAAAATTTCTTTGTAATTCTTTATTATTATTATTTTGACACAAAAGTGATAGTAAGTTAAGGAAATACTGGTGGTGTCCTGTCTGAACTCAATGGAAGGAGCAGAGCTGAAAGGAGCAGAAAGATCAGAGCCGTTTATAGAGAGAAAGATGAGTCAATATCGCCATCTAGTGGGAAAAGGGAATAAAACCACCCCAGGTTGCAAGAATGGTCTTCATGCCATACATGTGAGTGCATGGGCCTATTCCAAGGTGGAGGTTGGGTTTCTAGGATATTCCAAAAAGCTGGTTCAGTTGTAAACCAGGATAAGTTAACATTGAGGAAGGGAAATGCTCTAATGGAAGAGCCTGGAGTGATATTACATAGCTGTTACATGATATTACATAGCTGTTACACCAGTTAGTTCATAGAACCCAATGGGTACCGCAAATTTGATCCAACCGTCAGAATTAGCTGATCGTAAGACAGGTACACAGGTCTACTGGTTATTCAGATAAGTTACCTGTGTTGGAAGGAAACCGTTTCTTTCTTTTCTTTTTATTTTTTTATTTTTTAACTTTTGACATCTCTGACCTTAATACCTCCCCTGCTGAGTTAACCCATTGTGTCCTGGAGACATATATACATGTTTTTTAGGATTTTGAGATTTTAGCTGCTTTATTAACTATATGGGTATGTTAGAGCTGAACACATTGCAATGCAAGGGGAGGGTCTTGGCTTTTAAATGTAACTCATTTCATGTTTGTATGTGCTTCGGAGGCTGAGATATTTAGGATTTAATAGGAACACCCCAGTAGGTGCGACTTAGATAAACTCAGTTACCCAAAATGCCACCGCAGGTGTCTCCACCTTCTTTATTCAATCACTTTTTAGATTCACTATGTTCCCAGTAAACAAAAAAAGAGACACAGCAGCAAGTAGCTCAAAAGAACTTCAGATATTTATTTGTAGATGTATTAAAAATATACATATTTTACATAATTTTACGTTTTTTTTGTAGCATTTTAAACATCTCCTAAATGGCAGTGTCAAACACTCAAGTTGTTACATAAAGAACAGAAACAAACGTAACAAACATAAAATGTCATAAAACCACAGAAGAAATATGTAAACTATGAAGTAATAACCAAAGAAGAAAATATTAGATTACCCAACGGGAAACAGTGTCGCCTACAAGGCAAAAAAAATGCTTAACAGTAGCCTTGCTTGCCAATTCTATCTTATCTTGCCGCCATGTTATAAACATCCCAGTCATGTCCAAGGTTATTATGATCAGCAGTAGTCTCGTGCTTCCACATCTCACTTAAAGAAAACGTAAGGGTTTAAAAAAAAAAAGACAAAAAAAACGAAACATGGGGTTCGTCTTATCATCTCACCTCCCGTCCTTGCCTTGTGCTTGTTACCACGTGATGCAAGGCAAGACTTCATTGACGATAGAAGTTTCATTCAATAATACAAGTTCGCTAAAACTTGTTGCGACTAGGCTGACAGTGGGGAAACTTCACGGTCATCTCCACAGAAGCATGGGCGTCAACGAAGCACGAGACATCAAGCACAAGGTGAGGACAGGAGGTTAGATTAAGCGATGGACCCATGGAGTGCAAGGCATGATGGGAGTCAGACTAGTTAATTAAAAGGGATAGAAACAATAATAATAATAAAAAACGGTCATGTGACGAAATTCAAAACTAAATGTACCTCCTATTCACACACAGACAATCTTTCACAGATACGGTATATCAGCAAATTCAGGAATACACAAATGCCAACCTTCAGGATTGCTTTTTTTTGTTTTGGGTTATTATTGTTCGGAATATCTGTTTTATAACGGAAGAAAAAAAAACAACTAAAATTATCTGGCCTTGACCTGGTAGGACATCAACAGCTGATTCCTTTAAGAAAAATAAAATAAAATGAAATAGCATGCAGACAATTTAGAAACTTTGGCAAAGCTATAAGTGCAAAAAGTGACAGACACAAACATGTGTTCTCTTCGTCTAAGCACTGATTCTGAGTGTTAAGACAGGTTACATTCATCACTACAGATTTCAGATCAGTATTTTACTCCCGGTATGAATTCTTTTGCGTTGGGGTTCAAATTGCTGTTGACCTGAAAGAGACAAATTAAAAAAACAGTATAAATCAGTGTTTTTCGGCATTTCAATAGCAATAGGCAGCAAGACTCCGCATGTAATTTTGCCACTGACTCACGGTCTGAATAGAACCTGAACCTAGATCTTTGGCCTCATCTTCACTGTGAGAAAGATGCAACAACATTGAAATGTCTCACTGCTCCAAAAAAAGCAGAAAAATACTTTCCAAATGTGACGATGCTCTGGTGACTTTCTTCCCAACTTGAACTTAGCCCTCTTCTGTGATGCAGTCAAAGAATCGTCTAGTAGTTAAAGCTAATTCAAACTCTGCACACCCACGGCAAAGGAGTGTGCTCAAGTTTGGTCTTCTAAGGGGGGCGTTGCCCCCTCCTCCTTCTTCACTTTCTGGGTTTGGTGGCGCCTTGCATGAGATGTGCACTACCGCCATCTACAGCGCTAAGGGAACTCCATTCATTCTCAACCGTAGACTCCAAAAGGTCTCCTAACCGAAGGTCTCCTAAAGGGGCATTCACCTGACATCACATGGAGTGCGTTTTAATATGCAACCTTGCCTCCTCCACTTGCCTCCTCCACTTGCTTCTCGTCATGATGACATCACTGACAACAGCATTATATTTCAATATCTTGCAAAAGCTCAATTGTAAAGTCTTTTTCTCATTTGCAATTGGGATGGTGAATGAAAAACAGTCCCTCAAAAGTTGTTGTGGCGAGGCTGACAGCTGGGAAACTTTATCGTTTTCTCCACGGAGGAGGGGCCAGGAGGCGGGATGAGGAGACAAGCACAAGTGGAGGAGGCAAGGTCACATATTGGGATGCACCCATGGATCCCAGAAAAGTCAGAGCCTGAAGTATCTTACTCTAGTAGACAATTCTTTGACGCAGTGGTGCAGGAACGTGGAGGACACCTTTCCCTCCTAGATGTTTGGCCTTTACCAACAGGGCCTTCATCAATTAAGTTACTCAACTCTATTCTACGGCCTTCATCAGGGTAAAAGTAGTGCATTAAACTGTGACTTACCACAGCATTGTTGAACCTGAGCCCGTCCACGACGACAGTGGAGCTGAGCTGGTTCTGCATCGGCAGCAGGTTGCTGTGGTGGGTCTGACCCTGGGGGAGGTCCCGCGCCGGAATGAACCACTCGTGCTCCTCCTCCTCTTCTAGCATCTCCTGGAAGCACCTCTCGATGAACTCCTCCTCCCACAGCTCCTCTTCGATCTGCCAGAGAGACCAACAACGCACATGGGTCAATAACGCTTTAGTCGAGGGCGGCACACGTCAGGGATGGTGCAACCACAGCTATTGCCACTTGTGTATGGATTCAATTATTTTTGCTTTCGGTGGTGTTGTGAGTGAAAGATACTTGAATACCGGGTCCAGGATTCTGTATATAACATTAACACTTTACTTAAGATATAAATCAGGAGCATACATACAGGCAGTATCACTGTAGCATCACTGTTGCTAACTGACAACTAGTGAAACCGTCATGAAATATAGAATATAACTTCTTATGTGCGTGCGCACTCTAGATACGTCACTCACAAGTGTTGTACAGGTGGATTAACTTATCTGAGAGGCATATTCAATGCCGTAGAGATTCATTGCCAATTACTAATGAAAGTACGGTCATTCGCTGTGGTTGTACTACCTGATGTCAGAGCCCCCCCAAAATCGCCATTGACCCACATACATGTGCCACTTAGAAAAGTTATGGTATGCTACCCCTCTCTGAGGACGTACTACTAACGCTGAAATGTTAGTGTTACTGGCACTTGTGTAAATAAAAGTATATATTCTATTCATCTTTCACATCGGAGATGCTCTGCCGCCTTTTCCTTCTCACTTTTAGTAGAAAAGCCGCACCTGTAAGACGCTGTATAAGGCTTAGGCCGAAACGTCTGTCTGTCATGCTAACCCACTAGAATAAAATACAAGAATTACACCCAAGAGTGCGGCTTTTTGCTATTTGTTCGCACCCGAAGACCTTGTAAAAACAGTTGGGAATTGAGCACACTTTTGAAAAAAAGACTTTCTTTCTCACAACACACATGATGTGCCATCTCAGAGTGGCAACATCTCATGAAAACACCTCTACATCAATTCTTCCACACACAGCAGCCACTTCAATCGTGTAGAGAGCTCACAACAGCACATGTGCAGCTTGGTTAGGAGTGATGGGCCAAATGGATTGATAAGTTACAATCTAGTGCCACATATTTCAAATGAATATGCCGTGGCCTAATGGTTAAGGAGATGGGCTTTAGATAAGAGGGCTGCTGGTTCAAATCCCACCCTTCCACTCCCTGCTGTACTCCACGGCTGAGGTGCCCTGAGTCACCTATCCCCACACTTCTACAGGGACTGTAATCGGTACCCTGTAAATTACTAAGTTGCTTTGGACAATTGTGTCAGCTAAGTGTATTGTAAATGTAATAATGCAATTACCTTGTTTTACCTTTTCAATTTAACCTAATAATCATTCAAAAAGCCAATCACCTGGCTGAATGGGACAGTCAAAAAGAAAGTAATTTGGAATTTGCGGCACTGGAATTGAGAGGTGGACAGGAAGTGAATTGGGAGAGACACGGGGAGGGGTCGACAAAGGACCCGAGCCAGGAATTGAACCCGGGTCAGCCACATTGCAGGCGAGTGCCTTGCGGGTTGGCCACGGCAGCGCCTACAACACTGGATTTTAACTAACACGAAGGGACTGACTATACACATCCTCCAGCCAACAGGTGCCCCACAGAAGGGCAGTGTTTGTCATATGGAGGATTGAGCACACTACAGCTTTAACATTCTCTTTTTTATTTGGTGAAAAACATTTGGTGACTGACATTTCAATGTTGCCACATCTTCTATAGAGTCCAATACATTCATGCCATCAGGGAGAGGGAGACAGTTAAAGAAAAATTTACATCATAAGTCATGAGTCATAAGCTCTTCCTGTTTTTGTTTCCCTTCAGCATTTAAGTTCCTATTTAGGTGATTTTGTGGCATGTTAAAGATATTTTTGGGGCTTTTTATGCCTTCAATGTGACAGGACAGTTACAGAAGGACAGGAAATGAGCGAGGAGAGGGAGACGGGGAAGGTTCGGCAAATGACCCGGTCCGGAATTAAACCCGGATCGCCGACGTAGTAACCCAATGCCCTACCGTTAGGCCACGGCAGGGCCATTCTGTAGCATTTTAAACGAAACAAATGTATTTTTGGAGTTTTAATGTGGTGTGCCTCACTTTGGATAAATGTTTTTGATAAATGCAATAACTATGTAACTGTAGCATGAATAGTCAAAACTTGAAACTGATTGAACTTTGATGTAGAGTTTTTAGCGTTGCATATCACTTTGGAGAGAAGCCTCCACTAAATATGATAATATGAGCAGTGGAAGAGTAATCCACCTGTCTGTTGAATTCCTCTTCGTTCTCCATCCACATGTACTCTGCAAAGGGATTCTCCTCGCTGTTCATCTGGTTGTTGAGGATCACGTCACTGCCCTTGAAGCCTGAACTGCTGCTGCTGCGGCCGGGGTCTTTCATGATTGATCACTCTGTGAAGAAAGAAGTCAGGGCATTAAATGGATGAGAGTGTTTAAATTACAAGTTGTTAAAAAACAGGGTTCTTGGTTTTAGAAGCCAACATTGGAAACTTAAGTAGCATAAAGACTCGCTTGTTCTATAATCAAACATTGAACACGGAGTAGGCCTACTGGCCACAATACTGGCTCCAGCGATAATGGAATAAACAAAGGGGAATAACCATTACCCAACAACAAACGTCATAACAAAGTCTACTATTATCTAAGCCTACTGTAGATGGCGCTCCATGTCTATAAATTCTTTGTTGACATTTTATGCTCGCAGGCGTTATGTGACCTAGCTGTCACTCTACCCATGTTATGCAAGTGCACAACTAGTTTGTATGCAACTGCAAGAGTGGGTGTACATTACTTTGAATGGCTTGCATCTATTAAAGTAACAACTCATCATCTGCCAGTCAGTGCTATTTTAAGCCATTCTGTGTAGGACCACAAATGGAGTCAAGGGGTGAATGGTCTACCAGTCAGGCTATAAGCTGGATGAAATGAATTAAAATAAACGCGTACTGTTAAATCAACCAATACATTACAGAGTTGTCGTAAGAAGCTGTTCGATGACATTTGAGTGGCGGTATTTTCACACAAGTAACACAACTTAGCCTACTTTGTCTACCTTTGTTAACAAGATGAGGTGACCACCGAACTAACTTACTCATACAAAACTGCAATGAAAAAATGCAGAATATTCACTGAATAGATAGCGTAGACTTGGACTGTACAGCCAAACGAAGGCATTTGACTAATTGCATGTTTGTTAACGACAGATAGGATGAACGGTTATCATGCAAGCTGGGAAATATGCTATGCAAACATGCTAACTCCTACGCCAAGAATCTTTGACACGTTTGGTTAAAAGTTATTCCGCATGGTTAACCATGAATGCTATCTCACTTAAACTAGCGATTACTTACTGTATTATTTGCAGATGTACGGTTTAATTATAAGCACCACGGCGGTGATCTCTTCTTCAAATACAGTCGAAGGAGCAAAGTGTCTCGGTGGATAGAACTATTCAACAATGGCGGCGGTAGGAGTCTGTTTACAATTTCGGGCAGCACCAAAGAGGCGGTCGGTACTCGACCCACTTGCAATTGATTGGTTACATATTATGCCACTCAATCACACCCCGCTCCCGAGGAAAATTGTTTGCAAAAGATGTCATCATGTCAGAAGCCTAGACAGTCAAGCGGCTTGGCCAGTCTCAGGAGGAGCATTGAAGCTACATCTAGCCTATTAGAACTTCCTAGAACTATAACTAGGCTCAGACCCAGAGATGTGGACTTGTGACTTGTGACTCGGACTGACTTGTGACTTGAGTCACAAATGACTCGACTTGAGACTTGACTTGCCAATATTAGGAGTGACTTGTGACTTGACTCGACTTGTATGCTATTGACTTGAGACTTGACTTGACTTGACAGTTTTAGCTTGCAATGACTTGCAATTGTGCTCCAAGTCAATGAATATATATATTTTTTTGCATTTTGTGTGTGAAAAAAATGCATAAAAGAAAGAAAAAAATAAATGATTTACCTTCAACCATAGTCAAAAACCATGCTAAAAAATATATATGATCAATTGTGGGTTGCATGGTCACCCAAACAAACATGAAAGCTTGTCTGCAGCCGTGCTGTAATGGTTAGGGAGTTGGGCTGGAGATCACAGAGTTGCAGGTTTGAATCCCACCCTTAAGCCCACCTCTTCCTACATCTCCATCCATGACTGAAGTGCCCTTGAGCAAGGCACCTAACCCCATATTGCTCAAAGGACTGTCACCAATATATGCGTTGGATAAAAGATAAAAGTAACTTAATGAATAATTATAAACCGTGGTAAAACCATGGTTAGTTTTCAGAGTAAAACCATGGTTCAATTTATAGTTAAACCTAGTAAAACCAAAAACCAATGCCGAACCATGCTCAAAAAACTGAAATCATAGTATACCATGGTCGATTTTCGGGACATGACTGGTGAAGGGGGACATGCAAAGCAGTGTGGAGAGGTAACAGGGCCGGTTCTGGCTTATTTGGTGCCCTAGGCGAGTTTGAGTTCTGCATCATGCTATGACTGGTTTAATGAGAACATAACAATTCTCCACCCAGCAGAGCAGCACTTCTCTGTCAGCGCTTCCCTCTGTCTCTCGAGTGTGAGTCTCCAAATTCAAAATACATTGCACGCTGTCACTCATCCCGCCCCCTTTCTCAGGACTGTCTGTTTATTGGTTCACAGACTTCCCAGAGACAGTTGAAAGCGATATTACTATTGGCTGAGGGGCGTTTTGCCGTGAGGAGCGCTTTCGCTGCGCTTTGTTGATTGCGACTTCATAAAAAAAACCTCCATATCGCAAAATTACGCATCGGAGAGCGCCATTTCGGCGCTCCTTCTTCACATGGCGCTCTAGGCGACCGCCTAGCCGGCCTATGCTTAAAACCGTCCCTGAGAGGTAATGAATTTATGACCAAAGGTAATTGTCAATATTGCACATAGAATACAAGGTGACTTGTTAATGACTTGGAAAAAATAAGACTTGGACTTGGACTTGACTTGGCTTTGGCACGACTTGGACTTGGACTTGACTTGACTTGGCTTTGGCACGACTTGGACTTGGACTTGACTTGGTCAAATGTGTCGTAACTTGTGACTTGACTCGGACTTGATTGGAAGGACTTGAGACTTACTTGCGACTTGCAAATTAGTGACTTGGTCCCATCTCTGCTCAGACCAGAACGGCTGTGGCCCAGACCAGGAGTGTTCAATTAATCAACCAATCAGAACAATCAACCTACCAATCAATCAATCAACAATCAGTCAATCTATCAATCAATCAATCTATCTATATATCTAGGCTAGCCTATCCACAGAGAGAGAGAGAGAGAGAGAGAGAGAGAGAGAGAGAGAGAGAGAGAGAGAGAGAGAGAGAGAGAGAGAGAGAGAGAGAGAGAGAGAGAGAGAGAGAGAGAGAGAGAGAGAGAGAGAGAGAGAGAGAGAGAGAGAGAGAGAGAGAGAGAGAGAACTCTCTTTAGCTGTAAAGTAGGCCTAGGTATTCCCTGTAACCTTATTATTAAGCAGCATTTCTCAGGCTTTCAAATATGTGGTCTTCAAACAGAAATGCCCCCACTTAAGCCTACTTTTACTGGAATTTTAATTTTACTTCCACTTTTACTTCTCTTCATATTTTATTGCAATACATTTGATATGTAGCCTACTGAAGTAGGCCTAGTTATGAAAGGTAAAGCCGGAGTGGGTTAAGACAGTGGTTAACCTGTTTATGTCAGAGCCCTATGCCTTTATGAGAATGATGCTGTTCTATTATAAAGTTTATCATTAGGCTTAACTTACACAGCAAGGGCTGTACTCATACTTTTATTTTCAGAAATGTTTAAGTCGCCTACTACTTTCAGTACTTGAGTAGCAGTTTCTTAATCACGTCATGTGGGCTTACTTGTACTTTTACTCTCAGGACTAGAGAAGTAATTTTACAGTAAGACACGTCTATGTGACGGAGGACTTGCAGTGTCCCGTTGCACTGCTCCCTAGGGGCACCATTGAGGGCTGCCCCCTTGCATGGGTGAGGCATAAATGCAATTCTGTTGTGTGCAGTGTGTTGTGTGGAGTGCTGTGTCACAATGACAATGGGAGCTGGAGTTTCCTAGCCTGACAAGCCAGTCTAAATGTGAGATTAAATGTGAATACTTGCTGTGTTGTGATTGGCCAGCCAGTTTCAGGGCCTGGGACATTGTCCGAGGCTAGACTCTACACTCGCAGGCAAAAATAATTTTGGCCGATGATGGGTGGGGCTAGTTTACTAGGCTAGGAGTTTCCCAATGGTCTTTTACTTTCAGGCTTTCACTTACATTACTGCCTGTACTAGGTTACCTGTGTATCGTCTTGCTGCACTGCTCCCTTCGGAGCACCTGTATGACTGCCTGGCCCCTTGCACAGGTGAGGCACAAATGCAAAATGTTTGTTTTGTGCAGTAGGCCTATGTGGTTTTTGCTCTGCCTCACACTGACAATGATGCTTTCCTAGAGCGACTTTCTTTCACTTTCTATGCCCTTTCTTTATTTGAAATTAAAACAAGTCTTTACAAAAAGTTTTTCTTTCGGCTCAAAGCATCTATGTATACGGTAGTAAGTTTTGTGTTTATTATTTTTTTTTGTATGTATAAAATATGAATAGAGACCTTCACAACAAAGTGCTGCCTAAATTGGGTCAAGAGTAACATGATCTGTTAGTATTAATGACCTTTGCAGTGTAGAGCTGTAGATAGATCCACCCTGGTCTTGTCGACCCAGCAGAGATTCTCACATTATGGGCCAGGGCCAAGTGTATTGAAAGTGGGTTCTGTGTGTGTTGCTGTTAAGTATCTATTTGAGTTGTATTGTTTATTGGGTAGGAAGTGGGCTTGTGAAAATTCTAACTGGGCCCCACGTTGAAAAAGGTTGGGAACCCTTGCACCACTAAAGAAATTCACTCCAATACGACAGGGGGTGCAATTCCATTCAAAAGTTAGTTCTCGTTCAAGGGGGTGTGCGTGTGTGGTTTGGGACGCCAGGCTAACGCTAGCACCGAAGGGGACAACACGGCGCTAACGCTGTCTACAATTTATTCCCACTTCATTTTGATACAACTTCAGTAAGTTTTCATTTGCATGCATGTGACGTCAACTTCAATGCACGACTTTTGTGATGTTGTGTTTAACTTTTAATAAGACTCGTGTGCCCTCAGTTGATATGATTTCATAATCCTGAAGCCGAAGGTTCTTGGCCTTCCCCCATGTAATGGCCTTTTATCGGCCTTTGGCTTTCCTCATCTCATAAGGTATCTTGCTGCACACGAAGTATATAACTACATTATCAACAGTCTGGTAAATAATGTGCATTGTATGGCCATACACACGTTTTCTTATCGTTAGCTGTTCTTTTATAGTGCATTAGAGCTAGCGTATTACCATGATACCCCGTAACAACAGTGTGGAGCTCGTTGTTAGCCCGACGTTAGCTAGTATGCGTTGACAAGGCTGGCAATATGTGAGTGGTAAAATTAATGTTTTGCACTTTTTAGCAAGTATTTCAGTGGCTTTACTTGGTTCTGTCTTGGTCTAACTCTTTCGGACATACCATTTAGAAATGATGTCCTTGAAGATAACTTGTGGCCTTCGTTTTATCAGGCAACGCTATGGCTAATGTCAACAGTAACGTTCAGGCCAATGTTGGCGAACCAAGTATTTCTTTTGGTTCTTACCTTTGAACCCATTTGATCAAGTTCGCCATTAGAGTACTATTATCGCTGCAAATGGACGTCTGGCCTTTTGAATCGTCTTGCCATTTAGGTCTAACATATATGCACTAACCAGTCATAAACAGACAAACAATTCATTGAGTAATAGGCATTTAGGTAATTGTTCGCTACTCTTTTTGACAATTTAGTTGGCTGTATTTGCTGAGTGATTCGTGTTGACTTTTTAGAGGGCCCTGCCTGTTCCTGTTCGCATGCACATTTGATGGTTGGAAGATTGCCTAGCAGTAGATCTTTATCTCAATATATCCCAAAAAAGGTTTTCCTTGTTTCAATTTCGTATCTGTGTAGGACTTCCATGAAATGTCAAACGTTCATTCTCAGTGGCTTAATAATTTGTTGATATCGATTTCTAGTGACTGTGTTCACGATTTGCCCCGATTGGTCTTCAAGCCCTTCTTTTGACCGTATATACTGTACGAAGCAAATATTTTACCAATCATTTGGCTTGTCCTGTCTTTCACCCCACCAAAGCACGGGGGAAATAAGGTGGAGGAAACCTGTAAATATCGTTTGAAGTTGTGCATTTCCCCCCATAATGGGCCTATTCTTTACAGAGCCTTTCATGTTGTTCTTTCAAATCTGATCTGATGATGGCAGAGCTGTCAATTTCAGGTTCAGAAAGTTAAAACCTTGCCGCACTTTCCTGTCAATACTTTACTTCCCTGGTCTACCGGTCTTGAGAATTTATTAAAATCAGTTGATCCAGAGCTGGTTTGGAATGTATTTGTGGCAGGGTTATGTTCTCTCTGAACCTGGGATGGACACCACTGTCTTAACAGTTCCATGTCATTTTCTGTACTCTGGCTTTGAGAGTGATTTTTCTTCAAGCTGCATTTTCTGCCGGAAAATTCTTGAGGGAAACCTCTTAATTGTTGTTGTTTTTTTTTCCCCGATTGCCCTCTCATATCTGCTTATTATTCTCATATCTGCTGAATTGTTAATTGCTGACTTGTGCCTCTGTTGTCTAAAGTGAAGGCATGCTAGAGTTTTATTGCCTCATTGTGTTTCTGCAGAGTAAATTCATTTCGCCCTTTGAAGAGGATTCATCCTTTGCCACCATCGGTTTGGTCTTTCTGGTCTTTGAGCTGAGTCTTACATCCTTGGACTCTCCCTTTTCTCTTGGAGGCCGGGCGGACTTTTTTCATTAGCAGCAGTCTTACACTGCACTGTCTGTCTCTCACTGTCTTTGGAGCGCCACCATATACACACCCATCCACACACACACATACACAAACGCAAGCACGCACACAACACTCTTGCACCTGTTTCCTTGGCGATGTCCCAGAAGATTCCGGGCGACAGCGGTCAAAAGGGCTTTGCGGTGGGGCGCGGGCTGCTTGCCGCGGCTGAAACCCTGAACTTCAGCATGGGCGATCCCGGCTCTGGAGGTATGTACGGCTCCGCTTCCCGGCCCGTGGGCGGCATGCCCAGAGGTGGTCCTGGCGGCGGCGGCCTCGGTGCCGGTGGTGGTGGCGGCATTGGACAAGGCCCCAAAGATCCGCAGCACGACCCCCAGCTGTCTCGACGAGTGGGTAGCCACCTTGGCAGCACCATGAAGCTGTTCGCCAGCCTGGGCCTGTCGCCCGCAGACCTGGACGAGCTGGCTCAGATCCCTGAGGACAGCATCAGCGTGGAAACGTTGCCCACTCTTATCATGCAGCTTAAGAACCGCAAGATGGACACTGGCGCCGGCCGCCGCATGTCCGACCCCCACCGGGACATGTCCTCCGCCCTCTCCCAGGAAACGTCCTACCGGCCCGGCCGGGACAACTGGGCCGACATGCAAGACTCCCACCACCACCACCACCACCACCACCTGGAGTCTTCTCCCATGGGCCATGGCTCGGGCCGCGGCAACGTGGCCCAGAGCGACTTCGGTTACGGTTCCATGCAAGACATGCCGCCTCCTCTAGGGGGCGTCGGTGGTGGTGGCGGCGTCGGCGGCGGCTACGACAGCATCGATTACGGTCACAGCTCAGGCGGCGGCGCCAGCATTGGCGGCCGGGAGCGTCAGTATTCCGAGCTTTCCCACGACTCTTACCGTGGGCTGGGCATGGGCACGTCCATGTCCATGTCCACCCCCGACAGCATGCTTATGCAGCGCCGGATGGGCTCCCCATCCCATGGTAAAGTGCAGGACTTCATGGGAGCCATGCCCCACATGTTCCCACATGTCTGTTCCCTTTGTGACTTTGACGTGCATTCCACCATGGTGAGTAGTACCACACCACTTTTTTCCATGTGTTCCCCATGTATACTACATCAAGTACACGTGTTAAAAAACAAAACAAAACAATGGTCCTTTTGCATTGCATTGGCAAATAAGTGTGGGACTTCCGTTTCCTTTGTATTGCCATTGGCCTTTTAACTGTTCCAACAACACTGTTTCAACAAAGTTCAAAAATTTGTTCCTTCTCTTCATTCAACTTGACTCTTTTTGAGCAATCATGCCTCAGAAATGTAATCTTATTAATCACATGTCTGTTACGATCGTCTAGGTTGTCGTTGATGACCTCAAGTGATTTGAATTAATATTGTGATTTGGTTCAATCACAATCCTCAAAGTGTCACAAGTTTTGGGTTTGAGCAGATATTTTTGCTCGATGGATCTCAGAGCCATTTTCACGGGCTATATTTTGTAATGCTCAGAGCTAAGCCATAAAGTACAAACCCTGCGGGCAGACACACAGACATACACACAAACTGGGTCATTTCAGGTAGCAAGAGCCAGCAGAAATGGTCATTGCTAGACACAAGTTGTTCTGTGTTTTGCGCCACAAAGAGGCAACCAAAAACCCAGCTGGTGGGCACACAAACAAACGCACACACGGTCATTATAATATGTAGCCCAACTCCCTCATAGATGTACAGAGGTACAGAGATGCCCTTGATCAAAATGAGCCATTTGTTTCAATAGACAGGGTTAGGATTTTATTGTTTTTGTTTATTAAGTATTTGACCTTTATTTTTGACTAGTAAGGTCCCTTTCAGATATAATCTTTCAGATTTTTCCACTCTGTATGAATAAGATGCAACTGGATATGAATGCGGCCAACTATTACTGACATGTCATTATCAGAGGATAGAAGTGAAATTTGATGTTAGTTTCAGTACACCACCCCCCTAAAAGTCTTAATGCTGTGTACAGACCAAGAGGGAATGGCGCGACTGAAGCCATTATTTCTCTATGGAGGGCACGTGACCAGCGCTACCAAAGCGAATTCGCCAGGGTCCTGAGCGACCAGAGCGAATTTTAAAGATTAAACTAAATCTAATCGTAGTCGAATTCGCTATGACGTGGTTCGGCGAAAACCTATTGGAATGTTCATATGAACGAATGTCCCAGCCTGTCAAGCCAGAGCCGTTATGTGATTAGCTGAATCAAACATGTCAATGCTGCGTCTGGAGAAAATATAGCGAATTCAAGGCGAAACTTCTTCTGCTACCCACGCTACCATGCAGCGCAGTTCGCTCTTGGTCTGGACACGGCATTAACCGGCAAAAACAGGCTGTGTAATAATGGAAAAAAGGCTCGGCCTTTATTTTAGAAATCTATTGAAATTGTTTAAATGACCACCAATGACCATTGTTAGTTGATTTGATTGACCGTTAGAATTATTTTAGAATTCTTTTGATTGACAGCGAAACACAACCGTTGTCCTATTAGCACTTGATCTCAGCGTTGCTAAGGTGTGATTTCGGACATTTAGGACCCTTTAGGCAGAAGAATCCTTGCGGATGCTTCAAACCCGTTGAATGGAATACCATAGAAGCGCGCTGTCCATTTGGGCTTTGACTTGTGCCCCAAAATCATAGTCGAAGTTAGTTTCTAAATTAAAAACGATATTCGAATATATTCGAATATTTATCCATAGTTTTTACCATTAAAATTGCCCCAGTTAGACCTGATGTCAAGCTGAAGTTGTTCTTTCCCCCAGTCAGTGACTAGTAAAAGGCTATTCCAACCAGAGATATAGCCTAATGGCCCATTAACAACATGCATTCAACCAGCCATTATTGTTTAGCGATCGTTCAGCACTTATAAGAAGACGGTACTTAGAGGTGTGAATGCAGATTAAAACATGGCAAAGCTAGCAGCCATGTCAAACTTGTAGCCCAAGTTAAAATTTGAATTGGATCATATGGGAATCATGAGAATTGAGCACACAGCACCAATATCAACAAATATGTATTTCATTTCTATCACTAATGACGGACATTTAGGTAGTGTGTTTGTAGGTCCAGGTAAGATGACTGCTCTCGTCTAAAAACGAACATTACACAAACATACCAGTGCGCTAAAAACATGCTAAAAGCATGCTAACAAAATCATCACCTGGAGTCTGCCTGATCTGACACCCAGACCAACGAAGCTAATTTGGTCAAAATCCAAAAAACAAGAAGTTATTATCTTACTCTTGGCGTAATCAGGTACTTGTGGGTTGAATCACATAATTCCAGAAACTCGTCAACAACTCCAGAAAGTAATGTGATGATGCTTTGTTTATTAACTGTAGCCATTCACTTGAATGGAACTCTGCAGCACTCATCTGCTTGTTATGCGGACTCTGGGGGAGACTGCCTGCCGCAAGTGTCCTGCTACGGAACACAGAGAGAAGAGCCACGCACGCGACTCTCCTCAACACAGCTGTAGGCCTAGTGATTAACCAGCCATGGAAAAAATAAATTGAGACTGTGAATTGCGACGTTTACAAGGAAATGATTTTAATCAATAACAATGAAATACCCAAAAAAGCAATACCCATGTCAGATTCGAATATTAATGGTCAATTAATATTTGTTCGAATGTCTCGAATTTTCTTAACATTCGACTTATATTCGAATATCGAATATCGAAGTCAAAGGCTTACTGTCCATGTAGTATATGTCAGTGGACTTATGTATCCACCTTATTATCCACAGTTACAAGGGCGGCGCCATTCCTGTTCTGACAGCAGTTATCAGTACTAAATGATTCAGAAGGGCTATGGGCAGCCTAAAAGGAACTAGCAGACCAGAAATGCTGTGGGAGCACGAAATATGTTAAAGTCGGCGGGGTAATATAAATTTGATTGTGCGGCCGTGTATTGATGTTCAAATAGCTGGTCAGACCCAAAACCTTTGAGGCCTTGATTCCTTTTTTTTTTTTTTTTAATTTCATATTCATATTATTTTCCTAGAGTCCTTCTTGCCTCCAGTCATCTACTGGGGCCTATAATCCAAGAATTTGGCTAGTAATCCAGGTTAAATTAACCTTGATGTAGGGGTAAATCATCTAACAGAAGAGCCTGGAAGCCTTACTTTCTGAACTAAAATAACACCTGTGGGCTATCTTAGCAGGTTTACCACTTCCTCTAGGTTAACTAAGCCAGGTTCATTACTTAACCACGTTCTTGAAATAAGCTTACCCCCTCTGGCCAGTTCATAGGTTTTTTTGTTTTTTTTTGTAAAGTCGATTGCCACCGTGCCTGTCCCACACGGCTCACTAACCTCCTGTCATTGTTTTGTCTGTCAGGAGTGGAACCAGCACACCAATGGCTTACGGCACTCGGAGAACTGCAGACTCCTCCTGCAGATGTAAGCACTCCTCAGTCCTCTCTCATGAAATGCTGAAAATGTGTTTCTTTGAAAAGCCGTTTTTTTGTTGTCGTCTTTGTTATAAATGTACGTGTAACTGCAGCTAACTGACTACTGACTAATCTTTGCAGGTATCCGGAATGGGATCCTCATATGCCCTCCAACAGAGGGTATGTACTCCTAAGCTTCCTATTCATCAGTGATTAATTATTATAGTTGGAATAGATCATATATATCTATCTATGTAGCTGGTTTGGTAGTTTGTAGTAAGTGTCACTTATAGATACTATATACCGCGACTCAATTGGTCCATTTCCTATTGTGATGTGTTCTGTGGAATGTGAACAATTTTTTTGACATGACTAGTTGCACTACCACCTCGACCAAGCGTTATTTTTCTTGTATACAAATATGATATTGTGAATGATCCCTGACATGGTTTATGTATGCTAATAACGCACTTTAATGCTGAAAATGTCCACTTGTGATTTGCAGCGCTGGTCTGCATTCGATGGACCCGTCCGGCCGCTCCGATGGTCTACTGGGAGCGGCACCACAAGGAGGGGGAATGGGCTCCAACTGGGGTGAGTGTGTGTGTGCGTGCGATGGATATTTTTTGAGTTCTACTCTCTTAGTCCGTTTCTTCACTGTATTAGGGCGAGATTCCTGCAAATGCAGTTCTTGGGTTCTACCTTGCCACTTGAAAGGCACGCTAAGTTTTTTTTATTGAAGTTAGTCTGTGAGTGACAGTGAGTGTGTGTGTGTCGGCAAACTATACGGAATGTCAAGGGATCATCAGTTGACATCTTCACTGATAAAACTATGTTCCAGGTTCTGACACAGGAGGTTATGGAGGCTATTCCAACAAACAACAGGCACTTGCTCCACATGGAAAGGTAGGTCATCGTGAGGGATCATTTACATGCAAAAATAAGAAACCAAAGACGGCTCATAGATGGTACATGTGTTTCTCTGTTCTTTTCTGTGTAAATGCATATATGAACTGAAATAACTGTAACAAGGCGAGGGAATGATTTCTCAGTTCCTGAAACCAGACAGCTCATAGATAGTACATGTGTACATGTTTGTCTCTGTTTTTTCTGTGTAAATGAATATATGAACTGAAATAACTGTAAGGCGGCTAGGTAATGCTTTCTCAGTTCCTCAGGATTAAATAAAGCATATTATTTTACTGATATTTCTGTAAATATTAGTGCCATCATGTGACTGTTTTTTCTTCTGTTCTTTCCTCGTCCTCCTATAGGTCCGAAGAGGGCGCGTGATTGTGGTAAAATATGACAGAAAGCCACAGCCCACAAACAGCCTGTTCGCCCTGGCAAAGCCCTTTGGTACAGTCCGGGAGAATCTTGTGCTCAAAAAGAAGGTACATTCTTTCTTTCTTTTTCTTTTTTTTTGTTGGGGTGTCATCTTAATTGTTACAGGATGGTGTGAGAGGAGACAGGAAATGACCAGGAGAGAGACAGAAAGTAGGTTTGGGACCCTTGTCGGATGCTAAGTTTTGATAGAAAGTAGAGATGCTCCGATCACCATTTTTTGGCCCGATCACCGATACGGATCACCAAAAATCTTTATCTGCCGATCACTGATCATTGCCGATGACAGAAATTTCCTTTTTTTAATAGCCAATTAATTATCCTTATTGAATACCATTTCTGCCCATAAACCAATCAATCTATTTGCACATGTCGCTGTCAAGTAGGCCTATAGGCTATTATTATTATTATTATTAATAATAATAATAATAATAATAATAATAAAAATAACATTAATATTATTATTATTATTATTATTATTATTATTATTATTATTATTATCTTTCAGACTAGTGTTGGTAATATAGCCTAAGTCTACAGTATTAATCAATTTATAAGTCATTGCATGTAATTACTGAACTATATAAGATTTGAATTGAAACTGAAACATTACATCAAATAGTATTCTACATACGAGAAAAAAACCTTGTCGCTTTAAATGAGCAGCCTCGTGAGGAGAGCCCCTCCCCTCTCTGTCACCGTCCACAGCTGCAGTGCTCAGCTACCGCTCTGAGTCTCTCTCTCAAGCTTTAACCTCATCTGTCATCTGTTTCAGCGACTATCACATTAATCGACTGACTGTCAATTACAACTTTGGAAACAATGACGTTGACATGTTTGTGTTTACAACGTGAAGTTGTCGCGTGCTGACCGAGGCAACTACACAGGTTATAACGTAAAATGGATAACTGGCGAGGAGTAGTCAATCGCAAATTACATTGAAACTGAAACACTTGATAAGGAGGTTCTACATACACAAAACAAGAAAAACTTATCTTGAAAGAACATGCAACACGCACAACACAGCGTGTCTGTGAGGAAAGCCCCTCTTTCTCTGTAACACTGTCATAGATTGTAGAATTCCCTGCACACAGACTCATTGAGTTTCACCGTCCACTCTCCCTCTCCCCCTCTTGATGTTGCAGCGAACTGGCTGTCAACTTTAAAAACAATAGGGCCTACCGTTGATATGTTTAGTTGTTGCGTGCTGACTGGCAACTTCCATACAGACTGTAGCCTAACTCAAAATGGCGAACATGGCAAATTACAAGCGTCAGATTAAACGGCGCATGGATTAAATCAGATCATTGTTGATGCAGATATGATTATGAATGGTGAAAATGAAGGGGGGAGTGCCGAAAAGTTATAGACAAGCAAAGATGCCTTATTTTGGTGCAGTTGCAGCTGTGTAGAGCCAGCGCCTACAAGCAGCACCAGGTGTAGGCTAAAGGCAAAATGGTTGCGTGGGGAATTTAATATCTCTCGATCGTTTTTTTGATCGGCATGTTTTTCCGATCACCGATCAGGCTATTTTTGGCCATTATCGGCCGATCATGATCGGCAGCCGAGCAATCGGAGCACCTCTAATAGAAAGATTTAGACCTGCAAGTCTCTTGTACAAGGTTTGCAACTCACTTGAGTTAGAAGGGGCTGGGTTAGTTTCTAGCCTATCCACATATTTGGGAGTATGCAGAAAAGGAAAACAAAAACACAGCAGATTGCTATTCATACTGGGTTCTTTCTAATATCCTAACTCCCGTCCTCCCTTCCTCCCTTGCTGCCGTGGTGACAGCACTGATGACAAAAATGTATTTATCTCCCAAAAGAGAAAATGTAATGTCATTTTCTCATTTGCAATTGGGATGGTGAATGGAGAATAAGCTAGCCCCAAAAGCTGTCGTGGCTAGGCTGACAGCCGGGAAACTTAAAGGGGACACTGTGCAGGAAATGGTCAAAAAAGGTACTGCAACTATGCTGCTCATTGAAACTGGGATGCCTATTGCCAAATTTGATCTTTTCATGAAAGTTTACTAAGTAATAAACTAATATTTTCTAGCATGGCCCAAGTACAGTCATTTTTGAAGCTAAAATGGCTATTTCTGGAAATTCAAAATGGCGGACCATGGAGAAGATCCCCCTTTTCATGTAAGAAAAATGAAAAAAATAAGACTTTTTTTTTTTCAGTCATAATGAATACTTACAATGTTATGGTGGTGGTAAGTATTCATGAAAAAGGTAACATTAGTGTAAGGGTAGCATGAATTCTGGAAATAAACAACTAAAAATCTCACACAGTGTCCCTTTAATTGTTTTCTCCACGAAGGCGGGATGTTAACTAAACACGAGGCCACAAGCACAGGTCGGGGATGGGAGTCCGCAAGCTAGGAAGAATAGCAAGTGTGAATAGCAATGTTCTGTTTTCTGTTTATTGTTGTTTTATCTGCTTGTTTGTTTCTCATGTCTGGTACCAGCGATTGTGCTGCAAATACAATTGCCCCATGGGAACAGTAAAGTTCTAACTAAAGGTCTATATCTACCATATGCACCAGGCGTTTCTTGAGCTGGCGACCCACGAGGAGGCTAAGGCCATGGCTGATTTCTACCAGAGGAAGCCCGCCATGGTGAACGGGAAGGAAGTCCAGCTCTATCTATCCAGAGAAATCGCCGTCATCGATGTAAGTTCTTCCACTTCTTATTCCTCCTCTACTTTCTCTTCTTCTTCTTCCTCACCTTCCCTCTTCTCCTCCTCCTCTGGTTTTGATGTTTATTATCCTGGGGGTGTGGCTTATATTGGAAAGGTACTGTAAGTCTTTTTATTAATTTTATTTTTTATATTTTTGTCTGTCTTGTGCTACAGAAAACTCTGCAGTCGGACCCGCTGGAGCAGAAGGGGGACCGGCGGAGTCAGGTGGTGTTCTTCTCCAACCTCCGCAGAGACATGAACAAGTCACAGCTGTTGTCCGTTTGCCAGCAGTTTGGCACCGTGGAGAAGCACCTGTTCTTGGCCGGCGAGGTACAGTAACGCCACGCTGCCACACTTGGTGGGGCACACATGATGACAGTCATGACAAAGTAGCATTGTGTAGCAAAGTAACACCTGTTTTTGAACAGAGAGGTACAGTAGACTGCCATCGGAGTGCACGTGACGCCAGGGGCGGTCCTAGCGCAGACCGACCAATTGCCTGGGTTGGCACCACCGCTAATACCCTGGCAATTAGCACTATTGACATGTTATTATTAGGGCTGGGCAACGTTAACGCGTTAACGGTGCGTTAACTATTGAGGTCAATATCGCCCGACAATTTTGTTAACGTTATAACGCAGCAGGGTTTTTTTCGTGTTTTTTTTTTTTTTGCCTTTTATGACCGTCGTTCGTGGCTTTTATTTTGAAAGCGTCAGCACGCTTGTTGCTGCTTCCAGTGACTGCTGACAGAGAAGAAGAATGTCTAGAAAAGTAGTCAAAACAAAACAAACAAACAAAACAAAATAGCTTACAGAAGGACGTCAACTTCTGAATGAACATGTTCGGTACACAGTTCTGGTCCTCCTTGCACAACTCTCGAGCAGCATGTGGCTCGCCTTTGCAGCTCGCAAGGTTAGTCTATTCAATAGACTCTATTGTACGGTCGGTCAGCATGAAAAGGGTAGCCTACTGTTGTGCTGGCTGTCTATCAGCTGTCAATAACGCCACGCGGACTTACTAAAGCCCTGATCAAAAAGCGAACCGCGAGATATTACATTCCTCACGCAACGTTTTGGTATATATGGCGCTGCGCGTGCATAGTAGGCTGCATCAACATGGTAGGCTATGATTTCGCGACATCGGCAACTTCGTCAGCATTTAAGATAGTGTTAGTCATGTCAACGTTATTGTTTTGAAAGATGTAATTGCTGTCAATGCCAACAGACAGTCAATTAGTTTCTAGTCGCTGAGACACCTTAAAAATAGCGACAGATAAGAGAGAAGGTGGGAGTCTTTGACAGTGAGAGAAGGCGGGACATATCTCACAGACGCACGCCTATGGCAAGCCGTTTTAACATATAGTTTTTTTAAGTGACAAGTTTTTTTTCTTTTTTTTCTTGTAGGCCCATGTAGACCATCCTCATTTGAATTTATAATTTCTAATATGTCAGTTTCAGTAGCATACAATCTTAAATAGCCCTAGTGTAAACTTGTATGCAATAATGTGTTTCATTAGTAGGCCTACATTGGATAGGCATATAGCCTACTACATTTAGACTGATAGGTTGGCATATAGCCTACATTTCCATTGTGGAATATTATATTAGACCTACATAGGTTATCTACACAGTACATATGCAAATTATTATTAATTATTTTATTTTATTAATTTAAAAAATATTTTTATTTTATTTATTATTTATTTTATTTATTATTTATTATTATTATTTTTGGGTTTCGCGCGCTATGCGATTAATCGCGATTAATCACAGAAAGTCATTGAGTTAATGCGATTAAAGATTTTCATGTTTGCCCACCCCTAGTTATTTTACATTACTACACTATTGCTATAATAGCATATGAGTGTTTTTGTATTGGCAGTTAAACACGATTTTTCACAGATTTTGCAGGATTTTTTTTTCAACGGTGGGGGTAGAGCAGTGGTGGAGTTTCGTATTTAGAATTGATAGATTACGTATTTATATTTGCCCATGTGTTCTCACTCTCCACTGTCTCCTTTTGCCGTATTCAGATTAGAGACTCCTAACATTTTTATTTTGGTTAGGGTGCGCACATCCAAAGCCACTTGTTGCAGGTGCCAGACAAAAGTGTCAATTTAATGCTGTGCGATTCCCTCGTACAGTTTGAGCTGGAGCTGATTACCCACAAAAATATTGCCGTGTATGCCCGCCTAAAGAAGGTAGCTCTGCACACTGCGAAAAATTGAACTTTATTAAATTAAAACGACAACGTGTCCATCACCCTGGATCTTTATCAGGCACACATTGCTGTTTTAATTTCATTAAGTTTTTTTTTTTTTTATTTCATTAAGTTTTATATTTCACTGTCTGCAGACCTACCACCTTCAACTGACTCCTAACATGTTGCCAACATTTAGCATTCTAACACCTTTTTCCTCTTTCTTTATTGCTCCACAGGCCTTTGTTCAGATGAAGACTCCCAACGATGCGGAGATGCTAGTGAAATACTACACCCTGAACCCTCTCAGCATCAAGGGCAAAAACATCCGCTTGAACATCTGCACCAAATACAAGACTCTCACGTAAGCTAGCAGGACCTGAAACAGTGGTCCTCAACCTTTTTTATTTTATTTTTTTATTTTTATTTTTTATCATTAGCCTCTGACCTCATCATTAGCACAACATCTCTCTTGTCCCATATTAATCTAATAACAGCCTGGTGAATGATGAAACCTGTACACTGTAACCAGAGCCCTAAATTAACTTTTTTCATCCCCTGCCAAAATGACTTGTAGATGTTAATCTCACTGGCCAAACACACTCTCTAATGGGTCAAAGTGGCTAGGAAGTTACTGTTTTCTACCAGCCAAACTGAAATTTCACCAGCATTCGACCTGTTGCCTGGTGTTTATTTAGAGGCCTGATTGTAACCAATAAAGCCCTGTAAATGACTGTCAGTCGCTTTGGATAAAAACATCAGCGAAGTGTAATGTAAAATGTCATGTAAACTAGTAGCCGTTATTATTTTTTTTACATGCGTTCTGTTTGTTTGTTCTACCAGGGTACACCAGGGCCGGGCTGGCCAGGGCAAGCAGGACGGAAAGGGCAACAACTCGGGCTCTAAGGCCTCCTCCACCAAAGGCCAGAGGTCCTCCTCCTCCAGGGCCAAAGACGCCTCCTCCGACAAGGCAGACACGTCCCAAGACAAGAACAAGGAGATGGAGGAGGACGAGGAGGAGGGAGCCCAGGGCGAGGAGGGCTCAGGAGATGAGGTGGCCGGGGTGATGGAGGGAGACGAGCAGGAGGAGGAGGAAGGAGGAGACGAGGAGCAGGGTGATGATGATGAGGAGGACATGGAGCAGGATGGGGCTGAGGAGTCGGCAGAGCAGCAGGAGGCCAACAAGGCAGATCCGGAGGAAAACGCTGAGGTGGGGGGAGACGCCAACACCTGCTCTGCAGAGGTCCAGGGCGATGGAGATGAAAAGGGGCAGGTTAGTTAATTCATTAATTACTAGCTAATTACCAGAGCCATCTAATAACAGAGTTACGTCACTCCCATAGACCTTAATGGACCAATCTTTCCACAGCAATGGCGGCTCTCATGGAGCCTCACGGAGCGTTAACATGGAAATCCCCATTGACTTTAGTTCTATTAGAAGTAGTTACTTAGTTCTAGGAGGTGGTCGTAGAACACAGAAAATGTGGTAAAGGTAATGTAATTGGTTTGTACTTTATCTTTGTTTGGTATGTGATGGTTCTGTGTTAGTTTCCAACGAACAGAAGTTTACTGTTAAGAAACATTTTAATCTACGCGAATCTCATCACCAACCGACTTCCTGGTCCCCGGTTTGCGCAACTCTTATTAGACGGCTCTGCTAATTACTACTTAGTTACTTAATGAATTACCATAAGTTAGTTAAGTTCATTGAATGCCTCCTTTGCGGAGGTCCAGGGCGATTGAGATGCCCATGACATGGGGAGACTAGTTAGTTGGTTAACTACTAGTTAATTAGTAATTATTCATTAAATTACCATTAGTTAGTTAAGTTTGTTTTTTTTGTTAGCAATCCAGGCACACAAGGATAGGCAGGCAACACATGTTGTTGTCTGCCTATAACGTGACCAAGAAAGTATTCCTGGAATATCGACAACCCTCAAGTGGTAAAGCTGCTCCCTAATCATTAGGCCACGGTTGCCCTCCTTGTAAATCGCTTTGGAAAAAAACATCTGCTAAATGTTATGGAATGTAAGGGCTCTTAACGTTTTCATCACTAGCCAAAATGGCTACTACCATCACACTTATGGGTCACTCACTTGTGTGTCAAAGTGGCTACTAAAGTATTCTTTTCTACAGGCCAAACTGAATTTTCAGCTGCATTTGGCCGGTTGGCAGGTGTTAATTCAGAACCCTGAATGTGATGTAATTCCTCAGGAGCAGAGTCAAGAAGAGGAAAAGGGTGACGGTGAGGAGGATCAGAAGGAGAAGGAGGCTGCTTCTTCTCAGGATGAGGCTGCCATGGAGGAGACTGCTGGTGCTGATCAGGAGGCGTCCACAGAGGCAGCCAAAGACCCAGAGGCAGAGGAGGGGCCCCAGGATGACAGTCTGGCTGACGATCCTTCTGAAGATCAGGCAAGTGTTTACACATGAACGTATCGCATACTTGCTGCATATGAAGAATTATGTCGCAAAGTGGTGCATCCACCATTTTTGATTTTTGCATTTTATTGTTGGAAATGACTGTTCAGACGTCCTATCTAGAATGTGTGAATTCTTGCCATTCAAATATGATGAGAACATACTTTTTGAACCAATATGAAATGCATTTCGCAATGCATTGCAGTGGAATGTTCGGTGGTGTGATGGTGTTGTACTGTTGCAGTGTGGTGAACCTGATTTCCCTGAGAACATGGACGACTTTGTTACTCTGGACGAGCTGGCTGAGGAGGAGGATGGCGACAGGCACGACTCCAAGTCGAGGGGGAGGGACTCGTCAGGTGAGGGACCATCTGGTATATTCTTAATTTGTTGTTAATCAACTTTTTTTTTCTAGGTGGGCATTACAAGAACATGGTAAAGTGATAAACCTAAGTTAACCTATGTGAAATGGTAAGCCTGCTAATTTAGTTGTCACAGTTGTCATTTAGTTTAGATAATGAGCACTCCAGGCTCTTGATACTTGAAATTTTACCTGAAGGTTAACTGAACCTGGTTTACTCCTGAGACGGGTTCTTGGGATACTCTCCAGATTCAGATGGTCCAAATTCTAAAAACAAACACTCATACCTATGACTTTTAAATAAATAAACAAATAAATAAAACATCACAACACCCCACTGGGATTGTCAGTCATCGTTCGATGGCTAATGTCTTTTTTCCTCTTTTCTTTAACAGGAAGCTCAAGGAAAAGTGGGGTATGTAACACTTTAAACACTTCCTAACGGGGCGAATACACCGGCCGCGTCGAGATTCAAGCGACAGTCGCTGCTGTGTAGCGAGAGCGATACAAGCGATTGAAGCAACTAGAGTATGTCCGTTAAAAGCAGAATGCAAGTATTCCAACATTCCCATTGGCTGTCGCTGAACCGCGTCATAGCTAATTTGCATAAAATTCCCAGGAGTTCAACTACAAACTGTCGCTCTCGACGTGCAATCGCCTCTAGTTGCCCGAATCATTCTTTGTCGCGCGACTCAATACAAAGTCAATTACTTCCGTTGCTTGCCTCGCTCAGGTCGCGGCAGGTGTATTCGTGCGGTTACTATTTCAGTAGAAATTCTCTCTTATTCAGTGCATTACATCCCCTTTCCTTTGTTTATAGCTTTACTTTTTTGCTTCAATTAATATGACTGCATTATCTGGTAGGGACTTCGTGTGGTCAATGTGGTGGGATTCAGAAGAGGCATCAACTACCTGGATGAGATCCTGTCCTTGGCCAAGCCATTTGGGAAGGTGGTTCGACACCTGGTTCTGAACGTGCGGCCTGAGGTAAGCTCAATGACATTTGGAATCCAAAATTTTTTATTAGTTATGTTGAACTTGTTAGTTAACTTACCATCATGTGGAATAACATTAATGTACTACTTGTGCTGTGCCTTGGGGATTGCATTAAGTAGGGTAATTGCATAATATAACTTGTTGATGCATGCAAAAACACTTGAAAATAAAAAATAAAATTAAGTCTCTCTCTCGCGCTCTCTCTCTCTCTCTCTCTCTCTCTCTCTCTCTCTCTCTCTCTCTCTCTCTCTCTCTCTCTCTCTCTCCCTACCTCTCCCTCTACCAAAATGGTAGGCTTTCCTCGAGCTTTCAACTGAACAGGAAGCAAGGTCAATGGTCAGCTTCTACAACAGCAACGTCACTCCATCAGTGTGTGGGAAAGCAGTGAAGATTTATCACTCGCAGACATACGCGACTATTCAGGTAAGACTTTTGGCTCCAACCAATGGGACCACGTTTCTCGAAAGCATCGTTGCTAACCAGTTAGCAACTTAGTCAGTCGCCAATGGGAAACTGTGTTGCAAACCAGTCAGTTGGCAACATAACGTAGTTGCGTAGTTAGCAACTATAGCTTCGAGAAACGTTCCAGACTCAGCACTGCTAGCTGGCATCCTTTACACATTTAAAGTAGTTGTCCAAGAAGTTAAGTGTAAAATTCTCTCTCCGTCACAGAGTGGCAAAGTCATCTACGTCGGGCAGATTCCTTACTTCAAGACGTCTGATGCTACCCTGCTGAAAATTGCAGAGCCATTTGGAAAGATCCGACGCTACTACATGAACCGATCTCGGAATGAGGTAAATGTTGTCAGGCTGCCAGAAATCTCTTTTGATTTCTTTCTTTCCAGTGAAAAGGGATAGAAGTGGGGGTTGCTGTGGCGCAACGTGCTGAGCCCCCCACATTTGGGCTTGCATGTTCAATGGGACGCAGGTTCAAATCCGGCCTCGGTCGTTTTCCAACCCTGCCCCGTCTATCTCTCTCCAATCTCTCGCCTATCTCTCACCTCCTGTCGCTCTTCACTGTCTCGGTCAGAAACATAGGTTCAAAACCCCAATAAAAATGTCTTTTAAAAAAGAAAAGAGATGGAAGTTGTGTTAAGTGACTGTGTTTTTGTTTGTTGTTGGTGCCGGTTTTTTTTAGTGTTTCATTGAAATGGAAAACGGGGAAGATGCAGAGAGCATGGCAGACGCCTACAAGACGAATCCTCCTAAATTCCAAGGAAAACGTCTCACGGTGTACATGAGCAGGAAATACAAACAGCTCAAACATGGGTGAGTTTTGTCAAATTATTGATCCAACTCAATGTCTAACCTCCCATCCTCTCCTTTTGCTTGTGGACTCTCGCCTCTGTGGAGAAAACAATATAACATTTTCCCAATATAACCTTTTCCTCAACTTTCCCTGCTGTCAACATAGGCAAAAAAACTTTTGAAGGACTTTTCAACATTCAACATCCCGATTGCAAGAGAATCACCAGGCAACAAGTCAAAAGAGGGGAAAGGAGGTTAAATTCCCAAAGTGTTGTTGTTGAACAGTGCTTCCTCACAAGATGAGGCTGAGGTGCTTTGTTATGTATGGAATAATGGCCGACGAGGTGTCCCGATATCAAAGGAAATAATGGACGAGGCACAGCGTTCTAATAGCCCGACGACGCAGCCGAAGGGCTGTTCGCTTCGCCAAGTCCATTTTCCCTTGATATCGGGACACCTCGAAGGCCGTTATTCCGCTTTTCACCCGGTTACCAGCATTCAAGTATTAATTTATTAATATGGTGATCTAAGGCAGTGTTTCCCAACCAGGGATACGTGTACCACTAGGGGTACGCGAGCACACCTCAGGGGGTACGCGGAAAATAATCATATAAATAATAATAACAAATATGTTGAGTGTAGTCACATTGGGATAGAGGAGAAGAGCATGAATGAGGGTGAGGGGATACTCATCATATGACAAAATTGCTTAGGGGGTACGCAGGACCAAAAAGGTTGGGAAACACTGATCTAAGGCTTCGTGAGAAAGTAGATTCACCACTGCGCTTGGTACGTTGCTATGGGCACCACTTCCTATCTAGTGAGACACGCCTCTATCGGAGGCATGTAAGGACGCGCACAGAGCGTTGGGGTGACTTGACAACCAAATGCGATAGAATTGATGACTGGGTTTTTGACTTGACAACCAAATGCGATAGAATTAACGACGGGGTCTTGGCCATAGCAACCTGCAGTTTAGAATTAGTAACGGCACTTGGTTAGAAAGTTAGAAAAGAAACAACTTAGACGCCCGCATGACATGATAGGTGTCCTGGTCTCTGGGAATAAAGGACACCTGCTCAGCCAATCAGAAGACGTACTGTCTACTCACCGGGTGATAATATTGATTGATTGTCGATTTGGTGTCGTTTTCACGTGCAATGCTTCCTGTTTGGCCGTTTGCTGAATCGGTAACAAACAATCCAATGCAATCCCCAGGCATAGACCACCAAGCCCGGAGCCCGAGGAGAAGCGAGCGCCAAAGAGGGAGCGGACGACGGACGAGGGCAAGAGCTCCACCAGCGACTCTCCTTCCAAGCCCTCCTCCACCACCTCCTCCACCACCTCCTCCGCAGCCAAGAAGGACGAGCAGCAGCCGCCTCCTGCCAAGAAGGCCAAGGAGGACAAGAAGGAGGCTGAGCAGCCGCAGCAGCAGACGCCCGATGAGACCCCCACATCGGAAACCACACAACCACCAGCAACCGGCGAAGCGATGACCAACGGGGCTGATCTGAAAAAAGAAACTGCAGAGAGCGATGTGACGCCACTCGACAGCACCGCCGACCAGAAAACAAAAATTGAAGAGGTATTTTGTTGTGGTTGTGGTGGTTGTTGTTGAGCCTCACTGAGTCTCTATAGGTATGTTGTGCCGGTCATGAAGCAGAGAAGCTGCGTTTCCGTATGGGTTTTTCCTGTATGTCCTGCACATTTAATAAAATGTCTTCCATGTTGTTTGTTTGTTGGTAAAGGACGTCAAGCAGGAGGAGCTGGAACCCCCAGTGAAGTCTGCCAGTGTGGACGCCCCGAAGCCAGAGGAGGCGACGCCCAGCGAGGCAGCCGAAAAGAGGCCAGAGGTCACCCAGCTCCCTCTAGATCCGCACGACCCAAGCACACCCATCGGTAAGACGCAGATGTTGAGTGTGTTTTAATATGAGACCTTGCCTCCTCCACTTGCCTCCTCCACTTGCTTCTCGTCATGATGACATCACTGACAACAGCATTATATTTCAATATCTTGCAAAAGCTCAATTGTTAAGTCTTTTCCTCATTTGCAATTGGGATGGTGAATGAAAAACAGTCCCTCAAAAGTTGTTGTGGCGAGGCTGACAGCTGGGAAACTTTATCGTTTTCTCCACGGAGGAGGGGCCAGGAGGCGGGACGAGGAGACGAGCACAAGTGGAGGAGGCAAGGTCACATATTGGGATGCACCCCTGGTTTGCCATGTTGATATTGATATAGATATAGTAGATGTAGCAAAGGGGAGTAGAGTTGCCCCGCTGGGACAGTTTGAGGTACCAAACTTGGGGCTCTAACCGCTACAACAAAGAGCCACAATGGACCTTTTTTTTACAGTATTTTTTTTTTTCATTTACCGGGAATTAAAGAAAACGAATCACTTGGTTTAACTAGTGAGTTAACAGTGATTTAACATAATGAATTCAATACCCGTATGTTGCTTTGACCATCACACAGAATGTATATATTGATTGCTGATGATTCGAATATGATGTGCTTTGTGAAGTAAGGTAGTGGTGCGCCGCACATCCAAAAAGCAGGTGCAGAACAAAAGGGTTAGACAGCTATGACAAGATGAATGTCTGCACACTTGCTCCCGTTTTGCTTTTTTATTTGTTCTTTTCTCCAGCGAATGTTTTCAAGCTGCACACTTTTCTTCATCAATGTGTGGACATTCAAACTTTATTTACATGTGCTTTGGCCATTGCTTAGTGAGGATGGACTACTTCTACAGAGTAGTAACAAGTGATTTAACTTAATGAACGCAATGCATATATTTTGCTTTGACGATCCTACAGAATTTTTGGATTGATAACTGGTTATTTGAATACATGTGCTGTGAAAGTGAAGTTGAATGTCCACACACTTGCTCCCATTTGCTTTTTTTTTATTGTATTCACCAAGTGAACGTTTTTGAGCTACACGCTCTACATCAAACATACAGTAGATGTTATACATGTGCTCTGACCGTTCCAGGTGTGGAGTTTGTGAAGATGGGCTACTACTGCAGGGTCTGCTTCCTGTTCTACTCCAACGAGGAGACCGCCAAGAAGGTCCACTGCAGCAGCAAGGGCCACTATGAAAAACTCAAGGTACTATGGTGGCACATAATAGGCTTCGTTGTTGTTGTTATAGTTATACCAATAAGACAAATAAAGGAAGTGTGCTTCAATCCTGATTTAAGCAGACTTTTATCAGAGAATCATACAGTATATGAAAGAGAGATAAAATCAGGGTGGTTCTTTTCCAGTATCCATGTGATGTCGGGTGAATGCCCCTTTAGGAGACCTTCGGTTAGGAGACCTTTTAGAGTCTTGAGGTTGAGAATAAATGGAGTTCCCTTAGTGCTGTAGACAGCGGTAGCAAAGAGGTTGGATATGTAATAAGAGGAATCGAAATATGCCCACTCAATGCAAAAGCGTGTGCTCAAAATTCGGTCTCCTAAGGGGGCGTTGTCCCTCCTTCTTCTTCTCTTTTTGTGGTGTTTGCACAAGACGTGCGCTACCGCCATCTACAGCGCTAAGGGGACTCCATTTATTCTCAACCTCGAGACTCCGAAGGTCTCCTAATCGAAGGTCTCCTAAAGGGGCGTTCACCCCACGAAAAGTGGATACCGGAAAAGAACCCGCTGGCTTTATCTCCTTCTCATATACGATTCACTGGCGGTAGCGCACGTCTTGTGCAAACACCCCAAAAAGAGAAGGAGAGGCAACGCCCCCTTGTGAGATGGGCGGGGTTTGACATATCTTTCTCTCTTATACGATTTTTGCTTTTATCTTGTTATTTGGTTGTCAGACATTTTAGATGTGCAGGCTTTAACCTACTCCATAAACTAATAATAACTTGCATGTTGGTTAGCTACAGAAGTGGCACAGGTTGCCCAAGCATGCCTTTCAGATGGCATCATGTTGCATCATACTGTGCAGTACACTTTGTCAATGGGCCTGCGAGTCATCATAGTCAGCCTGCCATCAGCAGCTAAGATGCTTAAATAAACTTTTAATGGCATTTTTTGTTAAAAGTTGGCAACCATGCCAGAAGTTATCAGCATGGGCTAAGGTTTCAGAATCACCTGGTTGCCAAAACGGAACTTGACCTTTAAGGTCAAATTTGAAGGTCAAAAGGTCAACCACGGTCAAATAACTTTTTTTGTGATGTGCTTTCATAAAATACAAGTTGTTTGCATGGTACTGTATACTGAATAATTAGTAGGCCTATAATATAATGTTTGATTTGGCTTATCATGATGGGGCTCTAGCCTGTCATCCTTAGACATTCATCATAGCTCATTAGCATAAAATTAACTTAAACTTGTATTTTTTACGTTTTCATTCTGGTCATCTCGATTACTTAGTTCTTCTTTGTGAAGCACATTAAGCTGCCGGTATGAAATGGGATATCACTGATTCTTGAGAAAGTGGCTAAAACAGGTTGTAATCTTGAAAGAAAAAAACCAAGTGAATTACAAAATAATATGGTATATCCTCGTAGACAAAGGTCTTGGCTTTTCAGAAATGCACAAGGCCAATCTCCCCATTTTGATTTTTTTTCAGAAATCAGGTTTTCCTCCGATCATACCTTGTTTTTTGTCAACACCGTCAGACACAATTAAAAGCAATAAAAAGTGTATTGATTTGGTTGCATATGTATCTGGAGTTCTTAAGTGATTGTGTGTGTTTTTTGGTTCACACATACGCCTTTAAATGTTGAAAATTCACTTTCATTCTATTTTAATACTGCTTCATGTGTTCTAATTTAAAAATATGTGCTGTCAGACAATGCTTACTTAATGCCTAAATAGATCAAACATTTTTTTGTAATTTCACAAATATTCGTGTAGGCTTAAAGTTGCTATTACTTTGATAATTCAACAACTCCAAAGGAAAATTTTGTAAGCACATTCATTTAAAATGTCTAAAACTCCTTCTTACGGTGGTAATTTAAGAACTGACGGTGGTGACAGTAATCTGAAGGTGGTGAAAGTGACCTAATTATTACCTACATTTAGCAAAATAAATACCCCTCTCAAGTCAATGACATCTAGTATAAACACTTTATTTTTGTGTGTGCACAGTATGTTTGTGCATGTGTTTTTTCTTCATTTATTAGATACTCTAGGAAGTAGACCTAGATTATTGAAAATGTGGCATAAACAGGTTTTAAGTTGTTCAAATCCAAAATATAGAGGTGTATTATCATAGATGAAGGTCTTGGCTGTGCAGTGAATGTATTGGCCAAGCTCCCCATGTTTTACATTTTTCATAAAATGGGCTCGCTCTTGGTTTTGTCACCAGTGTCAGACAGAATTAGAAGTAAAAAAATATATTTACTGTATTTAAGTGAATTACTTTTACAATTCAACATAATTGTAGATACTTATTGGAAGCATATTCTTAAAACTTGTTAAAAACATGTAAAACACATGCTTTTTTGTGAACTACATAAGATGTCACCACCGTCAGGCACCGCAGTGGAGGCTGGAGTGTAAGTTTGGGTCACAATTATTACTAACATGTCTGGTAATGTTTCATTAACCAGCACAATTTAGTAAAATATGGAACAAGATGATGAGCGGAACAAAATCTGACGGTGGTGACATCTGACGGTGTGAGACAAAAAAACACTCTTTTACATATTATGCATTTTTTGCTCACATTAGCCACTTCCTTTTCGCTCTGTTTCTTAGGGGCTTCATGCCGCTTCTGAAATATGTAATATAATTAACATTAATGCAACATAATAGTATTAAAACCCCCGACGGTGTTGACAGTTTATGGTTGGGACAGTACCAGTGTCCAAACAAATTAACAAATTGAGGAGAAATTAGTAAACTTACAGGAGCTTCAGCAATGGTGAAGTATTCAGTAGAGCTAAAGGTTTGAAAAGGGGTCCTAAGTAATGACAATGACCTTGTGCATACCTGATTTTATTGTCTTTTTTAAAAAATCTGACGGTGGTGACTAATATGCTGGACAGACTTTGAGCAATCAGAAAATAGTAGTAAATATTGCTTTACACACACTATGTGCATATCTGCAGAACCACTTCAATATGGCCTTTCACATCATGGTGATATTATTCAATAATATCAGTGATTTTTACATTTTAAGTCAATTGAAATGATGATGTCTTTCCTTGGGACAGCTGTTTTTACAGGGTGTGGGCAGGTTTATAGCCATGAAAAGTAATAAAATTACACTTAAATATTTCAAACGACTGTACATTTGTGTAACAGACCCCTGGGTCTTTACCTGGATTCATTTTGTTCATGACAATATAATTTATTTTCATCAGAATTGGCAGTTTATTGCAGAGACATGTTTTAGCCGCTTTCTCAAGAATCAGTGATATGCCTTGGCTCACCAGTGAATTTGCTTTGCCCCATCAATTCACAGGCTTTCCATAGAAAAAATAATGACTTCAGTTATTTCTGATGCGTTTCAAATGGTTATGGCAATGAAGAATACTTGCTGATTTACTATGTCATATCATGGTTAGGAAATAAAACCTACAGTAAGAGTAGAGCTTCTCATGTTAAGTTCTCATGACAACTGTAGAATGTTCTGTTGCAATTTCCCAGACTTGCGTTTTTGTGTCACCTGTACAAAGCACCATGCTTATCTTTGGGTATTGATCAACTTTTTGCAGACGACAAAAAGGCAATTGATATGTTACCACCAAGTGATGCATATGGATTGCATCCTGCATAAGCAAATCAGCAGGCAAATGTATGGCTGCAGTCTGACAAAGTACATATTAACAATGACACTGAGGAGACAGGTGGTTGGAGAGTTGTAGACCAATTGATGGCTGTGTGGCAAAGGAAACCTCCAGTTCCACATAGTAACTTACGGTCGGACTGATAAGATGTGGTTGTAGAACCAAGTGGGCAATACATGCCTGCAGTTGCCTGAGGAATGGACAGCCCTGTATACCTGCATGTGATTTAAAATGTAGAATGTTTAAACGCCGTAGGGATAGAACATGATCTGGATGACACAACCTTTTTGTAATAACAGCAACAATAGCTCCTTTAAATACATAAATGTCCAGTATGCACTGACATCACATTTGAATTTTAATTATTGTTTTAATTATTATTGAAGTAAAGAAACAATATGATGAATTACATTCTTGTTATTGACGATTTGAAATAATCACTTTCACTCATACCGTAATAATAAAGCTTATATCTAAATATACAGTCCCCTAAAGTATTGGAACAGAAAGGCACATTTCCTTGTTTTTTTGGGGTCTTGGGTTTAAAGTGGCTCTAGGATTTAGATCACTGTTCAGAGTCATCTGATACTTACAATAGGTCAAGTGTGACTCTCGCGACCACTTTACCCCAAATGCAACTTTTGACAGCGCTGTCCGCTTCGGGAGAAACCTCATCAAAACAGTGTTTTATTTTCTTTACGATTATTTGTTCCAATACTTTCACTCACCTAAAATGATTTAAATAATACGAAATATCTCCTCCAGGTACTAATTATTCAATTCATCATGCAAACAACTTGTATTGTATGAAATCACAAAAAAAACCCAAAAAATGTTTTACCCCGGTTGACCTTTTGACCTTCAAATTTGACCTTAAAGGTCAGGTTCCATGCTGGCAACCATGGACCATGAAACCTTAGTCCACGCTGACAACTTCTAGCATGATTGTCAACTTTTGAAAAAGAATTCCATGGATATGAAGCCCCCCTCCAAAAAGGCAACCCAGAAAATGCATTGTTTTTGACATTCATATTTGACCTTAAAGATCAAGTTTCATGTTGGCAAGCGGGTGATTCTGAAACCTTAGTCCATGCTCATACCATCTAGCATGGTTGCTTACATTTGAAAAAGAATTCCATGAATATGCAGTTCCCAAAAGAGACCAACCAGAAAATACATTGTTTTTGACCTTTTGACCTTTAAATTTGACCCTAAAGCTCAAGTTCTGTGTTGGCAACAAGTTGATTCTGAATCCTTAGTCCATGCTGATGACTTCTGGCATGGTTGCCCACATTTAACATCTTTTTAACAATTTTTAACTAAATAACACTGTTATTTGACCGTGTTTGACCTTTTGACCTTCATATTTGACCTTAACCCTCTTTACCCCATAGCGGCCGCGAACGGCCGTGCTGTAACTCCCCATAGCGGCCGTGGACGGCCGCTCTTACATCATTGATAAATACAAGCCGACCGTCAACTTTAAAAGCTAAAATACAATATACAACAAATATAGACCCTTTTCGGTCCTTTTTCATGAACAAAAGCATATGTTTGTATTTGATTATTTTTAGATATTTTTGAATTATTACGAGATGTAGGACGAGACGCTGCATTGCTGCGAACAGCTGTTCAGTTTAAAATAGATGTGGACCGATGGCGTTTTCCTTCAATGAACACAAGCAATCATACAATCGCTACAACTTAAATACAACTAATAACATCTCAGACCCCATTTGGTGTTTTCCCCATTATCGATTTGTCCGTATTTGATTACTTTTAGAAATAATTTTATCACGAGATGTAAGCTACGAGTCTGCGCTCGGCAGCTGGTTCAGCTGATATGAATACAGCCGCATTTCAATAGCCTACAGTTTATAATAGTTGGACTTGTGATAGGCCTACTTAAATCCTTCATACAACTATAGCCCAGCATACGAATAAATTGACTGTTCAAGCTTTGAAACGCACGGCGCAAATATTTGTGTTCATGATGTGTGACCGCGCAAAGCTACAAGTAGTTCTAGCCTACTACGTTGAGGTAACCTACCGCAACTTCGGCAGAAGTTTCTGTTCATCTGCTGAACAACACTCACGTCAGTCTATTCACTACAACATCAAACCACTTTATAGTTAATTGATGCCTTTTCCACGCTGCACATAAGATTCAAAACATTATTACAGGCTCCGAGTCCGAAATTACCCCAGGGAAACCGTGACGCAAGCTACAGTGAAAGGTGGCAACAGCGCAGAGTAGGGATTTCCATTTGACATGCACCAAGTCATCGCAAGTGCTGGAAGATGATCTTCCCATGTTGGGCTGTGATGACAGCGATTTGAGTGATACATGCCACGTTCAGAATAAAATAATACCACTGTGAATCTTTGCCACAGATGTCAAGTTGATAACTTAGTTTGGCGCTAACTTCCACTGACACCTCAGACACTGACGTTTCCAGCTTCAACAAATCGCTATGGCCTACAGAGATAGGATGTCTTACCTTTCGTGCAGATAGTTTGGAGAAGTTTACATCAGTCAGTATTTCTTGTCCTGTCTTATATCCATACAATACTTTGGTGTAGAGTCAGTGTTTAGTCCAAGCAAGGGTTATTAGCTAGCTCAGTGCAGTTATCATCCCTGGCTAATCCATAGCTCACCAACTACAAATGTAAACAAAACGTGAATGAATGCACGTCATCTGTTTCATCAGGGGGTGTTCCCATTTGTTTGACCTCTGACCTTTTGTGATTAGATAGATAGATAGATAGATAGATAGATAGATAGATAGATAGATAGATAGATAGATAGATAGATAGATAGATAGATAGATAGATAGATCTTGTAGACTCATTTTTTGTGTTGGCTAATGTAGCCTATTCACAAACTCTGTTTACCAGGCCTATTTGAACATATTAGGCCTAAGTACATCATAGGGCCTATATTATTATTAGGCCCATTATTATTATTAATATTACTATTATTATTATTATTATTTTCTCTCTATTTTTTCTAATGTTTTATAACTCCTTTTTGGCCTTTTAGAGTGCTACAAGTCATAGGCCTAAATGAAATCGAGAAAATTCCATATATCTGCTACCTTTTGGGAACTATTTTCAAATGAATTTAGACTCACTTCTCAAATGTGTGACAGTTTTTTTTTCAATGTCATAGTTTAAGTCTAATTCACAACCTGGCCAAATTAAAACACATTTGACAGTCATATGCAGTATAATTACAACCTTTTTAATGGGGCTAAATTTCTATTTAAGTCAAAAGGAGTGGAGGATATTAAGTCACTTACCACATTTTTTACCATTTCATCCGCATGAATGGCAGTCTATGGAAATTCTGAAAGCTTAGTTGTCAATGAATTATATATCACCATAAAGAGTGTTTTCTAACCTTTAATATGAATGTAACTTGCAATTGTCACTTTTCAGTACTTTTTAAGTTATTATTCATTATTTAAAACATCACTGAAATTGCCCTTTTTTCCCCGGAACTCTCAGGAAACAGGGGCATTGTTGTAAAATTCTATTGGGGTATAGAGGGTTAAAGGTCAAGTTCCGTGTTGGCAACCAGGTGATTCTGAAACCTTAGCCCATGCTGATAACTTCTGGCATGGTTGCCAACTTTTAACAGAAAATGCCATCAAACATATATTTTTGCGGCTTGGCAGGCTGACTATCAGGGTGGTCATACATTAACACCTTGATTTACATCTTCGAGCTTTTGCCGGAGATAATGTAGCTAACTTTCCCCCACAATGCAAAATTTAGCAAAATGTATTGTGTCAAATGTTTCCCTAACCTGTATTTAACAAACTGTTTTTCTCTCCTCTCCTTTAGAAACACCTGGAGAAGGAAAAGGCAAAATCTCAGAGCTCAAACTCAAAGAATTGAATATCATCTTTTTAGTTTTTCTGTTTCTTTTGTAAAGTTTTAGAATTTTGTTCATTGTTTTCATTGAAATGTTAGAAAAAACGGCTCTTCTGTGTTTTATACTTGTGCTTACTGAGGGAAAATGAAACGGTTTGCATAATAAAACGATGCTCTAAGCTTGTTCTAAAAACTGCTTCCTTTGTTGAATGTAAGGTTTGTTTTAGTGTACTGTAACATTTACTACTTTTGGTTGTTTTTGTGGCTTTTAGTGTCACATTACTTACATTTATTGATGAATGTACCAAAAGAAAAATTTGATGTGAGAGGAACTTTTCATAGTTTTCCGTTTTCCCCCCTTTCAAATGGACAGTGTTCTTTTTAAACTCAAGTGTGAAACTACTAGACTTGAGGTCATCACTTACCACTTGTTTAAACGGATGATTGCACCATCGTGATGCAACTATGGATCAAAGATGAGATGTATTGACCAAATTATGCCAATGTATTTCTATTTTCTATGGAAAGAATAAAAATAAAATAAAATCTTTCCATTGGTTTGTGTTCTTGCATAGGTAATAAACCAACACAGGCCAGCTAAACACCTTTTAAAATGTAGGCCTAGTAGACAATGATGCATACAGGGTACAATTAGTAGGAGGGGATGAGGGTGATTGTGTATCCCCATCTGGTTTTGATATTGCCACTTGTACATATCTTTTCTTGGTGTAAAATGAAATGCATTGGTATTGCTTGAAATCTGACTACTTGGGCTTTTCGATAAATCACACCTTGCATATCAAAGATACAAACACATGTACAACTCAATGTGCTTCGCAAAAATAAAAGCATGAAAAAGCAGATGGAACAAAGAAAAAAATGGAGAATAAGAATACAACTATAGTAAAATCATGACTTTATAAATAATCCCAAAAAATAACTCGATACTCACTAAGTAACTCTTACACACTCACATAGGCCTATAATAATAAAGTGACCAGCACAAACAATGAGATTGATTGCACCGTTTTCAAATTTCACCACCATGACTACTCATGGTTTATTTTGAAAACACTTTCCTGTACATATATTTGTCATAATATATCTTTCTCTGTATGATGCCAGTTTTTTGTCGGCGTATATACAGCAATGCCAAGATTCCTTGTTCCTCACCTCACCTACATTTAGAACCACTAGTGTGTGACGTCATCTCATGCTCCAGGGTGACACATAGTGGTAAAGGGTGGCATTGACTGGAATGTTCAGGAGCTTCCTGGAACTTCAGGAGGCTGTACGTATATAAAGCTGAGAGCTCACTGTGCTGAAGCAGAACACAGCAGCCAAGGCTACACTAAGAGAAGTAACCACAGCAACAACTACCAACTCTCCCTGAAGATGTTGAGCCTGCATGGATTCCAGCCCTCCCTCACTCCTTTTGGGGACTTCTGCTGGCCCGTGCGCAGTCTCTGGCCACAGGTCCGACCCCTGGACATCCACAGACATCTCATGCTGAGGAACATGGAGGAGATGAGGAGCAGTTTGGAACTCCTTCAGACTCACATATTCCAAGAAACCGACCAAATCTCTACCTCAGAGGAAAATGTCCTTACCTAGATTAGTCTATGTCTGCATGGGAGAGCAAGAAACGCAATTTCAAATTCTTTGTATGACCAGTGCATGTAAAGAAATTGACAATAAACTTGACTTGACTTGACTTGACTTGAAAAAATAATTTAGTTCAGTGTGAACTGGAGAAGAAAGGAGATGGTTTCGCTCTGACGCTGGACACCAAAGACTTTTCTCCTGAAGAGCTGTCAGTCAAGCAGGTGGGCAACAAGCTACAAGTGAGCGGCAAGTCTGAGAAGAGACAGGAAGATGGAAAAGGCTCCTACTCGTACAGGGTCAAGGCCTTCAGGAGGGAGATTGATCTGCCAGAGGGGGTGAATCCTGAGGCTGTCACCTGCTCTTTAGCTGAGGGGAAGCTTCACATTCAAGCACCTGGACATCAGACACCTGCCATCTCTGAGAGGGTTGTGCCCATCAACTGCAAGACAGCAGAATCCACAGAACAGTCTGAGGAGATGACAAAAGGGGACAATGCCACAGATGCAGATGGGAAGCAAGAACAATGCTGAAAAAGACCCGGCAGTTCCCCTTAACTCACAAAGCTGGACTTTGGAAAAAATATTATGTTTCTGAAATTCTTCAAGGCCAAATATGATTCTTTTGTATAACATTGTTTTGTATTGTAACTTTGAGATGACAATTAAATATGTGACTAAAATTCATTGACATGATTTGCAATTTTTTTGATATTCCTTGTCAAACATTTAGAATGTTAACTTCAACCATCATTTATTCTAAAATGACGAGAAAGATATGCAATAAAAATGAGATCCATCACACGGCATGCCTGGAGAGGGAAGTCAGAAATTATTATTATTGTTTTTTTAAAAGCTTCAAACAATCCATAGGTCAAGACAGGATTAGAGTCTTGTCAAGATTTTAAAAGAATATTTAAGCATGTTCTACTGAAGAAAATTAGTGTTAAAGAATCAACAGTCTTGAGTTAAATGTAAGTGGCTGAAACATATAGCCATGGTTAGGAAAGTATTAGAATAACACACATTTTATTGTATACTGTTAAGATGACATCTGATTTGATCTATAGCCTACAATGTAGCCTATTTGTTTCCTGATTATGATTACAATAGAGCACAAATTAAGTTTGAAATTCTTACTGAGAGGATCTTAATGTTTTCTTAGATGATAAATTAATGAAATAACTGTATTCATATCAAAGGACCATGACCACTTTGTAACAAGAAGAACCATATGAGAGTTTATGAAATGAGGAGAGTTTTCAAATTTCACCACGGCTCTAGTCAAAGTTTATTTTGAAATCCTTTTCCTGTGTGTCTGTTTATTAATATCTCATGCTCAGCATGACACCAGTTTCTAGCAGGGCATCTTGTCAGTATATGCAGCTAATGTCAAACATCTTCATGCCTCCCTTAACTATTTTTAACCACTAGGACGTGATGTCATCCCATACTTCAGGTTGTAAATATGAAGAGTTCAGATGCAAAACCCCCTAAGTGCCATTTCAGAAAATAATCTTAATTCATTTTAATTTAATATAAAGCTATCAAAATTGCATATATTTTTATTTTATTTATGTAATATAACTATTTATTTGTATTATCAAGTACATAAATGTAAACCAACCCAACAACAGTGTTGTCTAAAAATGTAGAAGTGCAGGTCTTCAGAAATGGAGTTAGGGGGTTTTGCATCTGAACTCTTCATATATAGGCTTCCCTATTGATGAACGTATTCATTCAGACGTCATTTTGATATAGTGTAAATAGTTATTAATAACTCAGCATGATATTATTTACTTGCCAGAGTATGTGTGAAGCAATGTAAAGAAGTTTTGCTGCTCACCTCACCTACATTTAGAACCATTACGACTTGACGTCATCACATGCTCCAGGGTGACACATAGTGGTAAAGGGTGGCATTGACTGGAATGTTCAGGAGCTTCCTGGAACTTCAGGAGGCTGTACGTATATAAAGCTGAGAGCTCACTGTGCTGAAGCAGAACACAGCAGCCAAGGCTACACTAAGAGAAGTAATCACAGCAAGAACTACCAACTCTCCCTGAAGATGTTGAGCCTGCATGGATTCCAGCCCTCCCTCACTCCTTTTGGGGACTTCTGCTGGCCCGTGCGCAGTCTCTGGCCACAGGTCCGATCCCTGGACATCCACAGACATCTCATGCTGAGGAACATGGAGGAGATGAGGAACAGTTTGGAACTCCTTCAGAATCATATATTCCAAGAGAGCGACCAAATCTCTACCTCAGAGGACAATCATTTAATTCAGTGTCAACTAGAGAAGAAAGGAGATGGTTTCGCTTTGACACTGGACACCAAAGACTTTTCTCCTGAAGAGCTGTCAGTCAAGCAGGTGGGCAACAAGCTACAAGTGAGCGGCAAGTCTGAGAAGAGACAGGAAGATGGAAAAGGCTCCTACTCGTACAGGGTCAAGGCCTTCAGGAGGGAGATTGATCTGCCAGAGGGGGTGAATCCTGAGGCTGTCACCTGCTCTTTAGCTGAGGGGAAGCTTCACATTCAAGCACCTGGACATCAGACACCTGCCATCTCTGAGAGGGTTGTGCCCATCAACTGCCAGACAGCAGAATCCACAGAACAGTCTGAGGAGATGACAAAAGGGGACCATGCCTCAGATGCAGATGGGAAGCAAGAACAATGCTGAAAAAGAGCCATCAGTTCCCCTTAACTCACAAAGCTGGACTTTGGGAAAATATGAATATGTTGATGCAATTCCTCATAGCCAAATATGATTCTTTTGTATGAAATTATTTTTTATTGTAACTTTGTGATGGCGATTAAAGACTATTGTTGATTGAAACTTATTGACATGATTCAAGCTACTTTTGTTATTTCTTTATCAGACACTTACGGTATAACGTTAACATCAACCATCTTTTACTCTGAAATGAAGAGAAATATACATATATGCCATAAAAATGAGATCCTTCACACTACATGTCTGGAGATGGAAGTCAGCAAGTCTTTTTTTAAGATTCATAAATCAAGACAAGATAGAGTCATGTCATAATTTTAAAGAATGTTCTAGAATGTTCTACCGAATAAAATTAGTGGGTAACACTTTAGAATGACTAGGCCTACCTATTCACAGCTTTCTTTACACTTTATAAATAATGAAGTAATTATCATTAAAATGCTTACAAATGTTTATAAATGGGCAAGAAATGCAATGTTAACTCAGCAGACACAGCGCCGTCACATCAGTCATGGAAGTTTCTCCTCCAAAGACCAGAAGGCATGAGCACATAAAACTCATACCGTAGAAGTTGATTCCCACTCCACTGTGTTGTCATAGTTTGGTTATTACTCATTTACAAACATTTATAAATGCTTTGTTAAATGTTAATTATTATTAAATGTTTATAAAGTATAAAGGTTTTTTGGGTAGTTACTATAAAGTGTTACCAATTAGGGTAAAAGTAACAACACCTCGAGTTAAATGTTAGACTACTGGCTGAAGCATAAAGCCACAATATAAAAATGGTTAGAATAGCCCAATGTTTAATGTTTGGTGTTAAGACGATGTCTGACTCGATCTGCAGGCCTACAATGTATTTGTTTCATGATTATGAATACAATATAACACAAATAAAGTCTGATATTTTCTTACACAGAGAATCTTTTGGTTTCCTCAGATAACAAATAAGTGAAATAGCTGTATTCATATCAAAAGACCATGGACACTTTTGTAACAAGACGAACCAGATGAGAGTTTCAGAACTGAGAGGAGAGTTTCCAAATTTCACCATGGCTATAATCATTGTTTATTTTGAAATCCTTTTCTGTGTGCCTTGCTTATTAGTAAGACCTCTTGCTCAGCATGACACCAGCTTCTTGTCAGGTCATCCTGTCAGTAGGCCTATCTGCAGCAATGCCAAACATCTTCATGCCTCACTTAACTATTTTTAATCACTAGGATGTTATGTCATCCCGTTACTTATAGTTTACTTGCCGGTGTATCCTCTGTGTGAATCAATTCAAAAAAGTTGTTTTAACTTTTGCTCACCTCACCTACATTTAGAACTACTAGGGTGTGACATCATCACATGCTCAAGGGTGACACATAGTGGTAAAGTGGGGCATTGACTGGAATGTTCAGGAGCTTCCTGGAACTTCAGGAGGCTGTACGTATATAAAGCTGAGAGCTCACTGTGCTGAAGCAGAACACAGCAGCCAAGGCTACACTAAGAGAAGTAACCACAGCAACAACTACCAACTCTCCCTGAAGATGTTGAGCCTGCATGGATTCCAGCCCTCCCTCACTCCTTTTGGGGACTTCTGCTGGCCCGTGCGCAGTCTCTGGCCACAGGTCCGACCTCTGGACATCCACAGACATCTCATGCTGAGGAACATGGAGGAGATGAGGAGCAGTTTGGAACTCCTTCAGAATCTTCAGACTCAGATATTCCAAGAAGCCGACCAAATCTCTACCTCAGAGGACAATAATTTAATTCAGTGTCAACTAGAGAAGAAAGGAGATGGTTTCGCTCTGACATTGGACACCAAAGACTTTTCTCCTGAAGAGCTGTCAGTCAAGCAGGTGGCCAACAAGCTGCAAGTGAGCGGCAAGTCTGAGAAGAGACAAGAAGATGGAAAAGGCTCCTACTCGTACAGGGTCAAGGCCTTCAGGAGGGAGATTGATCTGCCAGAGGGGGTGAATCCTGAGGCTGTCACCTGCTCTTTAGCTGAGGGGAAGCTTCACATTCAAGCACCTGGACATCAGACACCTGCCATCTCTGAGAGGGTTGTGCCCATCAACTGCAAGACAGCAGAATCCACAGAACAGTCTGAGGAGATGACAAAAGGGGACAATGCCACAGATGCAGATGGGAGGCTAGAACAATGCTGAAAAAGAGCCATCAGTTCCTCTTAACTCACAAAGCTGGACTTTGAGAAAAAATATTATGTTTCTGAAATTCTTCAAGGCCAAATATGATTCTTTTGTATAACATTGTTTCGTATTGTTACTTTGAGATGACAATTAAATATGTGATTGAAACTCACTGACATGATTTGCACAATTTTTGTTATTCCTTTTCAAACATTTAGAATGTTAACTTCAACCATAATTTATTCTAAAATGACAAGAAAGATATGCAATAAAAATGAGATCCATCACACGGCATGCCTGGAGAGGGAAGACAGAAATTATTATTGTTTTTTTTTTAAAGGCTTCAAACAATCCAAGTCAGGATTAGTCATGTCATGATTTTAAAAGACTATTCTACGCTTGCATGTCAAACTCTGGCCCGGGGGCCAAATTTGGCCTGCAGAGCCATTTTATTTGGTCCGCGAGATCTTTCAAATGTGTATTACAGTTGGCCCACATGCACCATAACTGTATAGCGTATTAAGATTTGAACATGAAAATTCGTATACCACAGGAATATGAGTGGGGCCAGGCCATTGAAACAGCTCACACTCAAATGCAACAGAATGGGTGCAGGCAAATTTGAACTATGGGAATCTGTTTAAACATTATTTGAGCAATTTTAATCAATTTTTGTAAAAAGAGTTTCGCCCGTGACTTCGCTCCAGATTTTGATTTTCTCCCTCTGTGTATTTGAGTTTGACACCCCTGCATGTTCTACTGAAGAAAATTACTGTTAAAGAAACAACAGTCTTGAGTTAAATGTAAGTGGCGGAAACATAAAGCTATGGCTAGGAAAGTATTAGAATAACACACCTTTTAATGTATGCCGTTAAGATTACATCTGATTCGATCTATAGCCTACACTGTCAATTTGTTTCCAGATTATGATTACACTAGCGCACAAATTAAGTCTGAAATTCATACTCAGAGGACTATTGGGTTTCTGAGATGAAAAAATTATGACATAACTATTCATATTGAAGGACCATGGCGTCTTTGTAACAAGAAGAACCAATTCAGTTTCTGAAATGAGAAGAGAGTTTTCGAATTTCATCACGGATCTACTCATTGTTTATTTTGAAATCCTTTTTCCGGTGTGTCTGTTTATTAATAATATCTCATGCTCAGCATGACACCAGTTTCTTGTCAGGTCATCCTGTCAGTATCTGCAGCAATGTCAAAAATCTTCATACCTCACTAATTATTTTTATCAATAGGATGTGATGTCATTCCATACTTCAGGTTGTAAATATATAGGCTTACCAACTGACAAAGTTAATTAATTCAGAAGTCATTTTGATATAGTGTAAATGGTTATAAATAACTCAGCCTGATATAGTTTACTTGCCGGTGTATCCTCTGTGTGAAGCAATGCAAAGAATTTGTTTTGCTCACCTCACCTACATTTAGAACTACTAGGGTGTGACGTCATCACATGCTCCAGGGTGACACATAGTGGTAAATGGTGGCATTGACTGGAACATTCAGGAGCTTCCTGGAACTTCAGGAGGCTGTACGTATATAAAGCTGAGAGCTCACTGTGCTGAAGCAGAACACAGCAGCCAAGGCTACACTAAGAGAAGTAACCACAGCAACAACTACCAACTCTCCCTGAAGATGTTGAGCCTGCATGGATTCCAGCCCTCCCTCACTCCTTTTGGGGACTTCTGCTGGCCCGTGCGCAGTCTCTGGCCACAGGTCCGACCCCTGGACATCCACAGACATCTCATGCTGAGGAACATGGAGGAGATGAGGAGCAGTTTGGAACTCCTTCAGAATCTTCAGACTCAGATATTCCAAGAAGCCGACCAAATCTCTACCTCAGAGGACAATAATTTAATTCAGTGTCAACTAGAGAAGAAAGGAGATGGTTTCGCTCTGACGCTGGACACCAAAGACTTTTCTCCTGAAGAGCTGTCAGTCAAGCAGGTGGGCAACAAGCTGCAAGTGAGCGGCAAGTCTGAGAAGAGACAGGAAGATGGAAAAGGCTCCTACTCGTACAGGGTCAAGGCCTTCAGGAGGGAGATTGATCTGCCAGAGGGGGTGAATCCTGAGGCTGTCACCTGCTCTTTAGCTGAGGGGAAGCTTCACATTCAAGCACCTGGACATCAGACACCTGCCATCTCTGAGAGGGTTGTGCCCGTCAACTGCCAGACAGCAGAATCCACAGAACAGTCTGAGGAGATGACAAAAGGGGACAATGCCACAGATGCAGATGGGATTCAGCAGTGAGGGCGTTGCTGAAAAAGACCTGTCACTTCCCTTTACGTCACAAAGCTGGACTTTGAAAAAATAGCCTATGTATTTGTTCTTATGGTTCTTCAAGGCCAACTATGATTCTTTTTATATGAAATGATTTTGATATGATAACTTTGTAATGAGAAATAAAGATGTGATTGAAACTTATTGACATGTTTTATTCTTATTCATTTAATCAACATTTAAAAGTGAGCTTCAATCAACTTTTCTTCTGACACAAATGGAATTTAAAATTGAGCAATAAAAATCAGCTCCCTCACATTAGGCTACATGCCCCAAGAGGAAAAAAAGAAATATGTTGTTTGAAATAATTTTACAAACTCTTCGAAACAATTGACCTACATAAGACCAGAGTGAAGTCATGCAATGATTTTGAAGGAATATTCCACCATGTCCTGCTGAATAAAATTAGTGTTCAAAGTAAAAATGTTCTACGGTTAAATGCCACTGTCTTGAGCATGAAGTCATGGTTAGGAAACAGTTGGAATATAGCCCAATAATTAATGTTTGGTGTTAAATGTGCTCTGTGTAATATTTTTAGTAGTTTATTTCCAGAATTCATGCTGCCGATTGACAAATGTCACCTTTTTCATGAAAACTTAGCATCACCATCAAATTCTAAGTAGGCCTATTCATTATGACTAGGAAAATTGCACTTTTCACACATGAAAAGGGGGGTCTTTTCATCTCATCTCATCTCTTCTCCATTGTCCGCCACTTGAATTTCCAGGAAAATACATTTTTGGCTGCAAAAACTACTCTACTTTGGTCATATTAAATGTTAGTTCGTTACTTAGTAAATATTCATGAAAAGATCAAATTTGACAGTAGACAGCACAGTTTGAATTAGCAGCATATTTACTCTGGCCACCATCCTACACAGATCACCTTCAAGGCAGTGTATGATTCATTCCCTACTAAATTTGTTTCCTGACTTTGATTCCAATGTAATGCATGCATGTCATATCTTTATTCATATAGAAGTGCCATGGAAACTTTTGTATAAGGCACAACTAGATTAAACTACAACTCACAGCTTGTTTTCTATTTCAAATTTCATCATAGCTATGCTCACGTTTTATTTTGAAACCCTTTTCCTGTCCTTTTGTCTATTTATATCATATCTTGCTCAGCATGAAGCTAGTTTCGTGTCAGGGAATACCGTCATGTCCAGCAAAGACGCCTTGTCACCTCACCTACTGTATATTTTTAAACCATGACAACTTTACGTCATCACATGCTCCAGGGTGACACACAGTGGTAAAGGGTGGCATTGACTGGAACATTCAGGAGCTTCCTGGAACTTCAGGAGGCTGTACGTATATAAAGCTGAGAGCTCACTGTGCTGAAGCAGAACACAGCAGCCAAGGCTACACTAAGAGAAGTAACCACAGCAACAACTACCAACTCTCCCTGAAGATGTTGAGCCTGCATGGATTCCAGCCCTCCCTCACTCCTTTTGGGGACTTCTACTGGCCCGTGCGCAGTCTCTGGCCACTGGTCCGACCCCTGGACATCCACAGACATCTCATGCTGAGGAACATGGAGGAAATGAGGAGCAGTTTGGAACTCCTTCACAATCTTCAGACTCAGATATTCCAAGAAGCCGACCAAATCTCAGAGGATAATAATTTAATTCAGTGTCAACTGGAGAAGAAAGGAGATGGTTTCGCTCTGACGCTGGACACCAAAGACTTTTCTCCTGAAGAGCTGTCAGTCAAGCAGGTGGGCAACAAGCTACAAGTGAGCGGCAAGTCTGAGAAGAGACAAGAAGATGGAAAAGGCTCCTACTCGTACAGGGTCAAGGCCTTCAGGAGGGAGATTGATCTGCCAGAGGGGGTGAATCCTGAGGCTGTGACCTGCTCTTTAGCTGAGGGGAAGCTTCACATTCAAGCACCTGGACATCAGACACCTGCCATCTCTGAGAGGGTTGTGCCCATCAACTGCAAGACAGCAGAATCCACAGAACAGTCTGAGGAGATGACAAAAGGGGACAATGCCACAGATGCAGATGGGAAGCAAGAACAATGCTGAAAAAGAACCATCAGTTCCTCTTAACTCACAAAGCTGGACTTTGGGAAAAAATATTGTGTTTCTGAAATTCTTCAAGGCCAAATATGATTCTTTTGTATAACATTGTTTTGTATTGTAACTTTGAGATGACAATTAAATATGTGATTGAAACTCACTGACATGATTTGTATTTTTTTGTTATTCCTTTTCAAACATTTGGAATGTTAACTTCAACCATCATTTATTCTGAGATGAAGATATGCAATAAAAATGAGATCCATCACACAACATGGAAGTCAGAAATTATTATTATTGATTTTTTAAAAGGCTTCAAACAATCCATAGGTCAAGACAGGATTAGTCATGTCATGATTTTAAAAGAATATTCTAGCATGATCGACTGAATACAATGGTGTTAAAGAAATAGCAGTCTTGAGTTAAATGTAAGTGGCTGAAACACAAAGCCATGGTTAGGAAAGGGTTAGAATAACACACATTTTAATGCATGCTGTTATGATTACATCTGATTCTATCTATAGCCATCTGCAATGTAGAGTAGAGAGTAGAGTATCATTTATTGATCCTAGGGGGATCAATAAATGTTTCCTGATTTTGTTTCCTGATTATGATTACAATAGAAAACGAATATAGGCCTTCACCTGAAATTCTTCCTCAGAGGATCTTATTGTTTTTTTTAGATTAAATATTAATGAAATTAATCGAGCAACCTGCGATAGTTCTGGCAGACCACGTAGTCAACCCGCTCTCTCGCCTACTGGCTGACGCCGACCCAACCCATTCAACTCTCCACTAATCAGCTGCGCTTTAGTTAATCAGCTGCTGCTCGCAATTGGTTGCTGACCTTTGGCGCGCTTTATTTAAACTACCAAATTTGTTTTGCTGCCATTGCTTTTTACTGCTTGTTTTGCTCCCACCACCTCCCCTGCTCCACCAGACTAATCATTGCCAAACAATGTCATACTGTTGTCGTTGTTGCTTGCTCTGTTCTAGGGGGTATGTCGCCTTTCCAGCTAAATGGAAGGCACTCCACCTGAGGATGCTGCTGTTCCCTGTATTGGCTTCCATGGAGTTCATGGAGAAGCCAGGGAACTTCCTCCGAACAGAGCCATACCGCCAAACACAAATGTATGCATTCAGAATATAAAGCTTCTGAAATATATCTCTGTTTCCCATCTCATTTTTGACTATAGAGTGGATCTGACAGAACTGTATTCATATCAAAGTACCATAATTCTTTGTTACAAGAAGAACCGGATGAGAGTTTCTGAAATGAGGAGAGTTTTCAAATTTCACCACGGCTCTACTCATTGTTTATTTTGAAATCCTTTCCCTGTGTGTCTGTTTATTAATATCTCATGCTCAGCATGACACCAGTTTCTTGTCAGGTCATCCTGTCAGTATCTGCAGCAATTTCAAAAATCTTCATGCCTCACTAATTATTTTTATCAATAAGATGTGATGTCATTCCCACTTCAGGTTGTAAATATAGGCTTACCAACTGACAAACTTAATTAATTCAGAAGTCATTTTGATATAGTGTAAATGGTTATAAATAACTCAGCCTGATATAATATACTTGCCGGTGTATCCTCTATGTGAAGCAATTCAAAGAATTTGTTTTGCTCACCTCACCTACATTTAGAACTACTAGGGTGTGACGTCATCACATGCTCCAGGGTGACACACAGTGGTAAATGGTGGCATTGACTGGAACATTCAGGAGCTTCCTGGAACTTCAGGAGGCTGTACGTATATAAAGCTAAGAGCTCACTGTGCTGAAGCAGAACACAGCAGCAAAGCCTACACTAAGAGAAGTAATCACAGCAAGAACTACCAACTCTCCCTGAAGATGTTGAGCCTGCATGGATTCCAGCCCTCCCTCACTCCTTTTGGGGACTTCTGCTGGCCCGTGCGCAGTCTCTGGCCACAGGTCCGACCTCTGGACATCCACAGACATCTCATGCTGAGGAACATGGAGGAGATGAGGAGCAGTTTGGAACTCCTTCACAATCTTCAGACTCAGATATTCCATGAAGCCGACCAAATCTCTACCTCAGAGGACAATCATTTAATTCAATGTCAACTGGAGAAGAAAGGAGATGGTTTCGCTCTGACACTGGACACCAAAGACTTTTCTCCTGAAGAGCTGTCAGTCAAGCAGGTGGGCAACAAGCTACAAGTGAGTGGCAAGTCTGAGAAGAGACAAGAAGATGGAAAAGGCTCCTACTCGTACAGGGTCAAGGCCTTCAGGAGGGAGATTGATCTGCCAGAGGGGGTGAATCCTGAGGCTGTCACCTGCTCTTTAGCTGAGGGGAAGCTTCACATTCAAGCACCTGGACATCAGACACCTGCCATCTCTGAGAGGGTTGTGCCCATCAACTGCAAGACAGCAGAATCCACAGAACAGTCTGAGGAGATGACAAAAGGGGACAATGCCACAGATGCAGATGGGAAGCAAGAACAATGCTGAAAAAGAGCCATCAGTTCCTCTTAACTCACAAAGCTGGACTTTGGGAAAAATATTATGTTTCTGAAATTCTTCAAGGCCAAATATGATTCTTTTGTATAACATTGTTTTGTATTGTTACTTTGAGATGACAATTAAATATGTGATTGAAACTCACTGACATGATTTGCACAATTTTTGTTATTCCTCTTCAACCATTTAGAATGTTAACTTCAACCATCATTTATTCTGAGAGGAAGAGAAATATATGCAATGAAAATGAGATCCATCACACGTTATGCCTGGAGAGGGAAGACAGGAATTATCATTGTTTTTTTTTTTTAAAAGGCTTCAAACAATCCAAGTAAGGATTAGTCATGTCATGATTTTAAAAGACTATTCTACGCTGGCATGTCAAACTCAGGCCCGGGGGCCAAATTTGGCCCGCAGAGCCATTTTATTTGGTCCGCGAGATCATTTCTAATGTGTATTACAGTTGGCCCACATGCACCATAACTGTATAGCATATTAAGATTTGAACATGAAAATTCGTATACCACAGGAATATGAGTGGGGCCAGGCCATTGAAACAGCTCACACTCAAATGCAACAGAATGGGCGCAGGCATATTTGAACTATGGGAATCTGTTTAAACATTATTTGAGTAATTTTAATCCATTTTTGTAAAAAGAGTTTGGCCCGTGACTTCGCTCCACATTTTGATTTTGGCCCTCGGTGTATTTGAGTTTGACACCCTTGCATGTTCTACTGAAGAAAATTACTGTTAAAGAAACAACAGTCTTGAGTTAAATGTAAGTGGCGGAAACATAAAGCCATGGCTAGGAAAGTATTAGAATAACACACCTTTTAATGTATGCCGTTAAGATTACATCTGATCCGATCTATAGCCTACACACTGTCAATTTGTTTCCAGATTATGATTACACTACAGCAGGGGCGCCACCAGAAATGTTGGGCCCTATGAAAGATTCGAATTAAGGGCCCCTGTTATTGCTTTTGGGCCCTCTTAAGGGCCCTTGTCAGTGCTTGGGCCCTTAGAATTTGTAACACCTTTTAGCCCCCTAGCGGCACCCATGCACTACAGCAAAAATTAAGTCTGAAATTCATACTCAGAGGATTATTGGGTTTCTGAGATGAAAAAATTATGACATAACTATTCATATTGAAGGACCATGGCGTCTTTGTAACAAGAAGAACCAATTCAGTTTCTGAAATGAGAAGAGAGTTTTCGAATTTCACCACGGCTCTACTCACTGTTTATTTTGAAATCCTTTTCCTGTGTGTCTGTTTATTAATAATATCTCATGCTCATCATGACACCAGTTTCTTGTCAGGTCATCCTGTCAGAATCTGCAGCTAATGTCAAAAATCTTCATGCCTCATTTAACTATTTTTAACCACTAGGACGTGATGTCATCCCATACTTCAGGTTGTAAATATAGGCTTCCCTATTGACGAACGTATTCATTCAGACGTCATTTTGATATAGGCCTAGTGTAAATGGTTATTAATAACTCAGCATGATATTATTTACTTGCCAGAGTATGTGTGAAGCAATGTAAAGAAGTTTTGCTGCTCACCTCACCTACATTTAGAACCACTAGTGTGTGACGTCATCTCATGCTCCAGGGTGACACACAGTGGTAAAGGGTGGCATTGACTGGAATGTTCAGGAGCTTCCTGGAACTTCAGGAGGCTGTACGTATATAAAGCTGAGAGCTCACTGTGCTGAAGCAGAACACAGCAGCCAAGGCTACACTAAGAGAAGTAACCACAGCAACAACTACCAACTCTCCCTGAAGATGTTGAGCCTGCATGGATTCCAGCCCTCCCTCACTCCTTTTGGGGACTTCTGCTGGCCCGTGCGCAGTCTCTGGCCACAGGTCCGACCCCTGGACATCCACAGACATCTCATGCTGAGGAACATGGAGGAGATGAGGAGCAGTTTGGAACTCCTTCAGAATCTTCAGACTCAGATATTCCAAGAAGCCGACCAAATCTCTACCTCAGAGGACAATAATTTAATTCAGTGTCAACTAGAGAAGAAAGGAGATGGTTTCGCTCTGACACTGGACACCAAAGACTTTTCTCCTGAAGAGCTGTCAGTCAAGCAGGTGGGCAACAAGCTGCAAGTGAGCGGCAAGTCTGAGAAGAGACAAGAAGATGGAAAAGGCTCCTACTCGTACAGGGTCAAGGCCTTCAGGAGGGAGATTGATCTGCCAGAGGGGGTGAATCCTGAGGCTGTCACCTGCTCTTTAGCTGAGGGGAAGCTTCACATTCAAGCACCTGGACATCAGACACCTGCCATCTCTGAGAGGGTTGTGCCCGTCAACTGCCAGACAGCAGAATCCACAAAACAGTCTGAGGAGATGACAAAGAGGGAAAATGCCACAGATGCAGATGGGAAGCAAGAACAATGCTGAAAAAGAGCCATCAGTTCCTCTTAACTCACAAAGCTGGACTTTGGGAAAATATTAATGTTCCTGCAATTGATTGCCAAATATTTTTTTTTGTATGAAATTTTGTATTGCAACTTTCTGATGATGATTAAAGATATGATTGAAACTTATTGCCATGATTTAAGCTATTTTTGTTATTCCTTATCCAACACTTAAACCATAAACATCAACCATCTTTTATTCTGAAATGAAGAGAAAGATTACACAATAAAAATAACATCCATCGCACGAGGGAAGTCAGAAAGTCTGTTTTAAAAGATTGAAAATAATCCATAAGACAAGACAAGATAAGTGTAGTGTTATGATTTTAACACTTGCAGGGTCGATTTGATCCGGGCATATAGAAAAATAATGAAAAAGGTAGAAATAGCTCATATTCACCCTCATGTTCTTCTCACCTTACCTGTGAATTTCTATTTATTTATGTTTTTGAGAGTGGGGGATACACATAGAGAAAAATAAGGAGACAGTGAAGATAGTAAGTAAACTCAATCCAAGCTCTCGGATTGAACCAAGGTTGCAAGGTTGAAACGCAAGGTTGCAACATTGATGCACAACTGAAGGACCGAACACTATCTGCACTCCTTTTCCAACATACTTCACCCTCTGCCTTGTCTACTCAACATGTGATCACTGTTGTATCAGAGAGTTTTGAAAATATTGATGTATAAGCCCCCTCAAAGTGATAGGCCTACGGATCAAAATGAACCGGGAACACCTCCTGTGTAATAGAAATATGCGAGGGGAGTCACTATTTTTTTCCCAGATTCATGTTCCTCACTGAAAATGAGCCAAAGCCAGTGAATCTCAGTGTGAAAGAATAATACCTGATAGTATTTTTCTCAATCTAAAAACAGAAAACGGGTCAAAATGACCCGAACACCTTACAAGGGTTAAAATAATATTCTAGCATGTTCTAGAGCAGTGATTCTCAAAGTGTGGTCCGAGGACCACTAGTGGTCCGTGACAGAGCTCAGGTGATCTGCGAGGGGATTTCTACTTTTCCAAGACAAGCTAGCAGTAGACAACATTTGTAAAATTATTACAAAGCTAAACATAGCTGAAGTCTCATTTTCACCACAATAAGTCAGGCTTGTACTTTGTACATGTGAATACGAAGTAAGTGATCTGCATCGAAATTAGCACCCGCCAACTGTCAATTCAGCTGACACGTGGTCCCTGAACATTTTTTGGGGGGACAAAGTGTCCCTCAATCTGAAAATGTTTGAGAAACACTGTTCTAGAGAATAAAATTACGTAGTGTTTAAGTAACAACAGTCATGAGTTAAATGTTACTGCTGGCTGCAACATAGAGCCACGGAAAGGTTAGTGTTGAAATAGCCCAAATTGTAGGCTAACGTAGCCTGCCTATGGCTTAACTTAGGATGAGGTCCGATTCGATCTGTTGGCCTACAATGTGTACAGTTTCTTGGTTGATTATAATACAACACAAATAAAGTCTGAAATTCTTACACAGAGGATATTATTGGTTTCCTTAGATGAAAAATAAATGAAAAGTGTATTCATAACAAAGAACCTTGGACAACAGTTTCAGAAATGAGAGGAGAGTTTTCAAATTTCACCATATGGCTAATTGATTTTTTTTTAATCCTTTTCCAGTGTCTGTTTATTAATAATATCTCATGCTCAGCACGACACCAGTTTCTTGTCAGGTCATCTGGTCAGTATCTGCAGCAATATCAAAAATCTTCATGCCTCACTTCATTATTTTTATCCACATAAGACGTGATGTCATCCCTACTTCAGGTTGTAAATATACGCTTACCTACTGACGAACTAATTCATTCAGAAGTTATTTTGATATAGTGTAAATGGTTATAAATAACTCAGCATGATATTATTTACTTGCCAGAGTATGTGTGAAGCAATGCAAAGAAGTTTTGCTACTCACCTCACCTATATTTAGAACCACTAGAACGTGACGTCATCAAATGCTCCAGGGTGACACATAGTGGTAAAGGGTGGCATTGACTGGAACTTCAGGAGGCTGTACGTATATAAAGCTGAGAGCTCACTGTGCTGAAGCAGAACACAGCAGCCAAGGCTACACTAAGAGAAGTAACCACAGCAACAACTACCAACTCTCCCTGAAGATGTTGAGCCTGCATGGATTCCAGCCCTCCCTCACTCCTTTTGGGGACTTCTGCTGGCCCGTGCGCAGTCTCTGGCCACAGGTCCGACCCCTGGACATCCACAGACATCTCATGCTGAGGAACATGGAGGAGATGAGGAGCAGTTTGGAACTCCTTCACAATCTTCAGACTCAGATATTCCAAGAAGCCGACCAAATCTCTACCTCAGAGGACAATAGTTTAATTCAGTGTCAACTAGAGAAGAAAGGCGATGGTTTCGCTCTGACATTGGACACCAAAGACTTTTCTCCTGAAGAGCTGTCAGTCAAGCAGGTGGGCAACAAGCTACAAGTGAGTGGCAAGTCTGAGAAGAGACAAGAAGATGGAAAAGGCTCCTACTCGTACAGGGTCAAGGCCTTCAGGAGGGAGATTGATCTGCCAGAGGGGGTGAATCCTGAGGCTGTGACCTGCTCTTTAGCTGAGGGGAAGCTTCACATTCAAGCACCTGGACATCAGACACCTGCCATCTCTGAGAGGGTTGTGCCCATCAACTGCAAGACAGCAGAATCCACAGAACAGTCTGAGGAGATGACAAAAGGGGACAATGCCACAGATGCAGATGGGAAGCAAGAACAATGCTGAAAAAGACCCGGCAGTTCCCCTTAACTCACAAAGCTGGACTTTGGAAAAAATATTATGTTTCTGAAATTCTTCAAGGCCAAATATGATTCTTTTGTATAACATTGTTTTGTATTGTTACTTTGAGATGACAATTAAATATGTGACTGAAACTCACTGACATGATTTGCACATGTTTTGTTATTCCTTTTCAAACATTTAGAATGTTAACTTCAACCATCATTTATTCTGAGAGGAAGAGAAAGATATGCAATAAAAATGAGATCCATCACACGTTATGCCTGGAGAGGGAAGACAGAAATTATCATTGTTTTTTTTTTAAAGGCTTCAAACAATCCAAGTCAGGATTAGTCATGTCATGATTTTAAAAGACTATTCTACGCTGGCATGTCAAACTCTGGCCCGGGGGCCAAATTTGGCCCGCAGAGCCATTTTATTTGGTCCGCGAGATCTTTTCAAATGTGTATTACAGTTGGCCCACATGCACCATAACTGTATAGCGTATTAAGATTTGAACATGAAAATTCGTATACCACAGGAATACGAGTGGGGCCAGGCCATTGAAACAGCTCACACTCAAATGCAACAGAATGGGTGCAGGCAAATTTGAACTATGGGAATCTGCTTAAACATTATTTGAGCATTTTTAATCCATTTTTGTAAAAAGAGTTTGGCCCGTGACTTCACTCCAGATTTTGATTTTCTCCCTCTGTGTATTTGAGTTTGACACCCCTGCATGTTCTGAAGAAAATTACTGTTAAAGAAACAACAGTCTTGAGTTAAATGTAAGTGGCGGAAACATACAGCTATGGCTAGGAAAGTATTAGAATAACACACCTTTTAATGTATGCCGTTAAGATTACATCTGATTCGATCTATAGCCTACACCAGTGTTTCCCAACCAGGGGTACACAGCAGCCAAGGCTACACTAAGAGAAGTAACCACAGCAACAACTACCAACTCTCCCTGAAGATGTTGAGCCTGCATGGATTCCAGCCCTCCCTCACTCCTTTTGGGGACTTCTGCTGGCCCGTGCGCAGTCTCTGGCCACAGGTCCGACCCCTGGACATCCACAGACATCTCATGCTGAGGAACATGGAGGAGATGAGGAGCAGTTTGGAGCTCCTTCAGAATATTCAGAATCATATATTCCAAGAAACCGACCAAATCTCTGCCTCAGAGGAAAATCATTTACTTCAATGTCAACTGGAGAAGAAAGGAGATGGTTTCGCTCTGACGCTGGACACCAAAGACTTTTCTCCTGAAGAGCTGTCAGTCAAGCAGGTGGGCAACAAGCTACAAGTGAGCGGCAAGTCTGAGAAGAAACAGGAAGATGGAAAAGGCTCCTACTCGTACAGGGTCAAGGCCTTCAGGAGGGAGATTGATCTGCCAGAGGGGGTGAATCATTTATTCTGAGATGAAGATATGCAATAAAAATGAGATCCATCACACAACATGAAAGTGAGAAATTATTATTATTGATTTTTTAAAAGGCTTCAAACAATCCATAGGTCAAGACAGGATTAGTCATGTCATGATTTTAAAAGAATATTCTAGCATGTTCTACTGAATACAATGGTCTTAAAGAAATATCAGTCTTGAGTTAAATGTAAATGGCTGAAACACAAAGCCATGGTTAGGAAAGTGTTAGAATAACACACATTTTCATGTATGCTGTTATGATTACATCTGATTCTATCTATAGCCTACAATGTAAAGTAGAGAGTAGAGTATCATTTATTGATCCTGGGTGGATCAATAAATGTTTCCTGATTTTGTTTCCTGATTATGATTACAATAGAGGACGAATATAGACCTTCGCCTGAAATTCTTCCTCAGAGGATCTTATTGTTTTTTTTAGATGAAATATTAATGAAATAAATCGAGCAACCTGCGATAGTTCTGGCAGACCACGTAGTCAACCCGCTCTTTTGCCTACTGGCTGACGCCAACCCAAACCATACAACTCTCCACTAATCAGCTGCGCTTTAGTTAATCAGCTGCTGCTCGCAATTGGTTGCTGACCTTTGGCGCGCTTTATTTATACTACCGAATTTGTTTTGCTGCCATTGCTTTTTACTGCTTGTTTTGCTCCCACCACCTCCCCTGCTCCACCAGACTAATCATTGCCAAACAATTTCATACTGTTGTCGTTGTTGCTTGCTCTGTTCTAGGGGGTATGTCGCCTTTCCAGCTAAATGGAAGGCACTCCACCTGAGGATGCTGCTGTTCCCTGTATTGGCTTCCATGGAGTTCATGGAGAAGCCAGGGAACTTCCTCCGAACAGAGCCATACCGCCAAACACAAATGTATGCATTCAGAATATAAAGCTTCTGAAATATATCTCTGTTTCCCTTCTCATTTTTGACTATAGAGTGGATCTGACAGAACTGTATTCATATCAAAGGACCATAATTTTTTGTTTCAAGAAGAACCGGATGAGAGTTTCTGAAATGAGAGTTTTCAAATTTCACCACGGCTCTACTCATTGTTTATTTTGAAATGCTTTTCTTGTGTGTCTGTTTATTAATATCTCATGCTCAGCATGACACCAGTTTCTTGTCAGGTCATCCTGTCAATATCTGCAGCAATGTCAAAAATCTTCATGCCTCACTAATTATTTTTATCAATAGGATGTGATGTCATTCCCACTTAAGGTTGTAAATATAGGCTTACCAACTGACAAACTTAATTAATTCAGAAGTCATTTTGATATAGTGTAAATGGTTATAAATAACTCAGCCTGATATAATATACTTGCCGGTGTATCCTCTATGTGAAGCAATTCAAAGAATTTGTTTTGCTCACCTCACCTACATTTAGAACTACTAGGGTGTGACGTCATCACATGCTCCAGGGTGACACACAGTGGTAAAGGGTGGCATTGACTGGAACATTCAGGAGCTTCCTGGAACTTCAGGAGGCTGTACGTATATAAAGCTGAGAGCTCACTGTGCTGAAGCAGAACACAGCAGCAAAGCCTACACTAAGAGAAGTAATCACAGCAACAACTACCAACTCTCCCTGAAGATGTTGAGCCTGCATGGATTCCAGCCCTCCCTCACTCCTTTTGGGGACTTCTGCTGGCCCGTGCGCAGTCTCTGGCCACAGGTCCGACCCCTGGACATCCACAGACATCTCATGCTGAGGAACGTGGAGGAGATGAGGAGCAGTTTGGAACTCCTTCAGAATCTTCATCCTCAGATATTCCAAGAAAGCGACCACATCTCTGCCTCAGAGGAAAATCATTTACTTCAATGTCAACTGGAGAAGAAAGGAGATGGTTTCGCTCTGATGCTGGACACCAAAGACTTTTCTCCTGAAGAGCTGTCAGTCAAGCAGGTGGATAAGAAGCTACAAGTGAGCGGCAAGTCTGAGAAGAGACAGGAAGATGGAAAAGGCTCCTACTCGTACAGGGTCAAGGCCTTCAGGAGGGAGATTGATCTGCCAGAGGGGGTGAATCCTGAGGCTGTCACCTGCTCTTTAGCTGAGGGGAAGCTTCACATTCAAGCACCTGGACATCAGACACCTGCCATCTCTGAGAGGGTTGTGCCCGTCAACTGCAAGACAGCAGAATCCACAGAACAGTCTGAGGAGATGACAAAAGGGGACAATGCCACAGATGCAGATGGGAAGCAAGAACAATGCTGAAAAAGAACCATCAGTTCCTCTTAACTCACAAAGCTGGACTTTGGGAAAAAATATTGTGTTTCTGAAATTCTTCAAGAAATTCTTCAAGGCCAAATATGATTCTTTTGTATAACATTGTTTTGTATTGTAACTTTGAGATGACAATTAAATATGTGACTAAAATTCATTGACATGATTTGCAATTTTTTTTGATATTCCTTGTCAAACATTTACAACTTCAACTATCATTTATTCTGAGAGGAAGAGAAAGATATGCAATGAAAATGGGATCCATCACACGTTATGCCTGGAGAGGGAAGACAGAAATTATTGTTTTTTTTTTTAAAGCTTCAAAAAATCCAAGTCAGGAGTAGTCATGTCATGATTTTAAAAGACTATTCTACGCTGGCATGTCAAACTCAGGCCCGGGGGCCAAATTTGGCCCGCAGAGCCATTTTATTTGGTCCGCGAGATCTTTTCAAATGTGTATTACAGTTGGCCCACATGCACCATAACTGTATAGCGTATTAAGATTTGAACATGAAAATTAGTATACCACAGGAATATGAGTGGAGCCAGGCCATTGAAACAGCTCACACTCAAATGCAACAGAATGGGCGCAGGCATATTTGAACTATGGGAATCTGTTTAAACATTATTTGAGCAATTTTAATCCATTTTTGTAAAAAGAGTTTGGGCCGTGACTTCGCTCCAGATTTTGATTTTGGCCCTCGGTGTATTTGAGTTTGACACACCTGCATGTTCTACTTTAGAAAATTACTGTTGAAAAAACAACAGTCTTGAGTTAAATGTAAGTGGCGGAAACATAAAGCCATGGCTAGGAAAGTATTAGAATAACACACCTTTTAATGTATGCCGTTAAGATTACATCTGATCCGATCTATAGCCTACACACTGTCAATTTGTTTCCAGATTATGATTACACTACAGCATAAATTAAGTCTGAAATTCATACTCAGAGGATTATTGGGTTTCTGAGTTGAAAAAAATATGACATAACTATTCATATTGAAGGACCATGGCGTCTTTGTAACAAGAAGAACCAATTCAGTGTCTGAAATGAGAAGAGAGTTTCCGAATTTCACCACGGCTCTACTCACTGTTTATTCTGAAATCCTTTTCCTGTGTGTCTGTTTATTAATAATATCTCATGCTCATCATGACACCAGTTTCTTGTCAGGTCATCCTGTCAGAATCTGCAGCTAATGTCAAAAATCTTCATGCCTCATTTAACTATTTTTTCCTGGAACTTCCTGGAACTTCAGGAGGCTGTACGTATATAAAGCTGAGAGCTCACTGTGCTGAAGCAGAACACAGCAGCCAAGGCTACACTAAGAGAAGTAACCACAGCAACAACTACCAACTCTCCCTGAAGATGTTGAGCCTGCATGGATTCCAGCCCTCCCTCACTCCTTTTGGGGACTTCTGCTGGCCCGTGCGCAGTCTCTGGCCACAGGTCCGATCCCTGGACCCCAGAATCTCCAGAATCATATAGGCCTATTCCAAGAGAGCGAACAAATCTCTACCTCAGAGGACAATAATTTAATTCAGTGTCAACTAGAGAAGAAAGGCGATGGTTTCGCTCTGACATTGGACACCAAAGACTTTTCTCCTGAAGAGCTGTCAGTCAAGCAGGTGGCCAACAAGCTGCAAGTCACCGGCAAGTCTGAGAAGAAACAGGAAGATGGAAAAGGCTCCTACTCGTACAGGGTCAAGGCCTTCAGGAGTAGGGTGGCCATCGGTCCGTTTTTACGACCTGTTTACGACGTTCGTGTGTCCCCCTCTTTGTCTTTCCTCTCCTCCTCGCCTTGTGCTTATGGCCTTGATACGACGCAACGTCATTGACACAAACTAGATTGACAGACGGTCGTGTTTCCGATAGGCTATCTGGGGCCGCCATGTTACTCCAGATATTACTTCAGACTGCGCACAACAAATTAACTGTATTGCTGTACTGGCAACGCATACTGCAAGCAAGTTTGTCCGCTAAATGCATTTACAACGAGGGCTCTCGTAACTTTTCAACCAGGGCAAAGAAAGCGTCTGCATCTCGTCTTAAAACACCGCTGATAAACACACTCCCGACCTTTACTTTCAGCAAAGTACATCAAATAGGCTACTATACACCAGTGACGTGCGCTGGGATTTATGGCTAGTGAGGCAACTTTTTCAATATCAGATTTTCAAATAAATAATTGCCAAATAGGCCTACCGACAAGTTCCATATGTCATAGCAGCTTTCTTAACATAAGGTAAGCTTAGGCCTATATTATTTTGACATAAGCTTACTGCATTTCCGCAGAGAAAATGCTATTAGATCTCTCTCTCTCTCTCTCACACACACACACACACACACACACACACACACACACACACACACACACACACACACACACACAGGATTCAAACAGTGGTCTCACATAAACTACACAGCACCAATGTGGACAGCAGAGCAGAGGAGAGGAGAGTAGTGGAGAGGAGAGGAGAGAAGAGGAGAGGAGAGGAGAGAAGGGGAGGGGAGAGGAGAGGAGGAGAGAGGAGATGAGAGAGGAGGAGAGGGGAGGAGAAGAGAGAGGAGAGGAGATGAGAGGAGAAAGGAGGAGGAGTGGAGAGGAGCTCAAGGAGAGGAGAGGAGAGGGAGAGGAGAAGAGAGAAGAGGAGAGTAGATGGGAAAAGAGAGGACAGGAGAGGAGATGGGAAAAGAGAGGAGAGGGGGAGAGGAAAGGAGAGGAGAGGAGAGGAGAGGAGAGGAGAAGAGGAGGGGAGGTGAGGTGAGGGGAGAGTAGTGGAGAGTGTAAGCTCCTTCACAGCCCACTGCTCTCTCACACACACACACACACAGGATTCAAACAGTGATCTCACATAAACTACACAGCAGCAGCAATGTGGACTGAGCATCACGGCGGATGCTCAAGACACACAGGATTCAAAACATGGTGTCATATAGACCGCTGAGCACCACGGCGAACAAACCGGTGTGATGGCTTTTGTGATACGAACTGGATTCTCGTGCAAATGTAGGCCTACATCTACTTGTACGAGGCTACGGCAAGCGATGTGGGACAAAGGTTTGGCAGGAAGCGAATGTCAACGTAAACAGATATTACACACGCTTCGATATGGTCACCAAATATTTTGGGACTGTCATTTCTGTTATGCCTACACCTTGGAATTAAATCAGAGTCTTGTAGTTACACGGGTATATTTGATTTACCTCAACGGTACCCTGTACTCAACTTTACAAACAGTTACCGGGCACATGAGAATCCGGTGCCCATCACAAAAGCTACCACGGATTCTCTATCTCCCCACGGGTCTCACAAACACAGGCTTCACACACATAGGAAATTGGTCTTACCTGAACCCGTGCATCAGGTCCATGCACCGCTCTTTTCCTCCACTTTGGCGTTGTAATTCTACATGCTAACGTTACTTTAGCCGGTGCTGTTCATCCAAAGCCCCAAACGTCGCCCCAAACGTTCAAAGCAATTTGGCATTGAATATGAGTAGCCGCGAGGATTTGTGTTTCGTGAGGCTCCTTAGTCCTTAGTAAATTGTTAAATCGTAAAATCCCATGCGGTCTTCCACACATTCTCGCCGGTTGCAAACAAGACACAGGGGAAACAAATATTTTCTGCAGTGTTGTACCACTCACTTTGAAATGATCGGGAAGTTATTCTGACCGGTCACCTGAGTAGCAAACCCTTCAGCTCTGTCGGTCCTCCATTCTTTATCACATATTTTCCCCTTGGAAATCCAACTTTGAGAATGCTCTTAGTTTCGTTATGAAATCCACTTGTAGCAGTCAAAGTGAACAAGCTAGCCAACAACACCAACTGACTGTATTGTGAACTTCAGATTCGCTATGACGTAACTGTCCAGCAAGACTCAACACCAGAAGGAGTCTGCGGCCAGGCTACTCCTCGCCTCACCATTGTATCTTTCAGTGGGCGTTATGCCAAAGCGTCCAGAGTAAAGAAATGATAATCACACGTAGAAAATATTTAAAAAATATCAGGAAATGAGGGCACACCATACATACTTCTATTAAGTGTATAAAAACGTTTAATACAATATTACCAGGTTGCATTCACAGAACGAGCAACATGGCGCATGCGCGCAAACTTGTTAACGAGGGATTGCGCAATCCGGGGTGAGGCCAGTTCAGAGTTGGCCCAAATTCAGCGTATTCGGAGCAATTTGACATGAAATGGGCAAATATTACGATTTTGGCCACGGAAATGATTGAAAATGAGTGAAACTGTTTAAATACTGCTCAAATGGTAGTTATGGTGCAGATCAGGGCTTCAAACCGGTTCAAGGAACGAAAACCGAAAACGGGAACGAACGGAATTGTACGCTATTTTACGAGGAGCAGAAACAGAAACGAAAACGAAATTGTCTTCAACTGTTCCTGAACAGAAACGTTATTCTGAAATCCACAAAACCGGTTCATAACGGTTTATTTCGTTCTCTATATATTTTATAAAATTTCACAAAAGCATACCCTGAAGCATACATTGAAGTGTTTGCGCTGTAGAGTTAACCCTATCGCGCCGGATGCATCATCTATGATGCATCAAATTCAAAGCCCTCTCCACGCTGACACAAAAAAAAATCCATCTCAAAAACATCCTGCGTGTCATTTCCAAACGTCCTGCAGTACGCGGAAACCGCCACAAGAGAGCAGCGGTCAACAACAAGTTGATCACAGCTCGGCGAAAAATGCAAAAATGGAGTAGAAGCGGTTTCCCTGACCGACGCTGAGATATCGACAAATTGCAAAAGGTTTGTGTACAAATTTCCGAAATATCACTCTACATCCTTTAATTTGAACACTTGCTTTGTGCAATTAATCAAGGAAGAGTTTATATTTTTACACCGTGTTGCAGAGAGATCGTGCTAAAACTGATGAGACATATAAGCACCATCCGGCGGTGGCAGGAAGTCAGCCATCAATGCATTTGCTCCATAGGGAAACTTACAAAGCATACCACGACGATCGTTTAACAAAACACACAAGTTGTTTTACTTCAAGACTAAGATATTGCCTTAAGAAACACGTTTTACTTGCGATTTTGAAAATGTAATGCAAAATGTTGAAATTATGATCTCGTAAAAAATGCATTGAAGTGAATGGAGAAATGGTCCAATTGTAGTAATGGACCCATATATTCAAATTACACATCAAAAATGAATAATGATCTATATTACACTCATAAATAGGTTGTTAAGCATTCGATCAGCTATGTTTTTACATAGATTTTAAAAAATTACCCAACCAGGCTGTGGGAAATGTAAAGGGTACAAGGATAGGCTTAAAAAAATGGCAGGATCTCACTAAATATTTAAAGATAATCCTCAAATTAAATTGTCTGACAACTTTTTTAAATTAAAAAAAAGATGCAAATGCATTAAAAGTCATTTTTCAATGGTCATGAAATTGGAATTTGCATTCCCTTTAAAGCCTGATGCATCATATATGATGCATCAAATATCTCAGTGACCTTAACAAAATTTTGAATTTTTTTTTTACATTTCTTATAAGGGACCAATATTGAAGCAAATTCCAAAAAAAATATAATTTTCTCTCATTGCTTTCATGGTTCAGGTTTCACAGGGTTAAACAGGAAATTGGAGTTATTTGTCAGCAACAGACCAGCTACACTATATCTACACCATGCAGGGTTAGGAACTATAGCGCAAGATCTCCATATGGATAAAACTTACAGCCAGGTAAGGAGTTTAGCACATGTCCAGAATGTGAGATCTGAATGTTTTTGGATGCCGCCTATGATTTAGCCTATTATTTTTGGGGATAGAGTAGCTACTGTGTAAATCAAGGGCAAATACTAATGGGTACGTCTATTCTAGGTATAAGATACAGTCCATAAAAATAAACGTGATAGGCCCGCAAAACACTTCCGGGAACAATAAGAACGAATGATATTTTGCGTTCCGAACCGGTTCTGGAACGAAATTTTGGTGGCGGAACGAATTCAGGAACGAAAACGTTAAATAAAGGCCTACCTGAACCGTTCGGAACGGAACGATTGAAAAATAATTTCGTTTTCAAGCCCTGGTGCAGATGCTCGAAAACAATAGCTGTTATTGTTACTATTATTCACATTAACTGCATCTCATCATTCTCATCTGGAGCTGGTGAGGCCGTGCCTCCCCTGCCGTATTGGAGTGCACGTGCCTGCTATACACATCATGCATGATGCTTGAAAAAAAGATGAAATAAAAACACAACGACAACGGAGGGATTGCCTATCGTATAGCCTACTCTACCGTCTCTGATACAACGTTAAATTAGTGGTTCTGATGACTCCTTTATCGGAGTGGAGAGGTAGGTGTAATGAAATGCGAAAATCCTTCCCAAAACATCTTGTTTTACAACTAAAACTGTTTTTGGCGGCTGAGTTAGTCGAGGTAAGATGGCAGCGCAGCTTCTTGATTTCAGCCTGCTGTTTAGAATGACACAAAGTCGGGGAGTGACACGAAGGCGGGGAGTCAGCCAGTTGAAGCCACGGGTACTGCGCAAGGACGCTAGGTTAGATAGTTAAGGGGCGGGGTTGTCCGGCCGAAGTCCGGACAGGTGGTCACCCTAGGTACGCATGGCATTTCTATAACCGGTGAAGCAGGTACCAGGAAGTAGAGGTGATTTTCCCTCACGGTGTGGTGTTGCCTTACAGAGTTAGTGTATTGGATGGGCGATCAGAAGTGCAACATGTCGGGACCCAGACACAGTAAGTCTTTTCCAAACTCTCTCAACATTGTTGATCTAATGTCAATATCACAATTTTTTAGCCTAAATCTTTCTATTAGATTGTCTGTCCTTTCTGATACATAGGCTGTCTCAAATCACTCAAAGCACTTCGGGCACTGTTTTTCAGTGCCTAGGGTGCGCTTTAAAGTTAACCACTAAAACATAATTGCTATTATACTTTTCCTAAGTGCACTATGATTGCACTTTACCCAAATATCTTCAAAGTGTGCTTACACAAAGTGCATTTCCCCATCATGCATCATCATACATGCCCTATCATGCAATTCACTTCTTGGAACTAAATTTCTCAAATAGAAAGTCATTTATCTTGAATGAATATCCCTTTTTGAATAACATTATTAGTTCTTGTTATATTCTGAGTTTAATGCAGGGGTTTTTAAGATTAAAATGGTACACAAAAAATGACCATGTTCCCACTGTCACTACGATGGTCATGTCATGTATAGGCTCACACCTCATAGTCTGTTGATGTAGGGGGTTAGAAAGAAGTACGTGAAAAATCAAAGGATAGTGGAAGAAGTTAAGTGTATCAGTATAGGAAAGTGATGCCACATTGAGTAGGTATGATATATGTATCTGAAATCCCTGTGACACTATAATGACTGTAAATGTCAGTTACCGGTATACTATGCATGCACACCTGTAATGTGACGTGTGACTGTGTGATATGTACAGATACTAAGAACCATTGTAGATTATAATATTATATTTATGTTATTTCATGTACTTGGGAGTATACTTTAAAGGTACACTGTGCAAGAAATGGTCAGAAAAGGTACTGCAGTTATGCTGCTCATTGAAACTAGACTCCCTATTGCCAAATTTAATCTTTACATGAAAGTGTACTAGGTCATAAACAAATAATTCATAGTATGGTCCAAGTAGAGCCATTTTTGCAGCTAAAAATGGCTATTTTTGGAAATTCAAAATGGCGGACCATGGAGAATATCCCCCTTTTCATGCATGTCCAGTCATAATGAAATATTAGAATTTGATGTTGGTGGTAAGTATTCATGAAAAAGGTAACATTAGTGAATCGGCAGCATTAATTCTGGAAATAAATAACTAAAAATCTCACACAGTGTCCCTTTAAACANACTTCAAGCATACCTGTATTTACAATACTTCATATGATATACTTTTTACAGACTTAAAATTTTCCAATGTAGTCCAGATAAGCATTAAGTTAATATAGGCCTACTTTTATTGAGCTTCAAGTAACAATAAAATGTCATAAAAGTGTACTCCAGCACACTCTTAAGGCCATACGAATGCATGAAAAGCATGTTTGGAGCCTAATTTCAAAAATAGGCTTGTAGTGCACTTAAAGTTGTCCAAAAGCGGTGCCAATTTAGCAGCCTCAGTGTGTTGCAAGTGTGCTGAAGTACTCCTTTAATAGTGCTCCAGCGCACTAATAGTGCAATGAAGCGCACTTTAAATCGCCGAAAATAGTACACTTTGTACTAAGTACGGTCAAAAAAAAGTACACTTATATGGGTTTTTCACCTGGCAATCCCCTAACAATGGCGGGAAAATGCAGTCAGAGTATATGAGAGAGAGATAAATCAGGCGGGTTATTTTCCGGTATCCACTTTACGTCGGCTGAACGCCCCTTTAGCAGACCTTCGGTTAGGAGACCTTCGGAGAATAGACTCCATTAGAGTTTGTAAACAGGTATGACGTAATTTGGCTGTGTACGTACCGCTGCCTCAAAATAGTCCATGCTCCGTTCACTTGTACAGACTCGACAGGTGCAGTACCACCCAGAAAAGTGGAGTCTCTCGTAATATCCTTACAATATAGTAGGGTCATAAATGGAGGTTCCGTGACCATCCTCTGGCAACAATGTTTTGATGATTGATTTGACCTCTATGGACCCTTTAGAAAAGATTTAGCCCCCATGTCCCTCGCAAAAATCCCGGCATTTTTTGCTAGAGAGCCAAATTCAAAATGGCGTCCGGCGGCATCTCTAAAAAATAACTTTTGATCTGAATGACCTAGAATCATGTATGAAGGCACTTTTTCATATAAGTCAACCATGAGGATTCCAAATCTGACATCATTTTGGTTATAAAACTTTGTTTTGACAGCACAATTCAAGATGGCCGCCATCTAGAACCATTATTTTCGACCTTTTTAGGCCGTCACCGGCCAAAATGATCATATTTGGACTGGGAACCTCCCAATTTGTGTGACTCCATTTCTCATGTAAAGATATTGAGAGAATAGCTGATCTACAAGCCCACAATTCCTCACATTGGGAGGCGTAGTGGGCTTGTAGATGGGCTATTTTAACAATGTGTCTTTTTTAGTAGGCTATTATTTGACAATTTGGCAGATATTTTAGCATTGTTTGATGATTACTTTGGATGCAGTGATGGTCTTTTACTTTGAGAGTCCTTACATTATGACCCCACCCCCCAAAACAGGGGGTCTTGACCCACATGTTGAGAACCACTTACTGTATCTTGTTAAAAAAAACCTTCACGTTTCACATTTTCCAAGCATTCTTGCATAGAGAAGCCCGCTGAGGAACTCAAGGCAAGAGCTGCTGAAATGGAAGAAGTGCGCTCACAGCAGTGATCAACTTGGTTGAAGACAGTCAGTTTGTGAAGCTCCCCGAGCTGCTAGAACACTGTGTTGTTGAGGAATTTGTGTTCTTATTCAACCCCAATGGCACACAGCGGTAGACGCAGAAGAGCAAGCTCATCTCGAAGATCTCCCTCCACCCTGTTTTGATTTAAACGCTTTACGGCAGTGAAAAGTTGACATTGTTCAGCCTGTCTCTGTCATAACCGAATTTCACTTAAAGACAAAGTCATACAATATTTATGACACATTCATGACTGCATTATGACAATGTTATGACACCATTATGTCATACGTATGAGGTCGGCGTCAAGTAAAGTGTTACCATTAAATCAAATGAGATGAACGAGTCATCTCTAGGGGAGTCACTCATTAGCTGACGACCTAGACGAAGATTTAGTAAAATCATTCCTGAAAGATGGAAATTTTGCGCTGAGGGCAGGGCCCGCCCACTGCCTTTCAGAGTTTAGATCGGGCCTAAGAAAACAAACCCGACCCTATACGAGCCCGTGCTCATTCCAGCCCTGTCCGGCCCGGCAGGGCCGGATTAACACTTTCTGAGGCCCGGGGCTAATTACCCGGATGGGGCCCTTCATATCATTGTAGGGGTAATCCCACATTTATTGGACGTGAGGAATATTCTTCCTCACGCAAGGGCACCAAAATATGTAGGTTCTACTACATTTATGGGTACGGGGACTATTCTTCCTCACACACGGGCACCAAAATATGTAGGGTCAACTACAATTAATGGGTACGACGTTAAATGTAAGGGAAGTACAGTAATGTAATTATAATTACATTAATAAGTATACAATTCTTATACAGTTCCAAATATGTAATGTGTTATTACTATATGTGAGGAATAAGAGTATAAGAAATGATGCATGAAGAGTGTGTTAAACTCTTCACGCTGGGTATCAATAATGTGTAGGTGTGTACTTATGGAATCGTCAATTGTCTAATTAATGATTGCATAAAACACGGTTCATGACCGTCTCATAAAATCATGACCATTATTGACAAATAATCTGAAGGTTTTGTGTGAATTCTTTTCTGGTTGACTTCGTAGAAATTGTTCAAATAAGACAAACACGGTTCACCACAATGCACATTTATTGTAAAAGCATCATCCGGTCATAACACTGATACAGTCAATGTGACTTGCAGGGCATAAGAACTTAGGTAAAATATACAATATATACACGGGGTATGAGAGGATGCGCTATGCGTGTGTGTGTGTGTGTACGCTATGCGAGAGAGAGAAAGAGAGAGAGAGAAGGAGGAGGCGCGCGCTCGATGAAGCCGCGCACCTCTGTCACCGCTTGTGCAGAGCGGTGGGAGGAGAGAGAGAGTGAGAGATGTGTGTTCTATGAACTATGGTTCAAATGATTCTGCGCAGCGCTTACGCGCAGGACCGAAATATGAGATACGAGGAGGGGCGTTAAGCTTTCGGCTGATGAAGCGGGAACCTATCTTCAAGATGAGAATTCAAGCTAATCAGAGAATACTGTCCTTTGTCTAAAGGCTTTACAGTATGCGTGGGGGGAGGGAAAAGGGAGCTCTTGGCGCTCTTTTCCGACAATAGCTTACGTCCTCGACTCGGTGACTCTATGGGTTAAAACACTGGTACGTGTATCTCTGTGAGCGGATAATTTACATGTGGGTGCAAGTATGGCCTATGGCAATATTGCAACTAATGTAAACTAAGAATAGCGTGTGGCTATCTGTGGTGATGAGAGGGGAGAAAGAGAGAAAGAAAAGAAAGAACAGATAAAACAAAATAACCCAAAATAAAATATATCGCACTCTACAAGTGTGGATATTTAAACACAACTCCTCAAAGCTATGTAACAGTCCTAACTGCATATATGCCCAATTTCAGTGCTTACTGCGTTATCCTTGGTAGGAGGAGAAAGAAATCCTTTGATCTCTCGGGCGAGGTGGGTGTGTGCGTCTTGGTGCACACGAGTTCCTTTTGTTCTCCAAGCTCGGGTCCTGTCTGAGGGTCCAAGCGATACCACGCGGTTCCGGCGCGAGGCTGCAATATGTCCAAAAAGTCTTGCTTCATTGAACAGGGAAAGGAAAAGGGTATTTCGTTGTGTAATCCGATTGTCTTTGCGGTGCCGTCATGCGAAGGTCCAGTGAGAAAGGCGGGTGCACGCAGGTCCGTTCCACGCGTAATAACTATACCGGCTGTCCACTCTCTTGGGGGACAGACCATCAGGCTCAGCCGAGTCTCCGTAGACTCTAGGCGAGGTCCTTGATTTTGATACTAGTAAAAGATTAACAATTGTCCGTACAAAAGTTATCCTGTAGCGCGTGAGTTCCTCGTGTGTCCTGACTCACTGCTCTCCTAGCAGTGTTGGCAAAAGTCAAATGCAATACAAACGAAAACCGATTGAAGGAAGAAATATATCGACCGTAGTGTTAACCTGGCCTAGATAACTTACAGTTTCAATAATTTCTAAAATAGACGTCTCCCAAGGAGACGTGTCCCGGCACGTCTCACATCTCGATGGAGGAAGTCGGGCGTCCGGCCTAGGGCGTCGGTCTTAGGGGAATAGAGGGATAGAGGGGTGATTCATACCTTGACCTGGGGTTTTATAGGTACAGGGGCGGGGCTGAGCCACGTATGTAATTCGAACCAGGTACAGTAGAAAAGAAAATGGTGTCTGTATTTTACAAAATGGCGGGCATTTGTAAAATGAGGGGAAATGAATTAAACTTAAGGTGTAATAATCCCTACATCATGTTCTGACGCATGACGTCACACAAACCCACTGACACATCAGCGTACACAGTAGGCCTACCAATCTATGACAGATACCGTTTAAAGTTAACTGGTGATATTATTTCTAGGGGTGGGCAAACATGAAAATCTTTAATCGCATTAACTCAATGACTTTCTGTGATTAATCGCGATTAATCGCATAGCGCGTGAAACCCAAAAATAATAATAAATCATAAATAAAATAAATAATAAATAAAATAAAAATATTTTTTAAATTAATAAAATAAAATAATTAATAATAATTTGCATATGTACTGTGTAGATAACCTATGTAGGTCTAATATAATATTCCACAATGGAAATGTAGGCTATTTGCCAACCTATCAGTCTAAATGTAGTAGGCTATATGCCTATCCAATGTAGGCCTACTAATGAAACAAATTATTGCATACAATATTACACTAGGGCTATTTAAGATTGTAGGCTACTGAAACTGATATATTAGAAATTATAAACTAAAATTAGGATGGTCTACATGGGCCTACAAGAAAAAAAAAAAAACTTGTCACTTAAAAAAACTATATGTTAAAACGGCTTGCCATAGGCGTGCGTCTGTGAGATATGTCCCGCCTTCTCTCACTGTCAAAGACTCCCACCTTCTCTCTTATCTGTCGCTATTTTTAAGGTGTTTCAGCGACTAGAAACTAATTGACTGTCTGTTGGCATTGACAGCAATTACATCTTTCAAAACAATAACGTTGACATGACTAACACTATCTTAAATGCTGACGAAGTTGCCGATGTCGCGAAATCATAGCCTACCATGTTGATGCAGCCTACTATGCACGCGCAGCGCCATGTAGATACCAAAACGTTGCGTGAGGAATGTAATATCTCGCGGTTCGCTTTTTGATCAGGGCTTTAGTAAGTCCGCGTGGCGTTATTGACAGCTGATAGACAGCCAGCACAACAGTACCCTTTTCATGCTGACCGTACAATAGACTAACCTTGCGAGCTGCAAAGGCGAGCCACATGCTGCTCGAGAGTTGCGCAAGGAGGACCAGAACTGTGTAGGCCTACCGAAAAAATCTTTGCTGGTGGTAGCCGCTACAGCAGGCTGACTACTCCACAGGTTGGTTAATTTGGGTGTTTTCTGTAATAATTCTTTGGCTCTTTCCTTTTTTATTTCTACTAATTTTCGTTTTTTTTTGCTCCGCTCTCCTGTTTCCTATGGCTCGACATTTTCGCTCGTTTTCTTTTTTTTTTCTTCTATTATTTTTTGTCATTTGACATTCCGCGACCGGAGGCCCCCCCTAGCGGTGATGCCCGGGGCTGCAGCCCGTTCAGCCCATTCTTTGAGTAGTGTCTCGCTGCGGCCCGCGGGAAGGCGTGGCTATGACATCAGTCCCCGCCCATCAGGCACAGGTGCATTCTGGGATTGCTTAGCCCGATTGATGCCAGAACACAGACCTGTATTAAACGGTCATAGAAATAATCCCGTGGGTGAAATTCCGCCAAAATCGGATGATGGGGAGAGAAAGTGAAGAGAAAACATGCCACTCCGAGGATACCAATCTTCACGTTTTGTTTCATGAGGAAAATGACTAAAGGTGAGCGTTACGTTACAGTTATTTTCAGGGACAACAATGATTAATATCAATGATGGCTCCTACCTTGCTACATGCACATTGCTAAATTTAGCCAGATGCAGGCCACGTTCAATATCGGTATTTCTGATTAATAATGATGTACTTCGTGTCATTTGTGTTGTATTTCTCTCATTTGGCAATATCAAACTAATAGCTATATATTACAAATTTGTCAAATATATGGGAAGTTAGTTACTTCGCTGGCGCTAAGGATACGAGTGGCAGTAATTTAGCTACTTAGCAACCATGTGGTGCAGATCCACTCGTAAACAAGGGATGCAGCAAGGTGAATACGACGTGACCATTGCTGGTTCTCAAATGGTGCACTTCTGCACTTCATTGTTTATGGTTCAGTGCATATGGCGTATTAATTGCGCACTGAAAGATAGTGCCAAAAGAGAACAGGCGCACCATCTGAGACACATAGCTCACATGAGCTCAGAGGGCGCTACTAGTAGCCAACGCAGTCAAATAGAATTAGTAACCGTGCCAGAACTTCCACTGAGCTCTATCCTCCTTATTAAAAACATGTTTGGCTGTTGTTATAGAGTTGGGAAGGGCTATGTTGACTTGCACAGTAGACCTCCTGACTAGAATAGCCATGCGTTTGGTGTAGTAGCTTGCACAGACTAGCAGATGGCAAGGAAGAGAGGCAAGAATGCCCTCCCATTTGTTTTTGTTTCAGATAAACTGATATCATAAAATAACTGAACAATTCAAAGAACATGACTGGCTATAGTTAGTTGTGTGCCTAGTGTCAAAGTGGATATGGATTGTTTTGTATGCTTCTTTCTTAAAAGGTAGAAAAGATGAAAGTGGACGAGTACTGTATAATAGACAAATTCTGTGCACATTTTTTAAATGGATTTGTTTTTCGTTTTTTTCCCCTCTACATCCTACCAGGTTTCTTACAACAGATGGACCCAAGGGCCTGGATGACGGAAAACTCCAGAGAAGGGACCTTGAATTTCTCTCCATTAACCTAATCACACAAGGTTAACATTGCTTTCTCGCAATATTAGTATTTAGGTTTAATGTGTAGTTGCGTTGCTCATCAGTTACAATATGAACAATATTAGTCTGACTGGTAGCTTGCAGTGTAGAAATGTCATGATTTGACTGTCATTACGTTTGCATTGATGCAAAGTAGACAATAACTTGACATATTAATATGAATGCATCAGGGAAGAGATGTGTGTGGGAAATACTTTATTCTGATCGCCCAAATCATGAAAACACAACATGTCACAGAAGTGAGTGTACCCCTCACATTTCTGCAGATTTGTAAGAATATCTTTTCAGTGGACAATGTTTCACTTTGAAATTTCACTTTGACACAATGAATAGCAACCTGTATACAACTTGTACAACTGCTTTAATTTGTTGCTCACTCAAAAGAAAAATCAAAATACAGCCATTAATGTTTTAAACATTTACCCACAACACCAAGATAAACAAATCTGCTACCGGAGTTATCGGACTGTTGCAAGACTGTTAAATCAAGCATGCTATGGGATTTTAACATGGGATGTGCTAATTTTGGTGAGGTACATTTTGTGACATTAATGGCTGTATTTCAAATGATTTTCAGTGAAGCAATGTGGGGTTAGGTGTCCTTACTTAAGGGCACTGCAGTTATGGATAGAGGTGTAAGGAGAGGTAAGGGGGGTATTTGAACAACCCTCTGATCTTAAGACCACCTCCCTAACCACTAAGGCATAGGAGAATGTTCAATACATGGTTGTGCAGGCTACTCCCCATGTTCTATTTTTGTTGCTCTCATTTTTATTGTCTGTCTTTTATGCCCTGCAGGATATTGTGCCTGTTTGGGTAAGACAGCTACATGGTTTAACCAACAGGTGGCAGTATGAGACCAGATATACAGTAAAGACAACTGTGACTATTTTCAAGACTTCTGTATGTACTAGTCTAGGGGGAAATTATATGGCACTTAAGAAACAGAAGTGTCATTGGAGTTGTGATGGGCCGGAAAACAAAACATACCCTCTGTTAATGTGATGTAGCAAACGATTGTATGAGAGTTAGTATGAGATATTGGCTTCAATTTCCCTTTTAATTTCATTACAAAATACTCTTGCACAGTTGACACCCATATCAACGAAAAGAAAAGACTGGAAAAGCATAAAGCTCACCACAGTCCAAAAACGTATTTTGTTCGGCTGCTATTCATTTTTTGTGTGTGTGATTTTGTTTGGCTGCTATTAATTCTTTGCTTTTTTGTACAGGTGGTACATGTGTATAATATATTATGATACGTATTTGTAGTAAATTTCTCTTGTCCTTTGACTGTCTATTTATTACAACAGATGAAGAGCCTCACTTCAGGATCTGTATAGCAGAGGAGGACGTGTAAGCTGTAAGGCGTTAAGTTCTGCCAGGAGGATGAGACGGTATTCAGCTCAATTATTCTCTTGCATTAACCAACCAATCACTGTTCTTGTTCTTAGGCACACCCTCTCCCTTGCATTCTCATTCATTTGCCTAGAGCCAATAGGATGCCTGCCCGCTCATTTATAAACCCTCTGTCTATCTCTGCTCTTCTGCTGACTAGAGTACGCAGGTGTCGACGCCTCCACTTCAGCCTCCATCGCTGGCCGGTCCTCGTCCCATGAGGAGGCTCTGCGAGGTGTCCCTGCTTTTGACGCCTTGCCACCACAAGGATTGTGAGAACCACCACCTCCAGCCACCGTCACCATTTGGTCCCCGTCCTTGCCCCCCCCAACGGCAGGATATGCGCCCTCTTCATCTGAATTATTCAAAGCAGGCGGGGGCCTACGCCAAAGAGAATCACTACTGCATACTTCAGTGTCTCAATAAATATCTTAAACTTTAATTTGGTCTATCGAGTCTTTCATGGTAGAAGTGGAGCTTCTCCCTATTCCCCCTCCCACAAATCCATGAAAAATGCACTTTTATTGACTGTGGAATTGGACTGTGTAACTATTTTGTACACAAATGTTATATGACCCACTCTTGCACCTTTATTGCTAATCACAGCTCCTTGTCTACCTTTACTGCACTGCCACTTATATGACTGAATACTTAAAGCCCGGCCTCTGGACTGTACAACAAAGCTTTAGTAGTCTATGCGGATTGAACTGTGAATTACTATTGGTCTGGACTCTGTGCCACATGGCTCTGTCTGTAATTCATCTTCTTATTCCTGTACATACGTGTAACCCATCCTAGTTTTGTATTGATGACACAGCCTATTGTAAATACTAACCTGATTTGCCGTAGATTGTGTAGTGTTGTACTAGCAGTAGCACTTGTACTATATTATTACTTGATATATATTGCTTTTTTGCATATGGGGGCTGTTTCAAAACTACATCTCACTGGACTTGTATAGTGGCAGTGTTAATTTTGCTGCAAATCTATGCTGCTATGAGTGAAATGGTCACAAAGAACATTTTGTCTCAGGACTGTTTTAGTGTGCTTCCATTCCATGTTCCATTATTTTGCAAACTTAACGTATTCCTTTTGGACAATTAAACGAAATATCAAACCTAGTTTATAGTTACAACAGATATGTAGTTTGATATAGTTACATCGCGGCTCATTGAAATTGTGCTGCCTATTGCCAAATTTCATCTTGAATATTTATTTGATCTTGAACACTGCTATGTAATAGACTAATATAACTAATAAATTAATAGTATGGCCTACAGTAAGATTTGCAGATAAAGATAGGCATCTTTGCATCATAAATGTAGCCTACATACATTATGTAAATTTACATCACTAGTCTCTGGAAAGTCGAATTGGCAGACGTGGGGAAGATCTATCAAGTGCATTTTTTCCCAGTCATAATGAACTGAAGAATTTGATGGTGGTGGTAAGTGAAAAAGGGAACCTTTGTAAAAGGAAAGCATAAATTATTGAAATGAATTACTAAGAATATAACACACTGCGCCTTTACATTTTTGTAACAATTGGGTAGGCCTAATGGTGTAAAATATGTTTGTGATGGGGAAGAAAACATTGGTAGCTAACCATAATTTTAATCTGGATTAAGTTTCCTTTTATTAAAACTAGTCATACGTTAAATGCGTGCAAAGTTGTGTGATGCTTTAACAAGTGCTTAATAAAAGCACAAAAACATGATATGAGCTGTGATTTCAGTGTGGTACCTACGATACTAGTGCCCTCGTCTTGGATGTGCAGGGCTTGATAACGAATGAGTGTAGTCAGAGAAAGAAGTTTAGCCACAGACCTCTATGTGTTGCACGATCAAAATGCATACAATCCCAGAATGCACCTGTGACTGATGGGCGGGGACTGATGTCATGGCCACGCCTTCCCGCGGGTCGCAGCGAGAGGTACTTGCATCATAGAGGTAGAAAATAACACTAGAGAGGACCCCGCCCCCCTTTTTACGGCAATCTGTAGCGGCCATTATCTGTAGGTAGATCAGAGAAATGGAAATTAACGGAGAATGAGGCTCACCTCTGTCAAAAATGGCTTAATCATGTGAAAATGTCCATCAACACACTATACAAGGACAATAGTTGAAGTGTGTTGCTAACTATGTTCATAAAATATATTATTTGATTTTTAAATGTATTTTATCGACTCATATTATTTAAGTAGATATTTAGCCTGACATTTCATATCTGGCCTTTGATTAAAGTGTTATTTCATATTTCCACAGTTTTAGTTAATTTCTTGACAGGGGCGGGCGCGTTCTACATTGACTTGCATTGCCTGAAAGTACCTACACTACCTACGGAAGTTGGGAAGCTCCAGCTGCCATTTCCCAGTGCTGTCGCAAATTGCTGTGTCCTCTCTAGTGTTATTTTCTACCTCTATGACTTGAACATTCTTTAGAGACGGCCCTGCGGCCCGACACATTAACTGTAATTATGAGCCCGAGACCGCTTTAAACCTGACCATTTCTTAATATGTGGGCTGTTATAGCTGACGTTGTCAACTACAATTTTTAGTTATTTGAAGTGAACCACAGAAATGTATTAACAATTATCTTGATGAACAATGCAACAAGGACAACACGTATAGCCTAAATGTGTGTTTATTCGTAATTGGATCGCATAGCCTATCCGAAAGAAAAGGCTTAAAATAACCATGATGATAAACACAGAAAATAACCATGATTAACACAAAAAATACACCATTTTGGGAGACCTAAGTTGGCCAATTACTAGGCTAATACAGTAGAACTACAGAAAGTTTCAGAATATTTGTGAGTAAAATAAATAACCTATTTAAATATTTAACGCTGTGGGTTATTATAAAACAAAGTCACAGTGCAAACACGATTAATGTCCATATTTTCAATACGGTAGGCTACAACATAGCCAAGATACAAAATTCACACTAAATAACAATAAATTAGCAAAGTATAAAATCGAACAAGTTGAAAAAACAGCATACTCATATTTAAAACAGGCGTAGCCTTGCGCAAAAACTCGAGTATGCCTATCGAAGAATCAAGATTGGGGCAGCATCAGTGATTAAGCCTACACACTCCACACACACACAAAAATGACATGGAGAATTAACAAAGTAGTAACTATTGGATTAAATAAAAACTGAGTTTATTAAACTGAGCAGGTCCACCCCAGGTTTATGTCCTGTCTGTTGATTGTAGCCTCCTGCCTGTACAAGGATATGAAGGGAATATCCTGAATAGCTGAAATGAACATTAAAGAAATAAACATAGTTTTTTAATGATTTATTTATGATTTATGATATATAATATATTAATTGTGTGTTAATTTCAGTCATTTAATCTCACTCATCAAATCCACTCACAATTTAGCAAACTTGAGTCATTCACACATGTGAATGCCTCTGTGACAGCTTTAAGTTTGCGTGACCCTTAACCATGTGTTGTGTTCATAAGCTGCATACACCTGTGGTGTTCGGGTCATTTTTGACCCGTGATAACAAAACTCAGCCATAAAATACCTAAAAACACTAGTTCTCATCAAATATTGTTTTTCATCTCATAGCTAACTAGGTATGTATTCATATCCATGGAAATACTACTTTATTTATTGATCTTTTTGACTTTACAGGTCTTTTATCTTAGATTATGCAAATCGTTGTTGATGACCAAAACTATCAAAACCTGCATAAATTCACTATTAATACGTCCTAAAGTGACACAATTATTGATTATGTTGTCCATATATTACAGCTGAAATGAGAGTACAACAACCCCCAAATTTATTTTATTAGTTTTTCTATAATATTGAAAAATATCATCAATAGTGACATTTGTGGTGTTCGGGTCCAAACCAACCCAAAGAGATTTATAGCAGGATAAAGACCAAATGTCAACTAAATTAGTTTTTCAGTACATAAAATCAATGTTTAAATATGTTGACTTGGTGTTTTTCAATATTTATATGATTTTAGTGTGGTAAATATACAAAATAACAATTCTGTCAGAGTCACAGCTATTTCGCCAATCTAATGCAAAGATATAGGAAATGAACACCTCAATGAACATGAAAAAAGTCACACTATTCATCTGAATCCACTATGCTATGAACATGGACCATTATCTCATTGCCACATCAACTTTATGGAAAGTATAAGACCAGTTCTACATGTTTGGGTGCCATTATGAATTTTTTATACGTTTTTTGGACAACATAATGTGCAAAAAATTATTTTGAAAACAAATGTGCAAAAAATATCATTATATAATAAGTCAGGGTCAATTTTCCCAAAAGATGAACCCTGAAGGCAAATTGTGTTAATTTTTGGTATACAACTGATTTAGGGGTATTCAAGGGTGCTGAATCCAAATCTGTTGTATACCGGGCTCAAAAATGTACGGAAATGCCTCAAACGGGCAAAATCCAATATGGCCGCCGACACCAGGTTAAAATCTCGCAATCCCTTTTCTTTTTGACTAAACAAGGTATGAATGTGAAAATAAGACTTATTTTTATGTTTTCATATATGGGGAACCCCATTCTGTCATCAGATTTAAGGTCAGATTTGAAGAAAATGCTTATATAATTGGCTGGCAGCTTTTTTAAAACAGGGAGCCTCATATTGTCAACGATTTTTAGCATTATGATCAAATTTTCAAGATCCACAGAAAATAATGTCTGATGTCTTTGTGAAAACCAATACTACCACAAACTGCACTGAACTGTCTACTTTCACCTGAAAAAAGAAGTTTGTGTCTACCTATTTCCATTCTTTAGTTACTGGCAGTAGAACATGGGATGACGCCTCTAAAAAAGCACTGATTTCTGACCCAAAAATAGTACACTTCTGTGTCCATATTTTTTCTTTCAGGACAAAGTGCCTTTTTATAGTGTTCATGTTTGGTATTTCCATGGGTTTTGAAATATGCTCAATTCAAATCTGTCGTATACCAGGCTCAAAAAATTCCTATAATGCCTCAAAATGAAGGAATCCAATATGGCCGCCGTCACCAGAGATATACATATCTTTGATTAAACAAGGTGAACTCTTAAAAACATTATGTAGCTATATGTTTTCTTTTCATACATGGGGAAATAATGTATGTAATCAAATTTAAAATTATAATCAAAGGTAGTCAGTGTAGTCAGGCAGTTCAGTGTTGTCTGAATTAATGTTTACAACCATTGGTTTTCATGCCAATTAACTGACAGGCTAATTTCTATTGAAATGTTTTGTCTTATTTCAATTGCTTATGTACAATGAAATGTGTTCACCTCAGCCCACCTCTTCCATTATGACAAAACTATACACAGATAAGTCTGTATGCCTGAATGTACCTTCATCTAATATGAATATCTAGTTTTGGGAAGTTATTGTCTGCTGATTTTATTGCCTTGTTTAGATTAAATCCTTGAAAGGTGAAAGGTGGAACAAAAGACAGGTTGATGTCATTGTGAAATATTTACTTTCTTGATAGTTAGGCTATCTCCAATCATTATCAAGCTCCTCCTACTCAGTGATTTGGCCACTACATGTTTAGACACAACACCAGGCACTACATTGTACTTTTGCTGCAGATGTAGCGAAAGCAATGGAGTTGTTTTGCAGTGATTAGCCCTAGTCATAGTCTTTGCTATCTACATCAGAAGCCACACAATGGCATATTGTGCCCCCACATTATCAAGCCAATGTACTGAGGCAGGATCACATACTACTCCACCCTGTCCTCCTGTCAGTCACTGAAACGGGATGGATGAAATTGAATGGGGCATTAGTCCCACTACTCCTGTATCTGCCATTCACGAAGCATGAAAAGACATCACAACTTGTGCTCGCCCCAAGGAGTGCCTCATCCCCCTCTGGATCTGCAAGAAGAGGCATGGAGTACATGGAGTCATTCAGTTGCTGCAAATAAGATACATTTGTCTTGGGCATACATAGCTGTCGCATTTAAGCGAACAACTCCTTCAAAATCACTGGAGAGGAGGAGAGGTAATTGAGAATAAGTTAACCTAGGGCTCTGACTTCTACTCCAAAGGGCTTGGATCATAAGTGGGACAGTCAGAACACACCCACAACCCTAGTGATGGTCAATATCACGCTGCCTTCCCCTTACTTGCACTTCACCCCCATGGTGTCCCTCACACAACTGTGCTTCTCTCATCCAGTGTGCTCCATCATCTAAGCTTCACCTATCACTTGGATCCCTCACATGGGATTACAACTCCATCACGTACAGTAGATAACCTATAATCCTTCGGATTCGCCCTGATCGCAAACCATAATACCGTAGAACCAATCAGGATCACTGATTTTTCAGAGATGTGACAGTCAAAATGTATGGTGGTGAGAAGTTAAATAAGTGAAAAAAGTAGTTCTTTCAGCAACAATGACTGCTCCAATGAGTCACTTTTCGAATCTGTGAATAGTTAAAGCGCAGCTCAGACAAATGTGACACAAAATGTGTCATAAGTGCAAGGATTTCTTTAAATAACTCCACTCTTTTGGACCTCTATGCCTATGGTGTAACTCCAGATGGAAGTTGCTGTGGCCAGCAAAAGGTGGTAGTCTGGTATACAGAGAATAATTTCTGTATCTTTGAATGCAAAGAAAACCAAAGAGATAATTGCGGCCTTCAGGAGGCACACCTACAAGAGGAAAAAAGTTAGCCCCTCTCTAATCCTCCTGCTGCATCAACAGAGCTAAAACATTATCTAGGACAGCCTCCAACCGGGTCCTCAGCTCTTTGCCTTGCTGTCCTCTTGGTACAGGTGTGTCAAAGCAAGGACCAAACAACTCAACAAAGGGCCATAACCACATTTCACACGCACATGCACAGAATGACCATTCATTGGTATCCCTCAATCCAATGATCTCTTTCCATCCATCTGGTGTTCTGCAATAGACTAATTGATACAGCACAATGTAAAATAGTTGTGTTTGCAGAGTGGGCCACCGCTACTGTAATATCTACATTGAGCAAGACAATCGATGCAATAACTCTTGGATACCAATGAGTATGACATGAGTACCACACTGTAAACCCAGACATCAAATGTACTTACCAAGACTAATTAAAATGCACTAAAAAATAGAAGTTTGATGGCATTTCTGAAGAATACTGAGTATTGACAACTTATTTGAGGAAATAGTTGTTCAGATGAATATGTTTTAGTTGAATGGATTAAATTCATAAGTTTTGGTTATGACTCCGCCTCTTTTCCTTCAGGCTGCACCAACTGGCCTCTACCCAGATGTGGTGGGCAGTTGAATGCATCCGCAGTGTGTTTCATGTTAACAGATCGTTTCAAATTTCAACTGACAATATGGCCACGCTGCAGCATCCAATTTTAAATCAGAATATTGCCACCTAGTAAAATTAGGCTATCTTGTGAAGTGCCATTGCACAATTGAAAGTCAAATGCTGCATGACATAATTGACATTGCCTACCATCAACCAGGAACAATGGTAGTGCCCAATCAACCTGTCAATTAGTACCTGCCCTCACTTGAGTACATAGGACTGTTACAAGTTCATTGAATTACTACCTGCAGCTGCCACATGCCTGATTACTCTGGTCACATGGTTAACTTTCACCTCTATAAAAACTCAGACTGTCACAATGCTTGAGTTGCTTGCCTAAATGACTGGTTCGCTGGCTCTCTGTCCGGCTTGTTGGTTAGTGAGCTAACTGACCGACCAACTGACTGTTTGTTGGCCAGCTGGTTGGCTGGCTAACTGACTCTTTTGGTTGACTGTATGGCTGGTTTGTTAGCTGGCTAGCCATACAACTGACTTGTTTGTTGGTTAGTTGGCTGACTAACTGAGAGTTAGTTGGTTAGCCGGCTCTTTGGCTGGCTAGCTGACAACTGACTCTTTTGGTTGGCTGGTGGACTGGTTTGTTGGCTGGCTAGGTATTTAGTTGGTAGTGAGTATTGTGGTAGCAGGTATCCTTTTTGGTGTGTGTTGCTTACTTGACATTTCAGGATTGTCTAATTATGCTCAACTAGAGTATTCTATGCACACTGGTTAATGTACTATCATCCAGGAGATTACAATAATTAAATGGTAATAATATTGCACATACTGCAGAAACTTGAATTTCTCAGTGGTTATGGATAGTTTGGTTTATTAATACAAGAGAGCAGTGTGATGGACTGGTTCCATGCCACAGTTGTCTCAGTCATGGTGAGGAATGGGAGGTGCCACAATAACATGGTAGCTACCTCTACCTCAGTACAGAAGGGTGGAGTCCCAGGTGTTCCAGGATGCCTAGAGCACACCGGTGTGGTCTCGCAGCTCATCCGGGAGGCAAAGGCAAGCAGAGGAGATTTGGCAACACTCTGGCTGGACTTAACCAACGCCTATGGATCCATCCCCCACAAACTCGTGGAAACAGCGCTGACAAGACATCATGTGCCACTAGCCATCACCAACCTCATCCTGGACTACTATAACAACTTCCAGTTGAGGGTAACATCGGGATCGTCAACATCTGCCTGGCAACGCCTGGAGAAGGGTATTATTACAGGCTGCACCATATCGGTGCCACTCTTCTCCTTGGCGATGAACATGATCGTGAAGTCGGCTGAGGTGGAATGCAGAGGCCCTCTGTCAAAATCCGGAACGCGGCAACCCCCAATAAGAGCATTTATGGACGACCTCACAGTCACCACAACATCTGTGCCTGGTTGTAGATGGCTACTGCAGGGACTTGAGAGGCTCATCTCTTGGGCAAGGATGAGCTTCAAGCCTGCCAAGTCCAGGTCGCTGGTCTTGAAGAAAGGCAAGGTGGCCGACAGGTTTCGCTTTGCAATAGGAGAAACCTCAATTCCATCAGTGACGGACAAACCCGTGAAGAGCCTGGGCAAGGTCTTTAACAGCTCCTTGAGGGACTCCGATGCACTCAAGCAAACCAAGGCTGACCTGACTGTGTGGCTCACAGCCATAGACAAGTCGGGGTTGCCAGGAAAATACAAGACCTGGATTTACCAACACGGAGTCCTGCCAAGACTCCTTTGGCCCTTGCTTGTCTATGAGGTGCCCATGTCAATGGTGGAGACGCTGGAAAGAACCATCAGCCAGTTTCTGCGCAGGTGGCTGGGGCTCCCTAGATCCCTCAGCAGCATTGCGTTGTATGGCCATTCCACCATGCTGCAGCTTCCCATCAGCGGCTTGTCGGAGGAGTTTATGGTCACACGCTCCAGGGAGCTGATGATGTACAGGGACTCCTCTGACAAGAAAGTTGCCACCGCAGGAATCCAAGTAAAAACTGGGAGGAAGTGGAAGGCCCAGGAAGCCATTGACAGAGCAGAGGCACGGCTGCAGCACAACATCCTAGTGGGCAACACAGCAGTGGGTCGGGCCGGGCTTGGTAGCTTCCCCAAACCTCGCTATGACAAAGCTGGAAGAAAGGAGAAACGGCAAATGGTGCAGGATGAGATCCGAGCAGAAGTGGAGGAAGATCGGCGGATCAAGATGGTGGCCATGTACCAACAAGGTGCCTGGACGAGGTGGGAGCACGCTGAAAAGCGTAAAATCACCTGGACAGAGCTCTGGAGACTAGAACCCCAGCACCTCAAGTTCCTCATCCAATCCGTTTATGACGTTCTTCCAAGCCCAACCAATCTACAGCGCTGGGGCATAGCAGACACGGCGGCTTGCCAGCTGTGCGCGAGGAGAGCCACACTGGAGCACATCCTCAGCTGCTGCCCGAAGGCCTTGGGGGAAGGGCGGTATCGCTGGCGTCATGACCAGGTCCTCAGGGCTCTGGCAGATACGCTCAGCACTGCAATAACCAACTGCAGATACCAGCCTCCCTCCAAGAAGTCCATCACCTTTGTCAGAGCTGGCGAGCAGGCACAACATCAGCCAGGTTCCTCTGGAGGACTTCTCACCACAGCACCGGACTGGGAACTCAAAGTCGACTTGGGGAGACAGCTTAAGTTCCCAGAGCACATCTTTTCCACTTCACTCCGCCCTGACGTGGTATTAACATCGGAGTCAACGAAGCAAGTGGTCCTGGTGGAACTTACTGTCCCCTGGGAAGACAGAGTTGAGGAGGCCAATGAACGCAAGAGGGCGAAATACGCAGAGTTGGTAACTGAGTGTCGGAGCAGGGGCTGGAAAGCCCGCTGTGAACCAGTCGAGGTGGGGTGCAGGGGTTTTGCTGGCCAGTCACTACCCCGCACCTTGAAGCTCCTTGGAGTGAAGGGTCAGCTGTGCAGAAAAGCCATCAGGAGTAGCACAGAGGCAGCGGAGAAAGCCTCTAGATGGCTATGGATCAGGAGGGGGGATCCTTGGAGTAGCGGGCCACTTGGACACAAGTCGGGGGCTGATCACCCCCGGCTGGGTCGCCTGGTGAGGGTGTTTGATGATTAAAGACCCGAAACACCCAATGATCGCAGGTTCATCACTGACGATGTGTCCAAGTAGCACCTAGTGGTGTATTCAAGAACTGACATATCTGGCCTTGCCAGTGACCATCGGGAAAGACCGGATGACGACCATGAACAGAATGGTGACGACTGGAGAGACAGTTGGCAGCTCGGAAAGACGGCAACCGGGGCAGCAAGGGTTAGCACCCCGAACTGCAGCTTCTGTGAAGGAGCACCCAATCAAGCTACGATGAACCCTACTGAACCATACCCCCAGGGATTCCCGAGAGGGGGGGAGGATGAGAATCCCAATCGGACGGATTTACCGGCACTGACCCTGGCAAACGGACAATCGACAATGAGCACAGTCTGCATCTGCGGCAAGGTTTGCAAAAACCCGACAGGTCTGAAAATCCATCAGACCAAGATGGGCTGCCTGAAGGGAGGAAGAGTGAAGCAACGCACAGGAGCAGTGGCTAGCACTACAGACAAAGTGCTTGTCACAAACCCTGGTCAGACGGAGGAGGAGCCAGGCCCGGAGTCACCCCACAGTGTCCGGAACCTCCAAGCTGCACCAGTCCTCCCGCAGGGTGGAACACCAGAACACCGCCGGGTCAAGTGGCCTGCCGCAAACAACAAGGAGTGGCTTCACCTGGACATGGACCTAGACAACATCATGGAGACTGTGAAGGGCGATGTGGACCACAAGCTCCAGGCTATGTGCACCTTGATAACATCGATGGGCGCTGAGCGCTTTGGTGTGTCTGAGAAGCCTGCGAGAAGGGAAGCGTTGAGACCCAACCGGCGGGAATTCAAGATCAGCCAACTGAGGCAGGAGCTGAAGACCTTGAAGCGCCAGTTCAGGGCAGCAAACGAGGAGGAGAGAGGCGCCTTGTCCGAACTCAGGCAGATCTTGAGGAGCAAGCTAATCACACTCAGGCGAGCTGAATGGCACAGGAGGAAGGGGAAGGAGAGGGCCAAGAAGCGGAAGGCATTTATCACCAATCCCTTCAGCTTCACTAAGCGTCTATTGGGGCAAAAGAAGAGTGGCAACCTGACGTGTCCTGTAGAGGATATTAACCACCACCTCAGAACCACCTTCAGCGATCCTTTAAGGGAGCAAGACCTAGGCCCCTGCGAGGTCCTGGTAAAGCCGCCAGAACCTGTGGTGCAGTTCAACACCGCAGAGCCTACCCTGAAAGAGGTCAAAGATGCAGTGAAGGCCGCAAGATCAAGCTCCTCCCCTGGCCCCAGCAAGGTCCCATACAGAGTGTACAAGCAGTGTCCCAGGCTGCTTGTGAGACTCTGGAGGATCTTAAAAGTGATCTGGCGCAGGAAGAAGGTTGCCGCCCAATGGCGTGCTGCAGAGGGAGTCTGGATCCCAAAAGAGGAGGATGCTAGCAACATCGACCAATTCCGCATCATCTCGTTGCTCTGCGTCGAAGGGAAGATCTTCTTCAAGATTGTGTCCCTCCGGCTAACAGACTTCCTCTTGAAGAACGGTTACATAGACACCTCAGTACAGAAGGGTGGAGTCCCAGGTGTTCCAGGATGCCTAGAGCACACCGGTGTGGTCTCGCAGCTCATCCGGGAGGCAAAGGCAAGCAGAGGAGATTTGGCAACACTCTGGCTGGACTTAACCAACGCCTATGGATCCATCCCCCACAAACTCGTGGAAACAGCGCTGACAAGACATCATGTGCCACTAGCCATCACCAACCTCATCCTGGACTACTATAACAACTTCCAGTTGAGGGTAACATCGGGATCGTCAACATCTGCCTGGCAACGCCTGGAGAAGGGTATTATTACAGGCTGCACCATATCGGTGCCACTCTTCTCCTTGGCGATGAACATGATCGTGAAGTCGGCTGAGGTGGAATGCAGAGGCCCTCTGTCAAAATCCGGAACGCGGCAACCCCCAATAAGAGCATTTATGGACGACCTCACAGTCACCACAACATCTGTGCCTGGTTGTAGATGGCTACTGCAGGGACTTGAGAGGCTCATCTCTTGGGCAAGGATGAGCTTCAAGCCTGCCAAGTCCAGGTCGCTGGTCTTGAAGAAAGGCAAGGTGGCCGACAGGTTTCGCTTTGCAATAGGAGAAACCTCAATTCCATCAGTGACGGACAAACCCGTGAAGAGCCTGGGCAAGGTCTTTAACAGCTCCTTGAGGGACTCCGATGCACTCAAGCAAACCAAGGCTGACCTGACTGTGTGGCTCACAGCCATAGACAAGTCGGGGTTGCCAGGAAAATACAAGACCTGGATTTACCAACACGGAGTCCTGCCAAGACTCCTTTGGCCCTTGCTTGTCTATGAGGTGCCCATGTCAATGGTGGAGACGCTGGAAAGAACCATCAGCCAGTTTCTGCGCAGGTGGCTGGGGCTCCCTAGATCCCTCAGCAGCATTGCGTTGTATGGCCATTCCACCATGCTGCAGCTTCCCATCAGCGGCTTGTCGGAGGAGTTTATGGTCACACGCTCCAGGGAGCTGATGATGTACAGGGACTCCTCTGACAAGAAAGTTGCCACCGCAGGAATCCAAGTAAAAACTGGGAGGAAGTGGAAGGCCCAGGAAGCCATTGACAGAGCAGAGGCACGGCTGCAGCACAACATCCTAGTGGGCAACACAGCAGTGGGTCGGGCCGGGCTTGGTAGCTTCCCCAAACCTCGCTATGACAAAGCTGGAAGAAAGGAGAAACGGCAAATGGTGCAGGATGAGATCCGAGCAGAAGTGGAGGAAGATCGGCGGATCAAGATGGTGGCCATGTACCAACAAGGTGCCTGGACGAGGTGGGAGCACGCTGAAAAGCGTAAAATCACCTGGACAGAGCTCTGGAGACTAGAACCCCAGCACCTCAAGTTCCTCATCCAATCCGTTTATGACGTTCTTCCAAGCCCAACCAATCTACAGCGCTGGGGCATAGCAGACACGGCGGCTTGCCAGCTGTGCGCGAGGAGAGCCACACTGGAGCACATCCTCAGCTGCTGCCCGAAGGCCTTGGGGGAAGGGCGGTATCGCTGGCGTCATGACCAGGTCCTCAGGGCTCTGGCAGATACGCTCAGCACTGCAATAACCAACTGCAGATACCAGCCTCCCTCCAAGAAGTCCATCACCTTTGTCAGAGCTGGCGAGCAGGCACAACATCAGCCAGGTTCCTCTGGAGGACTTCTCACCACAGCACCGGACTGGGAACTCAAAGTCGACTTGGGGAGACAGCTTAAGTTCCCAGAGCACATCTTTTCCACTTCACTCCGCCCTGACGTGGTATTAACATCGGAGTCAACGAAGCAAGTGGTCCTGGTGGAACTTACTGTCCCCTGGGAAGACAGAGTTGAGGAGGCCAATGAACGCAAGAGGGCGAAATACGCAGAGTTGGTAACTGAGTGTCGGAGCAGGGGCTGGAAAGCCCGCTGTGAACCAGTCGAGGTGGGGTGCAGGGGTTTTGCTGGCCAGTCACTACCCCGCACCTTGAAGCTCCTTGGAGTGAAGGGTCAGCTGTGCAGAAAAGCCATCAGGAGTAGCACAGAGGCAGCGGAGAAAGCCTCTAGATGGCTATGGATCAGGAGGGGGGATCCTTGGAGTAGCGGGCCACTTGGACACAAGTCGGGGGCTGATCACCCCCGGCTGGGTCGCCTGGTGAGGGTGTTTGATGATTAAAGACCCGAAACACCCAATGATCGCAGGTTCATCACTGACGATGTGTCCAAGTAGCACCTAGTGGTGTATTCAAGAACGTGGTGATGAATGGAGGGGCGGGATCATGGTAGTGTGGGTAGGGTGACAGTAACTAACTGTGGTGTGGCCACAGTAAACTACTGTGAGAAGATCACAGTAAACTGTGAGGATGGCCACAGTAAACTACTGTGAAATGAATGCAATTAGTAGCCAGTAATTCCCTGTGACATCACTGGAATATTTTTTACTGTGTACTTATCTAGCTAATTGGTTACAATTTTGTGAATGTAACTTCATATTTTATGTGAAATAACTATACGAAACATTTGATATTACAGAAGACTTTCAGTTTGATCAACTTAAAATTTAATACATTTAACTGCAAATTTTAAATAAAATAATTCATTACAGTTAATCTTACGAATGATGGTAAGTTTAATCGACTGGGAATTTAGTACATTAAACTGGGAATTTTGCATACAATAACTATAGATAACAGTTACTACTGTGGAAGATGGTAGGTTTAATCAATTTGGACTTAAGTACATTTAACTTAAACTTTTACATATAATGATTATATACAACAGTTGAGGTCACAAAAGATTGTAAGTTTAATCATTCATAATTACTTAGTTTTTCTAGGGCAACCACTTTTCTGGGTTTTTGTAAGTAAACTCAACTTATAAGGTTTTACAGTGCAATACATGAGTATGTCCTCTGTGTATATATTCACACACACACACACACACACACACACACACACACACACACACACACACACACACACACACACACACACACACACACACACACACACACACACACCGTATGCACTCCCTGCTCTGTTCATGGTTTTTTTTGGCACTACTAATTGTATATTCTGCTCACCAAAACTGTTTTGTGAATTAAATGTGTGCTCTGAAGTGTGTTGCTTTGAACATGTGCATAGTAACAAACACCATTCTATTCTATTCTATTCCATTTTATTCCATTCTATTCCATTCTATTCTATTCTATTCTATTCTATTCTATTCTACACATCAGCTCACCACTCAATCCTCCTTTATTCATAGATTGAATGAGCACATCAATAAAATTGGCAAACAGTGATTTCCATTGTAAAGTTGTATACTTTTATGGTTGAAAAGATGGGAGCATGGGACGTGGTTTGAGATGGAAACATTTCATCATGGTATAATGCCTCAATTATTGAATTGAAATCTGCCTGAGTGTATTTTAAAGCGCCTGTATACGTACGTATGTGTACGTTGGTGTTCCAATAAGAGTGTCTTCTCTGCCACACTTGTGTGTGTACTCTCTCAATGTGTGGTCCGTCCGAACAATGCAATGTTATGCTTGATTGTTATTTACATTAAGAGTGGCGACAGGGTGGGGATGAGGGAGTGAATGTAGTGTATGTGGGTAGTAAGTGTTGTCTTTTCAGTGACAGTGTTCGTATTGTAATGGACTCTACCGGGGGCCTATTCGAAAACAAGATATGTTATCTAAGACCAATACATTTAATTAATGCCGGATTAAATTGAAATAGGGGAAATATTCCAATATAAATGATCAATTTATTAACAGTCTTAAACATGTATGCAGGTCTAAATCATGTCTTTTCATCCAAATCTTAAACCCGAGCACAGCAATGAATTCCCCATGTATGAAAAACTATAGCTGGCATAATATATTTAAGAGATTACCTTGTTTAATCACAGACATGTACTGTATATCTCTGGTGATGGCGGCCATATTGGATTCCTTCATTTTGAGGTACTATGGGATTTTTTGAGCCTGGTATACAGCAGATTTAAGTTAAGCATCTTTCAAAACTCATGGAAATGCTGTAAACCAAACATGAACACTAAAAAGACACTTTATCCTGCAAGCAAAAATATGGACACAGAAGTGTAGCATTTTTGGGTAAAAAAACAGTGCTTTTTTGGTGGTGTCATCCCATGTTCTACTGCCAGTAACTAAAGAATGGAAATAGGTAGACACAAACTTCTTTTTTCAGGTGAAAGTAGACAGTTCAGTGCAGTTTTTGGCAGTATTGGTGTTCACAAAGACATCAGACATTATTTTCTGTGTATCTTGAAAGTTTGATCATAATGCTAAAAATCGTTGACAATATGAGACTCCCTGTTTTAAAAAAGCTGCCAGTCAATTATATAAGCATTTTCTTCAAATCTGACCTTAAATCTGATGACAGAATGGGGTTCCCCATATATAGAAACATAAAAATAAGTCTTATTTTCATATTCATACCTTGTTTAGTCAAAAAGAAAAGGGATTGCGAGATTTTAACCTGGTGTCGGCGGCCATATTGGATTTTGCCCGTTTGAGGCATTTCCGTACATTTTTGCGAGTAGACACCAGAAATACATCTGTACTCCTTTCACAACAGGAGATATGACGTATTGTAGTGTATGGGACTGTCCGGCGGCCATATTGGATTTGTAATATGAAAAAGCTGGCAATTTTTTTTTAGGCAAGAAATATATTTTCCTCACCATGAATCACCAAACTGAAGAAAAAGGTCAACCAACAGCTTTTCAGAAATGCATACAACAACCAAAAAGCTATGCCCGGGTCAGTTTTGACCCGAACACCACAGATGTAACTTTTTTTTGTTTGGAACATTAAAATTTACTAAAATGCTAAAACATATTTTTTTGTGTTTTCAAATGATTGTGACTGAGGATTAGATGAACCCTCATTTCAAGAAAATAAAGGAAAGTGTGTTTTTTTCACACTAAAACTTGAAAACGGGTCAAAAATGACCCGAACACAACAGAAGGGTTAAGTTTGGGGTTTGTAATGAATCTGCTGACCGTAAATTCAAGACGCTTTTTACTGATCTGCAAACGCGATGAGAGAAGACATTCCACACCGGCAGTGTTGCAAACACAAAAACTTTCCAGAATTAAGCAAAAATCATGAAAGGAGTGTAATGTTGGTTACACACAAAGTGTAAGGGATAATTATTTTGAATAACCCTTGAATCCCTCATTTCTAACAACTAAAAATGTGAGGATATAAGGAGAGAGAAAACGTCGGAAAATCAGCAGGGCAGGGTTGGTAATTTCTGTTTCTAAATACTGCAAAATGTGTTACCGTCTTGTTCTTGATGCGTCTCCACCTGATTAAAAAAAAACAACAATGGGTGTGGTCATTACTCATTAGGCCTATGTTAAGGCAGAGTTGTGTTTTAGGGAAAAGATGCACACTATTCTGAGTATCTTTATTTGATAACTTGTACAGTCCCACGGCCCTCGCGGCCTAGTGCAAAGTTGAAAATGTTCTGCGGCCCTGGAGGTTGTGAGCATGGCCCATCGTTGGTCTGCGGCCGAATGGTTAAGAATCCCTGCTCTAGAAGACTTACCTGACCTTCACACTCACAATATGAACAAAAACAGAACTGAGGTTTTTGTTGGTTAACTTTTTAGTCCACTTGAAGAGGACTGAGTTATTTTCACTTAAAAGGGACTAGGTGTGAAAATACCCTTAGAGCCCGTCTTGATTTCTGTTTCCAGCAGGCGTTCCACAAATCTACCCCATGAGGATTGTGCTGCTGGGAGGCAGCGCTGCAGGGAAGAGTTCATGTGGAAACACCATCCTGGGCAGACAGGAGTTCCAGACTGCAGGAAGAACAGCTGAGTGTGTGAAGAGAGAAGGAGAAACAGCAGGCAGACACATCACTGTAGTGGAGGCACCAGGATGGTGGAATAACTGCACTATAGAGGAAACCCCTGAATGTGAAAAACAAGATATTGTCCTCAGTGTTTCTCTGTGTCCTCCCGGACCCCATGCTCTACTCCTGGTCATTAGGCTGGATAGGCCATTCAGACAGTTCCACAGAAAAGCACTGCAGGAACACTTGGAGCTTCTGGGTGAAAGTGTCTGGAGTCACACCATGGTGCTGTTCACTGGGGGAGACCGCATGGAAGACAAAAGCATTGAGCAGCACATTGAGAGTGGAGGAGATGCTCTGCAATGGGTTGTAGAGAAATGTGGGAACAGGTACCATGTTCTAGATAATAAGAGGAGAAATGTTGGTCAGGTGACAGAGCTGCTGGAGAAGATAGAGGAGATGGTGGCAGGAAACAATGGTCATCACTTTGCCTTTGAAAACAACATGATGATTACACTGATAGATAAGAAGAAGGATGAAAAGACAAGAGCAGAGCAAAGGAAGATGAAGGTGCAGAAACTCAGGTCATCAGCAGGTGAGACATGTACTGACGATTAATCTTTTAGGGACATGCTCATTTCCATTTCCATTTCCATTCTATTCAACAACAAGAACAACACCATGTATTTACTATATAACACAACATCACAACTATATAGTTGACTCAAAGTGTTTTCAAATGCACATACACATACACATTCTCACATTCGCACACCAGTGCTGAAGGTTGCCAAGAAGACGCCAATTGGGTTCATGTGAGAAAGTGCATAACAGGGTGCACATCGGGGATGTGGACACAAAAATTACATTAAATTACATTACATTACATTTAGCTGACACTTTTATCCAAAGCAGCTTACAAAGAGGACATTCAAGCAAGTACAGAGTGTGGGGTCAATACAGAGGACAGCAGTATACAAGTAATGAAGAACAGATAGAGCAGTGATATATAAATAGTGGAGGACCTATTGCCCTAATATCACTGAAATGATGTGTCAAGGGGTTATATATTTAGGGTCAAAGACGTCCAACATGAAATTGTCCTTCAGTGCTAACGGATACTTCTGTAATTGCGTGAGCTCCGCGAAGTATCCAATCACTGGGCGCTTCACGCCCTTGCAAGGGTAGAACATAGGGAAACAGGTGTAGTTGTAGCCTAGAATGAAAGTGTGTGGGGATTCTACCTCGATTGACAAACGTAACGCAAAAGTAACGAGTAACGCAAAAAGTTACTTTCCACAAGGGGTAACTAAGTAAAGTAAGGCACTACTTTTTTGAATAGGTAACGAGTAACGAGCACACACTACTTTTAAAAAGTAACTTCCCCATCACTGTTCATATATAATTGCTCCATGTATATTGCATTTCAATATTTAAAAGTAACAAACATTTTTTTCCATAAAACTCATAGGATAGGCTAGTCTAACTAATTTATCATTAATTAGCTTCTGAAAATAAGATACATGATTCACTTATTCCCTTAACTTAATTACTAGGTAACACTTTATAATAAGTACCCCTTTTTAGGCATTACTTAAGGGTTAGTTAAGCCTTATTTTACCATTAGTTAACCCTTAGTGAATCACGAGTTAATCATTATGTAAGTATTATTTCTCATTTCCTAACTATTATCTACTACCGTTAGTAAATGGTTAGTGTGTGCTGATATAACGGTTCGCTAAGCAAAGTTAAGCATGGAAAGGTTTTCACTTTAAAAGTTCCCCAGATATGCGGAAGTAGTGAGTTGTAACTTCTTGTTAATGCATAAGCAATGCCTAACAAATCACTTGTTAACGTTTTGTAAAGCATGGAAAGGTTTTCACTTTAGATCAGTTCCCCAGATATACTTAAGTAATGAGTTGTAACTCCTTGATAATGCATAAGCAATGCTTAACAAGTCATTTGTTAACGTTTTGGAAAGCATGGAAAGGTTTTCACTTCAAAAGTTCCCCAGATATGTGCAAGTAGTGAGTTGTAACTTCTTGTTAATGCATAAGCAATGCCTAACAAATCATTTGTTAACGTTTTGTAAAGCATGGAAAGGTTTTCACTTTAGATCAGTTCCCCAGATATACTTAAGTAATGAGTTGTAACTCCTTGATAATGCATAAGCAATGCTTATCAAGTCATTAGTTAATGTTTTGGAAAGCATGGAAAGGTTTTCACTTCAGAGAAGTTCCCCAGATATAGGCCTACTTAAGTAGGCCTAATGGGTTTTAAATCCTTGATAAAAGCATAAGCAATGCTTATGAAGTCATTTGTTAATGTTTTGGACAGCATGGAAAGATTTTCACTGAAAAAGTTCCCCAGATATGCGTTAGTAATGTGTTGAAACTTCAAGTCATTTGTTAACGTTTTGGAAAGCATGGAAATGTGTTCACTTTAGATCAGTTCCCCAGATATACTTAAGTAATGGGTTATAATTCCTTGATAATGCATAAGCAACGTTTATCAAGTCATTTGTTAATGTTTTGGAAAGCATGGAAAGATTTTCACAGAAAAAGTTCCCCAGATATGCGTTATTAATGCGTTGAAACTTCTTGATAATGCTTACGCAATGCTTATCAAGTCATTTGTTAACGTTTCGGAAAGCATGGAAAGGTTTTCACTTTAGAACAGTTCCCCAGATATAGCTAAGTGATGGGTTATAAATCCTTGATAATGCATAAGCAATGCTTACCAAGTCCTTTGTTAGTGTTTCGGAAAGCATGGAAATGTTTTCACTTAAAAGGTTCCCCAGATATGCGTTAGTAATGCGTTGAAACTTCTTGGTAATGCATAAGCAATGCTTATCAAGTCATTCGTTAATGTGTTGTAAAGCCATAACAGGTTTTCACTTTAGATCAGTTCCCCAGATATACTTACTTAATGAGTTTTAACTCCTTGATAATGCATAAGCAATGCTTAAGAAGTCATTTGTTAACGTTTTTGGAAAGCATGGAAAGGTTTTCACTTTAGATCAGTTCCCCAGATATACTTAAGTAATGGTTCGTAATTCCTTGATAATGCATAAGCAACGCTTAACAAGTCATTTGTTAACGTGCAGAAACATCCATGAGGGGCAGTCACATGAGCCTCAACTTAGGCCTAGGCCTACTGTTTGCCATGCTACCAGTCATCACACACTAACCATTACAAAAGGGTTAAATAAGACTTCACTGATGCTAAAGCAAGAGTTTACAAACCGTTACCATACATGCCTAATAGTACTTGTTAATGGTTAGGTGGTAGGAGACAACAAAGAGATAATGTTTTTTTCATAAATAAAGGTGGGTTATCAGACATTTTAATGATGGCTTACTAATGCTTATCAGAAAGTTAAATCACCATAGACGAATGATTAATTAACAACAGTACTTAATAATTTCACAGAAATACATAATGACTGACTCGTGATTCACTAAGGGTTAACTAATGCTTAATTTTGTTTAGCGAGTAGTTACATCAGCACACACTAACCATTTACTAACGGTATTAGTTAATGGTTAAGAAATGAGAAATAACACATACATAACGACTTACTCGTGATTCACTAAGGGTTAATTAATGTTAAAAATAAGGATTAACTAAGGTTTAACTTTGCTTAGCGAACCGTTATATCAGCACACACTAACCATTTACTAATGGTAGTAGATAACAGTTAGGAAATGAGAAATAATACTTACATAATGATTAACTTGTGATTCACTAAGGGTTAACTAATGGTAAAATAAGGCTTAACTAACCCTTAAGTAATGCCTAAAAAGGGGTACTTATTATAAAGTGTTACCAATTCTTACAGTATTTACACTGAACCTATGATAGTTTAAAGGTGTTTAACACATGTCTTAGAGAATGGCTTGATTTCTGTTTCCAGGAAGTGCTCCCCACATCTCAGATATGAGGATTGTGCTGCTTGGATACAGAGATGCAGGCAAGAGTTCATCTGGAAACTCCATCCTGGGCAGACAGGAGTTCCAGACTGCAGGAAGAACAGCTGATTGTGCAAAGAGAGAGGGGGAAACAGCAGGCAGACAGCTCACAGTAGTCGAGGCTCCAGGATGGTGGAGGAACTATCCTGTAGAGGAAACTCCTGAATGTGATAAACAAGAGATTGTCCTCAGTGTGTCTCTGTGTCCTCCAGGACCACATGCTCTACTCCTTGTCATTAGGGTGGATAAGTCATTCATAGAGACATTCAGAAGAGCAGTGCAGGAACACCTGGAGCTTCTAGGTGAGAGAGTGTGGAGTCAAACTTTAGTGCTTTTCACCAGAGGGGACTGGCTGGGGGACACAAACATTGAGCAGCACATTGAGAGTGGAGGACAGGCTCTGCAGTGGGTTGTAGAGAAATGTGGAAACAGGTACCATGTTTTAGACCATGAGAAGAGTGATGATGGCCAGGTGACAGAGCTGCTGGAGAAGATAGAGGAGATGGGGATGGTGAGCAGTGGTCATCACTTTGGCTTTGATAACAACATGCTGATTACACTGATGGAGAAAAAGAAGGAAGAAGAAAGAGGAGCAGAGGAGAGGAAGATGATGGTGCATAAACAGAGAGAGGCTCACAGATCATCAGCAGGTGAGAGATGTGCTGCTAATGATGAACATTTATTATTTATGGGACAAGTTCATTTGCATTTCACAGCTATTCTCTATCATACAAATCTCCTAACATTCCTATTAGCACATTGAATACCGGTGGTGTTTATGGAATTATGTCGTAGAATTCCAGCTTTTTAAACCATTTTTTAAAGAGCATATCACAGCATATTGTGTGATAGGGCCACCGAAACATTAGGACATGTATATGTCCCCGGTTCTCTGAAGGAGATTGAGACAGACATCTCTCTCCATGGGAGGTCCTCATCATGTGAGACATCCACCGAAGTTACCTTTGTAATCAGCGCAGTAGGCGAACAGCTGCTAGGACCCGCAAACGGCAGTTTCTTGGAGGGAATAAAACCGGGTCGCGCATGCGTCAGGTCATCACACACAACCAATCCTCTGAGCTCATGAAGGGATCAGAAGAGAGATGTCTCTCTCAATCTCCTTCAAAGAATCGGGGACATATACATGTCCTAATGTTGTCTTCTCTGAGTCAATTTTCGTTCGACATCTCTCTCTATGGGAGTTTTATCACCTGATGAGCAGACGGAACGTCTTCTGATTGGCTGAGCAGGTGTCATTTATTCCCCGGTAGGAGGACACCTATGATGTCATGTGGGCGTGCGGGCGTCTAAGTTGCTTCTTTTCTAATGGCTCGTTCAAAAAATCGAGAATCCCCAGAAAGCCGACCTAAAACCTCGGGAAAGTGGGAGTGAACATTTGGTGACGCAATGTCAGATCGATAATTATCGAGGTTGATCTCTGGCGGAAGTATAGAAGAACGAGTTCCCGAGCTTGTGTTTTGTGTGACGACACACGCATCATCAACATGGCGCCCATGCATGCAACTGACATGTAAACAGTATCATAAATGCTAAAATATCATCTTGTAATCACTATCAACAACACCAGTCAATGGCATTCAATTGCAGATGCACATATGTCAGTAATGCTGGTCTCTGGCTGTTTAATTTAGCTTACTTCAGCTAAAATTATATGTTGTGGGTGTGGAGGCTCAAGGTGAGGTGAAAAAAAGAAAAGAGAACCAAAACAAAACACGCATGAATCCCGATTGTTCCGGGATCAGTGGCGTTCATGCGCCAAACTCCAGAACTCGATTGTCATGTGAGCAGTGTCGTCAGCTGTCTCGAGAGGTCCCGAGCTGGTGAAGGCAACATAACTCTCTGGCGAAGTGCCGTTACTAATTCTATCGCTTCTGGTTATCTAGTCAAGACCGCGTCGTTAGTTCTATCGCATCTGGTTGTCTAGTCAAGACCACGTTAGTAATTCTATCACATCTGGTTGTCAAGTCAAAAAAACAGTCGTCAATTCTATCGCATTTGTCAAATCACCCAAATGTTCTGCACGCCTCCTTACATGCCTCCGATAGAGGCGCGTCTCACTAGATTAGGAAGTGGTGCCCATAGCAACGTACCAAGCGCAGTGGTTAATCTACTCTCTCACGAAGCCTTAGATCAACATATTAATAAATTATTTTTTTTTATCTAGATTAAAATCACTGTAATTATGAAATTAATCTAAATTAATCTACGGTATATCAAAATGGCTCATTCAGAATAGGCACGCTAGCGAAATAGGCCTAGTGATGAAAAAAAAACCTTGGGGATTTCTTAAATCAGATGGCGCATTAGACCAGAGCTCATAGCTGTTTTGCAAAATGCATCTCAGCTTCAAAAAAATAGTCATGTTGATACTTGGTGATGAAAAAAAAATCACTGCAATATTTGTGAAGCGTGTCGAATATGTTAGGAAGCATTTACAGTCATAAGATACTGACATTTCAAAATGAACAGTGCTATAAATTGTAGAGACAAATACAGATAAATCTATGAAACATTTAGGCTTTATTTAAACAAAATGACCTCAACAATTCAGCATTTCTAATGGGCAGAGAGAGAGAGAGAGAGAGAGAGAGAGAGAGAGAGAGAGAGAGAGAGAGAGAGAGAGAGAGAGAGAGAGAGAATGCATCTGTCACTGACTGTTAAAAAGGGCGTCGGCTCCTTTAAGAGAGGGAGGATCTTTGCAGTAGGTTACAGAGCAGAACCAGGCTCCTAGAGATCCACCTGTAGACCGTACATGGGTAGATGGGCAGGCTCTTAAAATTAAGTAAATTCATGCTTTCAAAATTGTCAATGCTTTAAATAAATAATCAAAGCTCAGTCATTTGTCTAAACAACCCTGGCATGTTTTTCTTGCTATTTTAGCAAGTGGCAATGCTTAATTTTTTTCCTGTTTTTCTGAGACCGTATGGACTTATGAAACTTTGTCGCAGAAAACAATGTCCTGTGGTGTGACATCATATTTTTGGTTAATTCTGTGGATAATTATCTATTGTTGAAGCTCCAGCGGTACATAAATTGTGACTTTAGACCCTTAAGAAGCCAATGGCAAGGGTGGATTTTAGATTTTTCTCTCAGAGCTCTTCAGTCAATCAATTATGCTTTGCTACCACAAGATGTATTAGTTTTGTAGTCCTTTGGTGTGACAGCCATAAAATACATTTTGACAATAGTGTATATTTTTCATATTTTTTTCTTATGTAGATGTATGAAAATGCATCTTACTAAAGGTGAAATTGTATTTCAGTTGGCAACGACATGGCTTTAAATTAACTCAAAAGCTCAAAAGTCCTATGGTGTGATGGTAAAAGTCCTATGGTGTGATGGTAAAAGTCCTATGGTGTGACACTTTGGAGTATCACACCAAAGGACAAACAGGTCACACCAATGGACTAGATATTTGAGAAATAGCTTTTAAAACAACTGGTAGTACATATATTTTTTTTGTTTTGTTGTTTGACTAGATAAATATTGTGTATTCAAATTACTTATTCCTTTATTGGCCTTTGGAATTTATACTTTGATGCATTGTTGATGAATATTTACTGTTGATTTTAGATACTGTCAAATGATATAAAATGTCATTAATGGTGCTTTGAAACCATAAAATATAACGGTAATAGTGAAGGAAAGGTCAGTGAGAGAGTATATAGAGGAGTATAGATGAATAAAGTATGCTGTGGAGAGCTCAATATACAGCATAAATGTGCTGTCCAGCTTGAGATACCAAACAGGCACTGGCCACTACACACTACAGGTTCAATGGTGTGACAGTCATAGCATACCTACAAAAGTGTGATGGTCATGCCAAGGTCACACTTCAGTATGAGTCTTATGAGCTCTGCAGGTTACCGCATGGCTGTCATTAAGAGTTACAATAGGCTGATAATCGCCGATTCAAAGACTTATAATTTTAAAGTGTAGGTCCATATTGACTACAACATTATATTATGATCAAAAGACAAAATAATTTTTTATGCAGTTTTGCATTTCAGTCCTTTAGCGTGACATGAATGTCCTACGGTGTGACATGTTTTAAACGCTCAAATATTTGTTTGAGCTAAACAATATGTTTGATAAACACTGAATATTGCATTAGGGAAGAACAAATTATCGTCCCTGAAAAGTTAGTATAAATTCGGACAATTTTGAACATTTAAAAGAAAGATATCCCTGTTTTTCCTCGAAGGTTTCTAATAATCTCACATCTAATGGGAAAAAAAATACTTAAATGGTAATTTCTCATTAAATTAAGACTTTAAAAAATTTCAATAAATATGAAGAGTGTAACAATGTTCATAAAACTCCATCAAGCCATTTCAACATTACTTAATATATTTATTTCTTAACGTCAAACCAAAGGACATGTTTTCAGCAAATTGCTTTATCAACGTAAATAAATAATCAATGAATAGACCAACATTGTGACCACTTGGATTTTTTGAAAGATTAATTGCTGCACTACGTAGACATATACTTTTTCCCCTCATAAACAATGTTTTGTGAAAAAAATGTTTTTTGCTGCCTATCCGTCATCTACCCACATACAGACCTAGCCCACAGCGATTTGGTCTAAACCTGACAGTTGTTCTTAGAATGCCTGAGGAGTCACAACTCGAAATGAATTCAGTTTGCAAAAAAAAAAAAGAAATATCAAGCCTGACAACCGCGCTACACGTTTACCGTCTGACATGAAAATATAGGCTATCACTGAGTTGCAAATGCACGATCGCAACATAATTTATCGAGAGTAGACATTGACAGTTTCAGTTTGACATCTTGTAGGCGGCTGTCGGGCTGGTACTCACACAACAATGTCTCTCGTTTCACCTCAAACAATAACGTCTCTCTAGTCTACCACTCATGAAAAAAACACTCAAACATACCACGGTAGAGAGATTAATGTTTGTAATGTTTACATCATGCAAACACTGTTCATATTTAACGGTAACGGCCGATAACGGCCTACCACTAAAATTAATACAAAAGCTGGTAACCGGGTGATAAGCGGAATAGCGGCCTTCAAGGTGTTCCGATAACAAGGGAAAATTGACTTGGCGAAGCTAACAGCCCTTCGGCTGCGCTGCCGGGCTGTTAGGGGTCTTACACACTAGGGTGGTAAAGCGTCGCGGAACGGCCGCGATTTTTACCGGCGTCGGTGAAAATACCTTGAAACATATCTGTCCTTACACACCAACCGGCGGTAGTCGGGCAGTCAGGTAGTCGGCGGGAGCTGGCTCCGCACCGCGCTGCATTTGGAAAATAGAACTCTAACGTATTTTTAACGCCGGCGACCGGCGGTGTCTCATTCAAATGAATGGCAAAGAAGGATGCTAGCTTTGGATGTGGGGAGGGTTTTTAACAGGACTGGCCGTGCACGCCAAGGCTGTCAGTGTGAAAGGCATAGAAAAACACACCGGCCGAAACAAAGCAGAAAGACCGCGTTCGTCCTGCGACCGTTCTGTTCGGCTTTGGTATGTTTTGCCCCTTAGAACGCTCCGCCTCGTCCATTATTTCCCTTGATATCGGGACACCTTGTCGGCCGCAACGTAGAACCGGACACCTGAGGGCGGCACTCCGCCACATCTGCCAGTGTAGACAGAAGCCCAGGAAGGAACAGTTGGACATAGGGGTGGGCGATATGGGGAAAAAAAAATCTGTATTTTTTTTTATTTTCACGATAACGATATTTTAATCATATTTCAAAAAATAAAAAAATACTTAAAGGTACACTGTGCTGGAAATGGCCAAAAAAGGTACTGCAACTATGCTCCCCATGAAACTGGGTTGCCTATTGCCAAATTTGATCCTTTTATGAAAGTTTACTAAGTAATAAACTAATATTTTTTAGTATGGCCCAAGTACAGTCATTTTTGCCGCTAAAAATGCCAATTTCTGGAAATTCCAAATGGCCGACCATGGAGAAAATCCCCCTTTTCATGTATGAAAAGTGCAATTTTCCTAGTCATAATGAATGCTTAGAATTTGATGGTGGTGGTTAGTATTCATAAAAAAGGTAACATTAGTGAATGGGCAGCATGAGTTCGGGAAATGAACAAATAAAAATCTCGCACAGTGTACCTTTAAAGCTACAAAAATGATTACAGTGAAAGTTATGAAATAGATGTGGGTGTCTCCATGGTGTGTCGGTGAAAACCGAACAAAAAGATAATGCAAACCAAGTTTGTAGGCTACTGGTGATTTCTGGCAATTCTTGGGTTTCAGGTACGTTATCATGGGAGCACGCAAACTTGAATTTGTGGGCTAGACGCTTCACAACAGCATAACAACAGCAGGAAGAACATGGAGATAAATGCATGTTTTAGTGATTTGGACCCGGTATATTGTGAAACATAGGCTACAAGGAATTAGTATGGAAATACTTCAGACGTGACCCGTAGCTCTACCTGATGCAAATGTCAATTTTCTCAAAAGTGGAAAGATTTGCAGAGAACCGAGGCTGTGTATATAACAAACTGGTCCTCCATACAAGTACTACACCAGGCAGAAATGAAGGCAAACAGTTTGCAGACATATCACAGCGGATTGATCAGCAACCTTGGAGCAAAACGTCTATGCGATTATTTTATTTTGGTCCTAGCCAGGCTATGTTTGTTTTCTTGTGTTTATGGCTGATGATCCCAATGGAAAATGGAGTGTGTAGTGCTACCGGGCATTAAAGCATTGAATGCCACGCTGTGAATTTTGGCAACCAAATAATAATCAAAATGTTTTGCTTTGATAAAATGCTGAGATTAAACATCCAAATCCTGACATTGTCTCTTTGTTTATACATTGGGCATTGAGACAGATTAGTTCTGATGTCTAGTTGCTTGCTAACTAGCAGACTAGCCTACTTTAGCAAATCCCAGATGCCCCGTATTACATTACTGTTAATACATTTATTCCCATATCACGTAACTAAAAACACATTATGTAAATCGCATAGCTTGTCCATTAGATTCGAAATTCATCCCAANAAAACCAGCAAAATTGAGTCAAATGGCATATACGTAACATAAACCGCTTTATCTCTGTAACTGTTAAACTGGCTCTGGCGCAGGCTGTAACCGACTGTGAGGCAGCCTGTAAGAATGGCCTTTTTTCTTAACAAGCTGTGCGCTACCAAAGTTGTCTTTGCCTCGTTTTACATGTCAAGAACCCTGCGACTCTACAGAATGAAGTTTTGAGCAACTATGAGCGTCGTAAATGGGTGGAAAATAAAGATCTATAACGATGGCTACTTTGGTGCTGACAGACTCGCTTCAAAAGAGATATGTTAGCATCGACTTGTGTATGGATGTACTATACTGTGCAATTGAACTTCACTTCCCATAATGCGATGCGTTTAGGCGGGGGCTCTATAATGCTGAGCTCCCCCATTCAACGCTCTTTTGAACCACAAGGACAATGAGGAAGCCTACTTGTATTATAATTATGCAGCCGTTAATAAAGACCAGTTAAATGTTCAGCACCTTCTTGTCCGCCTCCATCTATGTGTATGCGTGCCCTCTCTCGGACACAACAGTGTCAAACTATCGTGGGATGTATGCGACTGCAGACCGACCTTGCGACTCCTGCAATTGGTTATCCTCGTTGATGCTTGTCTGCAAGGCTCTGCATACCGCCTACGAGGTCATGCGCCCATGAACTGGTTGGCCAACAACTCACTTACGTGTGTATAGGCGCCTTGTCTCACTCATCCTGCACTCCCCACTTCAGCTTCTCCTCCCCCCGTCCCCCCACACCTCATATGTGGTGTGTTAGTAGATCAAACTGGTGCGAGCTCATCGTCTCGTTTTATATCAACGCAGTCTCACCCCAAGTAGTCAATTTCTGACTACCTTGGACCAGACGGCAATTTTTGACGTCTTGGGTATTCCTTCCACGTCACATTTTGACTATGTGGCCTAACCCTAAACCTATTCCTAAACCTAACCTCAATGACGTTATGCTGCCACAAGGGGGCGCCTTTGAGGACATAGTCAAAATGTGACGTGGAAGGAATACCCAAGACGTCAAAAATTGCAGTCTTGGGGTGTCAAAAATTGAGTAGTCAAAAATTGACTACTTGGGGTGAGACTATGTAGTTTATATTTGTGGCCAACTTTAAATGCGCTGTGTTTAATACCACCCGCATAGTGACAAGTTCTCGTTCACATGCTTTGTCTACATCGATCGACAGCATCAAAGTTGTATGTACCTAATATCTTGTTTTCTGTTTCCAGGAGATGTTGCCCACATCTCAGACATGAGGATTGTACTGTTGGGAAACATTGTTGCTGGAAAGAGTTCTTGCGGAAACACCATCCTGGGTAGACAGGATTTTCATACTTCAGGAACAACAGTTGAGTGTTTGAAGAAAGAAGGAGAAATAGCAGGCAGACACATTACTGTCGTGGATGCACCAGGATGGTGGAAGGACTATACTATAGAGGACACTCCTGAACGTGATAAACGAGAGATTATTTTCAGTGTGTCTCTGTGTCCTCCTGGACCACATGCACTACTGCTGGTCATTAGGTTGGATGCGTCACTCTCAGAGACACACAGAAAAGCAGTACAAGAACACCTGGAGCTTCTGGGTGTGGGAGTGTGGGGCCACACTATAGTTCTTTTCACCTGTGGGGACTGGCTTGGGAACACAAGCATTGAACAGCACATTGCAAGTGAAGGAGAGGATCTTCAGTGGGTTGTAGAAAAATGTGGGAACAGGTACCATGTTCTAGATAAGAAGAGGAGAGATAGTGGCCAGGTGACAGAGCTGCTGGAGAAGATAGAGGAGATGATGATAGTGAACAGTGGTCACCACTTTCGCTTTGAAAACAACATGCTGATTAAACTGGTGGAGAAGAAGAGGGAAGAAAAGAGAAAAGCAGAGAAGAGGAAGATGAAGGTGCAGAAACAGAAAGAGACTCTCAGATCATCAGCAGGTGAGGAATGTGCTTTCATTTGTGTTTCACAGCTATTGTCTGATATTCCTCTCTCTTTCTTTCTTTCTCTCTCACATACACAAACGCACGCACGCACACACACACACACACACACACACACACACACACACACACACACACACACACACACACACACTTTCAAAACACTGTGTCACCCTGCATGTCTCAATTTCTGTTTCCAGGAGGTGTTCCACACATCTCAGACATGAGGATTGTGCTGCTGGGAAACAGAAATGCAGGGAAGAGTTCATGTGGAAACACCATCCTGGGCAGACAGGAGTTTCAGACTCCAGGACGAACAGCTGCATGTGTGAAGAGAGAAAGAAATACAGCAGGCAGACACATCACTGTAGTGGAGGCTCCAGGATGGTCGATGAACAACACTGTAGAGGAAACTCCTGAACATGATAAACAAGAGATTGTGCTAAGTGTATATTTGTGTGCTCCACAACCCCATGCTCTACTTCTGGTCATAAGGGCAGATTTGCCTTTCATAGAGACACACAGAAAAGCAGTACAAGAACACCTGGAGCTTCTGGGTGAGAAAGTCTGGAGTCACACTATAGTGCTGTTCACCTGTGCGGACTGGTTGGGTGACACAAGCATCGAGCAGCATCTTGAGAGTGGAGGAGAGACCCTACAGTGGGTTGTAAATAGATGCGGGAACAGGTACCATGTTGTAGACAATAAGAAGAGAGATGGGGGCCAGGTGACAGAGCTGCTGGAGAAGATAGAAGAGATGGTGGTGGTGAACAGTGGAGAGAACAGTACTTGTAGCCATCCTAATTGTGAGTGTATATTTTTTCAGAAGTCAGAATGTTTAATTAGCATACTGTTGCATACGGTCCACAAATGTCTGTTACCTTGACAGAGTATAATGAAATAGATCCTTTGTATTCAATCTTGGAGAAACACTGAATTGCTCCTTCTCTGAAAAACGTTATATATTTCCACTGTTTTGTCCATACCTCTTCTAGTCAATGAGTGTACAAAGCAGGGACATCAAAACTAACTTGATCATACATGCCATGTACACAGACACACTCATACTCAGTGGAACAGTTCAAGAACGCTTCACTTATTCCTTTTACAAATTCTGAATACATTTTGTCCTCTCATGCAGTTAAGACAAAGGTTACAGGTAAGCAGCCTCTTATTGGGCAGCTGCTGTGCTGCGATGAATTTTACATCAGGCTGGTATGGCGCACTTCCCATGTCCAGGGCACTGCTCCCTTACTTGCTTGATGGTCACCGGCACTCACACTGTAGAGTAGACAAAACAAAAAACGTAACCTGGCTTGTACTCACAACTGACTTCATTAAAAAAAAACCTAACACTTCAAATAGCATATTTACTAAGATAATTTGTACTCACTACTCAATATACTCCATATGTCACATCAGAGAGCTAAAACCAAGTTTCTTTTTATCTGTCCTGCCCCTTCACTGAATGTCTGAAAAACTTCTGTGAAAACAAAGATAGCCTATTGTACAATTAAGACCTATTCTACATCCCATTCAGTGCTGACCTACTATGCCTGTTCTTAACTTAACACCTCACCTGACCACCTGTAAGTCCTGCTTCCTCTGCTGGAACCTCATGTTTTTTGTGTCCTATGTAATCAAACAAAATGCTCATGAAAAATATTCATGAACTCATATTTAATCAAACGTGAGGGCTAAAACATAGCTTACATGTTGCATGACGTATTTAGCTCAGGGTAAAAGAAATTATAAACTATAGTGACAAGCAGATTCTTAACCTTAAGGCTAATTTTTATTATATTTCATTACTGTAAACCTGCCCACCCCCTAACCTGCTGTCCTAATGACGGACATAGTCATTTCAGTTGAACTCACTGATGGAATTGAATAGTATTGTCACGGACAGAAGACGACCCAAGAGCGCAAGTTCAAATTCAGAGTTGTTTATTTAAGGGTTCAGGGGGGGAAGAGGAGTGAGTGGATCTTGAGGTCTTCGGAGGTGCCGGTTCCAGGGGTGCTAGGAGTGCCAGGGGTGTCAGGGGTTTCAGGGGTGCTTGGGGCTCAGGGGTCTTTCAGGGTCCTGTGGGTTACCTGGGCTCCGGGGGTCACCAAGTGTCCGGGGGTTTCCAGTCCAAAGTGCCTAGTGTGTGTGTGTCCCAGTGATCGAGCGGCGTATCGGGCTGAGGGTGGTGAAGCGTCTGGGCTCGCTCGTCTGGTGGTCGGAGACCTGGGGGAACACACACACAACAGCAATATGAATGGCAGGCAGTAGTACAGACCAGGGCTGGGCAATAATCGTGGTGAGAGACAGAAGGCAGAATCGAGTTACCGGAGGGGCTGAAGATTGGAGAGTAGTCGAGATCCAGAAGGCAGGTCGGGATAGCCGGGGCAGTAGAACAGGGAGGCAGTCAAGAACGGATCGGAATCACAGGTAGGAGTCAGAGGGTAGACAGACAGGCAGGTTACTGGTCCAGGTATGAAGACGATCTGACAGGGCTTGGCTGAAAAACAGGGCTATATATACTGGGAGAGGTTAGTGGAGAAATGCAGTGCAGCTGGCAGAGTAATTAGAGCAGAGTGGGGAAAGGTGAGGAAGGTGAGTGGGAAATGCAGCGCAGCTGGCCAGGTAGCAAGAGCAGAGCAGGGCGGAGCCAGGTGGAGCTCGTTAGGCAGAGTAGGGAGAGAGTGAGCAGAGTGGCAGAGAATTGAATGCAATTAAGGTTGTTACCCAGGGGAGAGAGTGCTCATGACAGGACCCCCCCCTAAGGGACGGCCCCAGAAGTCCCAAGAACAACACCATGCCGGGAGGGTGGAGGGGAGCAGGCGGCGGGTCAGAACTCCTCCGAGCGGTCAGAGTGAACATCCTCATCCTCAGAAGGAGCTGGAGGGTCACGGTCGGGAGACAGGACAGGTACTGAGACAGGAGCAGGGTCAGGCACAGGACAGGAGGCTGGTCGGGCAGGACGGCTAGGGACCCCTCCGGGACGGCCCCTGCGGATTGCAGGCTGATCAGGATGTAGTCGGTGGAAGTCAGTGATGAGGGTCCGGTACACTATCCTCCTGGCCGGGATCCAGGTCCTCTCCTCCGGACCATATCCCTCCCAGTCAACGAGGTACTGGAGACCCCTACCCCTTCGCCCCAGGCCCGGGGATTTTGGGAGGCCATGCACCTCAGTGCCTTCTCCAGCTCCTGGTTCATGCGTTCGGTTTGGCCGTTTGACTGCGGGTGGAATCCAGATGATAGGCTGGCGGTGGCCCCAAGGAGATGACAGAACTCCTTCCAAAAGGTTGCTGAAAATTGTGGGCCCCGGTCTGACACTATATCCTGGGGTAGGCCATGGATACGGAACACATGTTCCAGGATCACCTGGGCGGTCTCCTTAGCAGAGGGTAGTTTAGGAAGAGGTACGAAGTGGGTCATCTTACTAAAGCGGTCAACAATGGTAAGGATAACTGTGTGTCCGTCAGAGGGCGGAAGACCCGTAACAAAGTCCAGTGAAACATGGGACCAGGGCCTCTTGGGTATGAGTAGGGGTTGCAGCAACCCAGCAGGAGGCTGGTTGGGGGTCTTGTTTCGGTTACAAGTGGGACAAGCTCGGATGAATTCTGACATCCCGTCTCATCCGCCGCCACCAGAACCGCTGGCGGACCAGATGAAGGGTGCGAGTGATGCCGGGATGACAGGCCAGACGGGATTCGTGCCCCCACTGAATCACAGGTGACCTGAGCCTTGCTGGAACAAACAGACGGTTGGGGGAGCTGGTGCTTGGGCCTGGCTGGTCCCGAAGAGCCTCCATGACCTGCTTCTCGATCTCCCAGGTGAGGGCCGCTACGACAAAGTGGCTGGGAAGAATGGGGGCTGGCATGGCGGTGGTCTCGTCCTTCTGAAACATCCGGGAAAGGGCATCAGGTTTGATGTTGCGAGATCCCGGGCGGTAGGAGAGCGTGAAATTGAAGCGGGTAAAGAACAGAGACCACCGCTGTTGACGGGAGTTCAGCCTCCTGGCTGTTTGGATATACTCCAGGTTTTTGTGGTCTGTCCACACTACGAATGGTTCCTTTGACCCCTCTAACCAGTGCCGCCATTCTTCAAGGGCGAGCTTGACAGCCAACAGCTCGCGGTTCCCAATGTCGTAGTTGCATTCGGCTGGGGTTAGCCGACGGGAGTAGAAGGCACAGGGGTGCATCTTGCCATCCTCAGCTGCTCTTTGAGAAAGCACTGCACCCACTCCCACGTCCGAAGCATCTACCTCCACCACAAACTGCCTTGCTGCATCTGGCATCTGGAGGATGGGAGCAGAAGTGAAACGTGTCTTGAGGATATTGAAGGCCTTATCAGCAGCTGCTGTCCATTGGTACGGTTGTTTAGTGCTGGTTAGCGCCGTGAGTGGTGCAGCCACTGTGCTATAGTTTCTGATGAATCTCCTATAAAAGTTTGCAAAGCCCAGGAACTGTTGCAACTTTTTCCGAGACTCAGGAACTGGCCAGGAAGTAACAGCCGACACCTTTGTGAGATCCATCTGAATGCTGCCCTCCGTCACCACATACCCCAGGAATGAAACGGTTTTGGCATGGAACTCGCACTTCTCTGCCTTCACGAAAAGAGAGTTCTCCAGCAGGCGGCGCAGGACCAACTGGACGTGGTGCGTGTGTTCTGACAGAGTCTTTGAGAATATTAAAATATTGTCAAGGTACACAAATACGAACGTATTTAGCATGTCCCTGAGGATATCATTCACTAGGGCTTGAAGAACAGCTGGGGCATTGGTGAGGCCGAAGGGCATGACGAGATATTCATAGTGGCCTGTTGGTGTGTTGAACGCTGTCTTCCATTCGTCTCCCTCCCTCACCCGCACCAGATGGTAGGCATTGCGAAGGTCCAGCTTTGAGAATACGGTGGCTCCCTGCAGCAGTTCGAACGCAGATGAAAGTTAGGGCAGTGGGTAGCGATTCTTAATCGTGATGTCGTTCAGGCCCCGGTAATCTATGCATGGACGAAGAGAACCGTCCTTCTTACCGACAAAGAAGAATCCCGCTCCTGCGGGGGAAGATGACGGTCTGATTATCCCGGCGGCAAGAGAGTCATTAATGTAGTCCTCCATGGCCTTTCTTTCCGGGGCAGACAGTGAATAAAGACGACCCTTGGGAGGTGCTGTGCCAGGCAGGAGATCAATCGCGCAGTCATAGGGTCTGTGTGGGGGTAGAGATGTCGCCTTGGATTTGTTGAACACCTCTTTCAGGCTGTGGTAACAGGCCGGAACATTGGATATGTCGGGGGTAGCGCTAGATATTTCCCGGTGAACGGGCAGGGTGGCCCCCCTTAAACAGGTCTGGTGACAACTCCTTCCCCACTCACGGACTGTTCCGGTCTCCCAGTCGATGTGGGGGTTGTGCTGACGGAGCCACGGGTATCCAAGGATGAGTGGTTGGCCAGGTGAGTGTAGGAGGTGAAACTGGATGGACTCCTGGTGGTTTCCTGACAGCAGGATTGTCACAGGGGCGGAGATGTGAGTGACAGTGCCAAGATGATGCCCATCTAGGGCTCGTGCAGGAATGGGTTGTGTCAGTTGATGATGGTTCACGCCCAGTTGCCGTGCAAGCTCAGGGTCCATGATGTTTGCTTCAGCTCCGGAATCCACAAGGGCGGCCAACGTATGAGTGGTGTCGGAAAGCTGAAGGCGGAGATGAAGCAGGGTTTTTCGGATGGAGGGAGACTGAAGATTTGTTGAGCTCACCCGGATCTCCCCTACACCTGGTGAGCTGCGGCTTTTGCCGGACAAGTGGCGACACGGTGATTTTCACCACCACAGTAGAGGCAAAGGTTGGAGCTTAGACGGCGTCGACGCTCCTCGGGAGTCAGAGAGGCACGGCCAATCTCCATGGGCTCAGGCTGATTGAGTTGGCTTTGGGACTTGACAGGCAGGGGCTGGACAGAGGAGGTATCGACCCGAGTGCGGATGGCAGGTTGACTGAGACGGCCCTTCTCCCTCCTCCGGGTCTGTATACGGCGGTCAATGCGGACGGCAAGGTCAATAGCGGCATCAAGCGTTGAGGGCGGGTCATGGGAAACAAGCTCGTCTTTGATATAGTCCGCCAGGCTGTGGAGGAAGGCTTGCACCAGTGCCTCTGGGTTAAACGAGCTTTGACTGGCCAGGGTACGAAAGTCAATGGAGAAGTCTGCTACTGTCCTATTGCCCTGACGGATGGTGAGCAGAGCTTGTGACGCTTCGGCTGTTGGCGAGCCTAGGTCAAAGACCTTTAACATCTCCTCCTCAAAGGCACTGAAGGAGGCACAGGCTGGGGTTTGCCGGTCGAATTCTGCCGTTCCCCACAACCGAGCTCGACCGGTGAGATGTGTGAGGACATACCCCACCTTGGCTCCCTCTGTTGAGAAAGTCCTGGTCTGTAGTGCGAACTGGATTCGGCAGCTGCTCAAGAATGGTCTTACTTGCTTCTGGTTTCCATCAAAGCGTTCCGGGTTCCCAATCTTTGGTTCAGGAGCGTGGGGATCTGGTGGCAGCACTGCCGGGCCTGCAGCATTGGGACCTCCAGCGGAGGGATGAAGGAGTGTCGGTGGTACAGGAACAGAAGAACCAGGGGTGGGTGCAGGTGGAGTAGCCGGGTTTGAGAGTAGTTGCAGGGCTTGGGCTAGCTGTTGTTGCTGCAGTTGGAACTGTTGCTGTTGTAGCTGAAACTGTCGCTGCTGCTGCTGCTGCTGAAGCTGTTGCTGTTGCTGGTTGAATTGCTGTTGTTGTTGGTTGCCAAGCTGGAGAAGGGAAGCGATGTCGCCAGCCATCCGATTGATGTCTCCCTCAGTGCGTTCCAGTCGCTGTAGGGCAGTCATCTCTGGCTCTTCCTCCATCGTGGTCAGGGAGTGCGCTGGGTCCATGATGGTCAGATCGTTCTGTCACGGACAGAAGACGACCCAAGAGCGCAAGTTCAAATTCAGAGTTGTTTATTTAAGGGTTCAGGGGGGGAAGAGGAGTGAGTGGATCTTGAGGTCTTCGGAGGTGCCGGTTCCAGGGGTGCTAGGAGTGCCAGGGGTGTCAGGGGTTCCAGGGGTGCTTGGGGCTCAGGGGTCTTTCAGGGTCCTGTGGGTTACCTGGGCTCCGGGGGTCACCAAGTGTCCGGGGGTTTCCAGTTCAAAGTGCCTAGTGTGTGTGTGTCCCAGTGATCGAGCGGCGTATCGGGCTGAGGGTGGTGAAGCGTCTGGGCTCGCTCGTCTGGTGGTCGGAGGCCTGGGGGAACACACACACAACAGCAATATGAATGGCAGGCAGTAGTACAGACCAGGGCTGGGCAATAATCGTGGTGAGAGACAGAAGGCAGAATCGAGTTACCGGAGGGGCTGAAGATTGGAGAGTAGTCGAGATCCAGAAGGCAGGTCGGGATAGCCGGGGCAGTAGAACAGGGAGGCAGTCAAGAACGGATCGGAATCACAGGTAGGAGTCAGAGGGTAGACAGACAGGCAGGTTACTGGTCCAGGTATGAAGACGATCTGACAGGGCTTGGCTGAAAAACAGGGCTATATATACTGGGAGAGGTTAGTGGAGAAATGCAGTGCAGCTGGCAGAGTAATTAGAGCAGAGTGGGGAAAGGTGAGGAAGGTGAGTGGGAAATGCAGCGCAGCTGGCCAGGTAGCAAGAGCAGAGCAGGGCGGAGCCAGGTGGAGCTCGTTAGGCAGAGTAGGGAGAGAGTGAGCAGAGTGGCAGAGAATTGAATGCAATTAAGGTTGTTACCCAGGGGAGAGAGTGCTCATGACAAGTATTGCCATTACATGAAATAATATATTGAAATAATTCTACAGAACTGCAAACATTGAGTTAAAGGTGCACTGAGTAGGATTGTGGTCAGACTAGGTATTGGAACTATGCTGTTAATTGAAACTGTGTCGCCCATGGTCAGATTTGATCTTTTCGTGAACATTTACAAAGTAATCAAGTAATATTTACTGGTATGACCAACATACAATAGGATTTGTATAAATCCCCGGTTCTTTCAGGGATTGAGAATAAACTACTCTCTATGGAATAATGTCCTCGCAGAGCGCATTTCCCCCGAAATACATATTTCAATCATGCCAGAGGCCACTGGCTGCCTCCTTTCCTGCCATCCTTGCGGGCGTATATAACACTTCACCACGGGCCTGGGATAGCAGGTCCCTCCTTAAAGGCAGCTCCCGAGGCTCACCCACTGAAAGGCTCAAGATCTCGGCTAACCAGGGTCGACCAGTAACACAAGTGAATGTTCTAAACGCACTCTGTGTAGAACTGCCGGAATGAGTGCCATTGGGGGAAAGGCGTAAAGCTTGCCGTCGGGCCGAGAGTGCACTAGGGCATCAGTGCCCATTGCCGCATTGCACCTGTCCTTAGAGAAAAACAAGGTCAGTCAGTAGATTAGTGGTGCGCACATCCAAGACGCAGGTACATGACAAAAGGCCAAAACACTGTAGAAACAAAGATGAATGTCCGCACATGGAGAACGTGGTGCCCAGACTGGAGAGGCTCAAAGTGCCTCAGGCCCAAGATCACTGCCAAGATTTCAAGGTAGTTAATGTGACACACGGACAACTGGGGGGACCAGGTTCCGCTGACACCGTGACCATCCTCCAGAGCCCCCCATCCAGTGAGGGATGCGTCTGTATGGATCACTGTGCGGGACGAGGAGTTCCCCAGAGGAGCTCCTCTGTCGAAAACATCCTGCCTCTTCCAGAACACCAGATAGGCAGCGGGCCAGAAATCATAGCTCATCTAGAAAATGAGTTTCGTTGTGACCGTTTAGTGGCAACTTAAAAACATGTTTTCTTGATCAATTTGGGTGTGCTGAATCCAAATCTGCCTGTTGCCACGGCGTCAGCCTGCACGTTTGGCCACCACAAGGGGCGCTATATTCATTTTTGCTTATTTATGGGTAGAAACAGAGTCCTGTTCAGTTATAACATTTTACTGATTGCTTTGTAACAACATTTTCCATGAAACTGAAGACTTGGTGTGTGTGTGTGTGGGGGGGGGGGGGAGGGGGTGCAGGGGGCTAGGTCAAACTGACTTAGAATGCTGGTTTTGGACTGGTTCTTTACTTTAGCCATGTTTTTCTCTAAACATGACAGCTAATTGGTTGAATTATCGAACAACATACATATATATTACAATTTAGACTCAAGATGGAAGAAAACACCAAAATATGAAACATAGGAATCTCATCTGGAAAATGAGTTTTGTTGTGACCTCTTAGTGGCAACTTAAAAATATGTGTACTTGGTCAATTTGGGGGTGCTGAATTCAAATATGTCTGTTGCCAGGGCATAAACCTGCTCCCTTGGCCACCACAGGGGGCGCTACTTCTGTTTTTACCTTATTTACTGTATATACCGGTAAGTGCACAGAAAAGTGCACGTATAGATTTGGCACAAATGTTCATTCGTGTGCACTCTTTAAAAACATGCCCTTGGCCGCGCAGAAAATCCATGCTAGCAGTCATATTTTAAGATGGCCACCCTCTGCACTTATAATGAGGCCACGAATAGCTTTAATTATGATAGCATGAAATACTGCAAATGTTATCTACAATCCACTTTTGAAAGAAAATCCAGCTGGCCACCGTTTTCAATATGGCCACCCTCTCCACTTATAAATAAGGCAAATAATCGTTCACTTAGTGATGCAAACATTCAATTTAGATGCTATCCCCTCCACCAACAATTACTAATGCTATATAAATATGCAATTACTTCAATGAAATCAACAAATTACTGAAGAACAATACTGTATACATGATACAGTCTGAAAAGGATATGTGATTTCTTATTCAAAAACATCAGTCAATATACTGCACAATATAATGTCAAAATCTTGACAGGACTGAAGTAAAAGGATTAAGCAGAACTGTACTTCACATGTGCAACTTCACTAGACTATGCATATAAGACCAAGCCTGAGGCATGTGCACCTGTCGCACTTAACAAACTTTTACTACTCTTTGCAATGGCTGCCCTGTTCATTCTTTGCCAATCTGACCGTCAGTTGGATTTCATTTATTTGAGTTCTGGTTGGCATATGCTTCAAAACCCAAAGGACTCACTCCATGCATTAACTTTCTTTTATTATTACACAGACGTGGTTCGGCGATCTGCCTTACCATTATTTAGCATGGGAAAAGATGTGGCTATGTGGCTATTGGCTTCCTCCTAGGACCATGTAGTCCTATCTCATTCAGAGAGAGTTTTGGTTGTACCAAGTCTGATGCAGACGGCAAAAGATAGACAGCTCCCAACATCATCAAAGTTGACTTGGTCAAAGATATCAAACACAATCAGTTCTATCTGAGATGTAGGGTCTCATGTTTCCAGCACAGCATCATGCCAAACATTCCAATGTCCTTACCTACTGTACAACGTGGCCCAAATGGAAGGACTGTAAATGCTGTGTAGTTAACAAGAAAATAGCTGTGGGTTCCCCGAACATGTCAATTTGGATAACAACACCTTTGCCAATTTCCTCACTGGAATTTAAAAGCCACCAATGCATCAAAGCACCAATGAGTACTAGTCAGTACACTCCACGACTTGTCGGAGTATGGGAAATGAGGCTGTTCAAAGTTTTTTGGAATATATCTGCTGATAAGGCCAAGACTAGTTAGAAAATCCAGCTGACTGGGGATAGGAAACTAATTGAAAATGTTCTGGGTAATTGGGTCTCCCATTACAGAGAGTAGAGAATGGCTCAGACGGGTGCAAATGCTACATGTCTTATTTGTCCACTGGCAAGCCTTACACAGTTCTTTTTGAGATTTTGTCATAGGACTACACTTCTAATATTTATGTTGTTTTGCTTTAAAAATGCCATCGTGCAAAAATAGCAGATCTTTTTGGTCAGACTGTATGATAGGATAGTGATCAGATTTTTTTGTCTTAAAATAATTGTACTGCAAATCAGTTAATATAGGCTAAGGAGTCATTGGTGGAAGGTTGCCATCTTGGAATTCCCTGAGGCCAGCACCCTTTTTTCAAAGAGTGGATTCTGATTAACATTTTGTGCCAAATTGCATACTTGCATCATTAAGTGAACTATTCCAGGCCTTTTTTACAAGTGGAGAGGGTGGCCATGTTGAAAAATTGTGACCACCTTGGATTTATATTTTTTATATTTGCATAATTATCATAATTATAAATCATAATAATACTATACAACTAATAATAGAGTCTTACTTAAAACCCATAATTGGCAATTAGGCCAACTGTATTCTACCTTGTGTCTATCAGTCTTGAGTGAAAGAGTCATGCAAAGGCAAAAGACAGTAACTCAGTTGTGATTAAGTATGTGATTATAAGTTGTGTTCATAATTACAATCAGCCATGATCTGCTAATTATCATTCATGTCGGGCAATGAATGTTGAATTAACAATTAACAGTTTACCTGTGGTACGTTTGTCACCACACAATTTCCTTATTTTACAAGGCATCAACAAACAAACTAATAGAATCTACACATCAACTTCACCACTTTTTCCTATATGGAATAAACAGTAGCTGCAGTGCATTTCAAGCAGTTCAATCGCCTACCAAATGGTGGCGCTATGCTTGACTGCCATTTCACTCATAGGCCATGTTTAATAGAATCTACACATCAACTTCACCACATTTTCCTATATGGAATAAACAGTAGCTGCAGTGCATTTCAAGCAGTTCAATTACCTACCACATGGTGGCGCTATGCCTGACTGCCATTACACCCATAAAGAAATATTGATAGGCATAATACACACTTATATGTGAAGTTTTGCTCTTGTGGATCACTTCAAATTTATTTGGTGACACTTGTCTTGTTGAAGAGGTAAATTTTAATTACATTCCTACATTACCAAAAATCGCTATTTCAACCTTTGTTTTTTATATGAATGTGCAACTTTTGATGATGGCAACACTTAGAATATTGATTTATGCACTCTGATGGATATATATAAACAAAAACCAAGTTGCCACCTGATCGCTCCGACGAACTTGCAAGATAGGATTTCTGGCCCGCCGCCTAAGAGAGGCCAGGCAGCTGTTGGACACCGTTACCAGACTGTGTCCGTGACGGGAAGGGCACAACTTCAACGAGTAGACCCACCGTTGTATCTCTCTCATAAAGAGTAGGCCCAGGGGAACCACATGAATGCTCGAAGCCATGAGCCCCAACAGGCGTAAAAAGTATCGGAACAGCAGGTGGTGTAACCGAGTAAAAGGGGATAAGGAAGACCTGAAAGTCTCTATCCGTGTAGGGAACAAGTAAGCCTTGTACATGACCGAGTCAAGGAACATTCTCATGAACCCGATACATCGAGATGGCAGGAGCGAGCTCTTCTGCCAGTTAATGGTGAACCCTAATCCACGAAGATGGGACACCAAGAGGTCCGTGTGCGCTCTGGTCTGGGATGCAGAAGTCGCACAGGTCAATCGGTTGTCTAAACCAGTGGTTCCCAACCTATGGGTCGGGACCCAACCTATGGGTCGCCAAAGACTCACGGAAGGTCGCGAAACCCTCTTGATTTTAAGGGGTTTCATCTTAATACCATATATAGCCCATGTTGAATAAATGACAAAATTCAAACTAATATATGCATCGAAGCAACAAAATGTAAGTGATGTTTCTATATTTAAGACAAATTGAGGAATAAAATTATAACTAATGAGTTTTCGCAGGAAACAGAGTATCATGTGACTCCCTCTCGTGCGGGCGCTCGTGCGATTGGGTCACCAAAGCTAACAATGGTAAAAATATGCGTCCCTGAAAAAAAGGCTTGGGAACCACTGGTCTAAACGTGCTAGGACACGCACACCCTACCCACGTAAGGGGAGGAGTGCGGCCTCGAGACAGCGTGTGAACATAAACGAGCTCAGGGCTAGCCCGGAGGGAAGCGCCATGAGCTGACAAAATATGCCCTCATGTAGGCATATCCTATTCATAGGGAAAATGCGAATTAGAACACAGGTATCCTTCAGATCAACTGAAGTAAACCAATCACCAAGACACGGCGAGAGCATAACAATGGCCGGGGTCAAAACGCTTACTCTGAAGAAAGAGCCGTCTGAGGACAAGGATATGCCGTAGGCTCGCCACATGGGGGGTCTCCAGACCCAGAGGCAGGCTAGCCATCCTTGCGGTAGTCACTGCTTAAAGCGCGCTGCAGCGCATACTTCCCCCGCAGGGCTCGGAGTACGAGACTTCTAGGGGGCACCCATACGGCCAGTGCTCACCGAGAGTTGAGTCTGCTGCAGGGCTGCCGAGTCCGGGTAGGAGACTCGGCGTCATTATGTCACGGACTGCCACTTCGTCTCTGTTGCACACATAAGAGAGGTAGGGCCATGAGAGTCTCAGGCTAGCAACAACCAACGCCACGCCGCGCCGCGCCGCGCCGCGCGACCAGGCGCTTATGCCATGCAGCGTGACAGCCTCAAGATGAGGTTGAACACCGCCACATGTTAGCCCCAAGGACATCGAAGGATTAGCCCTCAGAGAGGAGCAATATCCATTTCAGTCCCTGACGCGCCTAGACAGGCCGTCAACAGGGCAAAACCGTTCAGCGCACCACTCTGGCTGAGGGTATAAGATCTCTCCCAGAGGCCAACGAGAAGCGGAAGCTTGGGAGCTGTATTTGCCAAGGCAGACCGCCCCCACCACTCCATTACAAAGGGTGGTCCCCACACCATCCAGATCCACCATGTTTAGTGTGGAAAAAAATTCCAACAGGAGTTTTGGACGAAACCGGGCATTGCCCGATGTTCAATTTTGTACCCTAGTAAAAAGTCCTAAAAAGAAGGGAGCACCTCCTGGACATAAAGTGTCACCTGAGGGAAAGAACCCAAACAGAGTGACTGTTAACCTGGGAGCAAGCACATTAAGTGTTCACCACTTGTTGCTCTTGGTTCACGGACTATGCTTAGCAGAAGCAAGCCGCACCTGGCTCACGGCCAAATAGGACCGAATGCACTGGGAATCTGAACGAGCGTGTGCCGGCTCGACAGTCCCTCTTCTCGCGGTCAGAGAATCAGACGCCGCTATTGACACATTGTCAAGTAGGACTAGAAACACTCCAGGGGATAAAAGCGTGGAGTAAGGAAGTTTTGCTAAAAACAAGGAAGGTCGCCCGGTCAGCTGAGTAGCTAACGGGACCGTGACCAGCGCTTCTCGAGCGTGGGCCAAGCCAAGGCAAACACAGCATGCGTCGTGTGCGTCGGAAGCCTTAATATTGAAGCTGCAGCCCCGCGGGCATGAACGGTCCTCGATAGGAGGACTCTTCTGAGTAACCTTATGGCCCGTCATCGAATATCTCAGAGGATAAGATGCAGTAACAACACAGTAGTCACAGGGGAAGCTAATTGCAACCCTACAGTAACAAGCTTAGCTAAGGAATTAGCTGTGGCTAGCACAAGCGTAACATGCATCATGCATGTCATCCGCTTTAATATTGAGACCGCAGACCCGTGTGCATGAACGGTCTGCAAGAGGAGGCCTCTTACGAGAGGCTTTGCTGCTCGTCATCGAGAATCTCAAAGGTTAAGATGCGGTAATAACACAGTAGTTACAGAAGATGCTAATTGCAACCCTACAGTAACAAGTTAAGATAGGGGATTAACTGCCTGAGGGTAAATAGCCAACTAGCTGGGTAGCTAGTGAAACTTATCTCCCTTCAACTGTAAAATTCCCTTTTTACGGCGCAATTCACTTGACACAAACAGAAAACCAGGAGGAGTGCTTTGTGTGCGTAAACGGTAGCCGAAGGGTATCAGTAGTCGTCGGCAGCAGACAAAGGGATGGAAGTGGTCGGGGCTAATAGCACAGGAGTTTTTGTTACGCTGAACCGGAGTATGGTGACATTAACAATTAACCTTTTTGCCGCAGCAAAAAAATCCTCTGACCGTTGTAACCCAATGTTTACGCAGCAAACAATGAGGGCTGGGATATAAGAAATAGCACCAGTGACTACTCTTATTCCTGTTGAACCAGGCTCCAGCTGTGGTCACCCCAGGTAAGATGGATGGTCAGCAGAGAAGAACAAAATCCTCGTTTCAACCTTCAAACACTTACCAATTCTGCTGCTTTCGACGAATTACGCTCAAATGATGTAGGCAATGACTTGAGTAATTCAGCGCCCTTAACTATTACCACCAGGGGCAAAGTTGTAGTCGCACTGTTTAACTGAACTACGGGAGAGAAGTAATCGGTGTTGTCTCATGAAAGCGAACAGGATGTGCGCATGCGCTGTCTTATATACTCCCGCAAGGATGGCGGGAAAGGAGGCAGCCAGTGGCCTCTGGCATGATTGAAATATGTATTTCGGGGGAAATGCGCTCTGCAAGGACGCTATCCCATAGAGAGTAGTTTGAACGAAAAAAGGACAGTACGTCTTGCAGCTTAAAATGTCGATTTCCAGAAATTCAAAATGGCGGACATGGAGAAGCTCCCCCTTTTTGGGACAATTGCAGTTTTCCCAGTCATACTGAATAATATGATAATATGTGGTGCTAAGTATTCATGAAAAAGGTAACATTTTTGAATGGGCAGCATGAAATAAACTACTAAAAATATTNCACAGTGCGGATTTAAAAACACATACAGTGGAGAATACTGTAATTTTGGATCACAATGAATTCAATGATGTCTTATAATGTTTCATTAACCAGCACAATTCAGTCACATGTGGAACCTGTTACCCCCTGTCAGCACTGTCAGATCCGTGTCACCAAAGTCACCAATATCATTGGGAGTTTTAAATGTTTTTTTTTTTTTTTTTATGTTTTTAAGAATATGCTTACAATACCATATGTGTCAACTTTACACAGTTGTTGCATTATTAAAATACTTCCTCATTGTAATACAAAGAAACTAATATTACTTTGGCTGACAAAAACATGTAAGAGCCTATGTTATGAAAAAAGTAAAATGTTGTGAAGTTGTTATATAACATTGCTGCACAGCCAAGACCTTCATCTATGATAATATTTTGGATTTGAACTACTTTTTTTCTTTCAAAATGAAAACCTGTTTTCGCCACACTGTCAAGAATCAGTGGCTTAGCGGTTACTTCAGTTATTCATTGTACCTAATGAGGTGGCTATTGTTGTTACTAATTTTTTTTTTTAAACTTTCGTGTACTTTTCTTTCAACGTAGGCAAAATGCCACAAATAGTTTCAACCAATAAGCTTATAACATGACAGCTTTTCATGAAAATATAAAAACTTATCATGCTGTATTGAAAGTTTGTTGTGTTTTTCTGACTAAAGTTTCTGTTATATTAAATCCATTGTATTTCTGTTGTAGCAAATGTGTTGACAAAGCAGTTGGAAACTACAGCAAAGAATCATGGTGAATGGAGTATGGACTTTCCTCCCCATTGTGAGTTTAACCATTTCCATAATGTAGACATATTTAATTTGTGCATCATAGGTTGATTCTTGAAATATAATGTAGCAATGATAAGTATTTTATTTATCATACAATCTAATTAAAAATGTGATCAATTAATTAATTAATATTTCCACTGTCTTCCAGTCAGCGAGACCAATCCTGATGACTTCTCCAGAGTTGATTCTGCATATGGCTCTGCATCAGCACTCCATTCAGATGTGATGAAGCCCCTTAAGCAGCTCAGCATTGCTGCCTCCAGTCAGAGCTCTGGGGTTGGTGCTGCTGAGGCAGAGGAGAGCAGAGGAGATGCTGAGGTATCCATGGTGATGGGTCCACCACACACCAGAGAGGATGGAGGAGCCAAGAGACAAGAGGTCACAGCAAAACAACAGAGATCACCCTTAAAAACGGCGGGTTAGTATACCTTTCTTACAGGTGATAGTTGCCACTAAAATAGGGGTTGTAATACAGAGTATGCTACTCAGTGTAATATTAGATAGATATATAGATAGATAGATAGATAGATAGATAGATAGATAGATAGATAGATAGATAGATAGATAGATAGATAGATAGATAGATAGATAGATAGTTTATTTGTCCTTTCGGGAAATTGTTCTGTGCCATTTTCAGTGCATCTGATACAATTACAAATACATTACAATAAACAAAAACACAATACACAAACACAACCCCCCCATCCCTCTATAGGACAAGAAGACAGGTTGACAAAAAACCCAACTTAAACACAGTAAAGTGCAGTTATTCAGTACCAAAGTGAAATGTGCTATTCAGTCTCCTACGTTGCCCTACAAAGGCAAAGGATCTTAACTCACCAGAGTGTGAAACAGAAAAGTGACTTCAAAGTTTCTGTTTTTTTAACCTCTGTCCAGATAAAAGTATAATAGTTAGAGCTCCCAAAATCTGACAGTTGGCTACTATAAAGGAGATATATATGTATAGCAAAAATATTTAGTTCAAATTTGACTTTTGACCGCTATTTGGCAGTTAAGGTATTCTGCCTTTGTATCATGGGCCAACAGTGAGGAGTCATGCTGAGCCAAAAGACAGTAACTGCCATATTTTTCCCCCCTTTTTTCATTTTAACTTTAATTATAAATTTTGTAAGAAACTATAAGCAAGGTCTGGTCATAATGTCTGTTTTAAATTACATAGATGACATTTAGATGTCCTATTAAGTGAGATTAGGATATGGCGGGAATGTGATTACATTACATTGCATTACATTGCATTTGGCAGACACTCAAAATTGTTCAGATAAACAGCCTGGCAGACAAATTACTGTGTAGAAAGACTAATGTATCATGAATAAATACACAACATACTTTGAAATTGAAGAAAATGTTATCAAAATTGAATAAAAGGCTATATTTATGAAATGGTAGTTGGAAGTTAAGGTACTCTGCCTTTGAATCATGGGCAAAAAATAAGGAGCCGTACCAAGGCAAACTACCTATTTTCTTTATTTTGACATTAAAAACAATCAAATTGGCTCACTATATTTATTCACATGATAAAGGTGGTCTGAAATACCCCAAAAATGACATTAACATGACACATTTGACCAAAATTGATGTTAAGGTCTTTTGCCTTTGTAGGGCAGTACAGTTGTCTTATTTGACATGGATATACTAGTAGGTATAAATGATCGGCGGCTCTGTTTGTCTTAAATGAAGGCATCCTTAACCTCCTACCTGAGGGCAATAACTCATATGCTTGATGTAAGGGGTGTGAGAGATCCTCACATACAGTATTTGCCTTCTTTACCAACCTTGCTTCAACAGTCATGGCCATGCTATTTAGTGACTGGCAAGCAATCTTGCTGGCCATGATGATTATCTTATGAAGCTTATTGCACCATCCATTTGGAAGAAATGTGGTAAATTATGTCAAACAATATCCTCAAAACAAGATATGGTCATATAAAAATATGATTTAAGGCTATATTCAGATTCAGATTCAGATAACTTTATTAGTCCCATCAGAAGGGCAATTCAGTTTGCGGTCCCAGTCTCAAATCAATCAATGAATAAATGAATAAATATGAACCTTGAATGTACTTGTCCATCTTTTTAGAATTCAAACGGAAAGATCCATTTGTGGATAAATCCACAATAGTGATTCATGCCAATAAAATCATTGGACGTGGCTCCTATGGAGTAGTTTACAGAGGATCATACCTGGGAGCACCTGCTGCAGTGAAGGTCATACCTACAGGACCCAATCCAATGGTGACAAATGAAGTCTTTATTCCATGGTAAGACCTATACGGTATGGTTTGATCTGCTGCTTCAATATTTGTTTAGTAATTTAATGTTTAGTTAATTTTAGTGATTAATTACAATTAATTATTATTATTATTGTAGACATGGCCATATTCACACACACACACACACACACACACACACACACACACACACACACACACACACACACACACACACACACACACACACACACAGAATTCATGCTTCCTTCAATCAAAGCTGGTCACCCATGAAGTGTTCATGTCACACCTGATGTTACAGGAGGCTCTCCCTTTAAAAACCTCAACTTTATTTTCATCTGTCCACAGAATATTTTCTCAGAAGCTATTAGCAAATTTGAGGCAAGCCTTGATGTTCTTGTCAGAGGTGACATTGTTTTTTTTTTTTTTTTTTTTTTTTTAGCTCTGACATGCATGCAATGTTCCATTTTCTGAGGTAATTAACACCTTCAGTTGGCAAGATCTTATTCTGTGTTCCTTTCTGAATTCTTGGACCCACTGTAACGGTCTTCTTGGGGTAATTTTAGTGTGACAACCACTCTTAGAAATGTTCACCAATGCACAATGCCATCTCCATTTCTAGATAATGGCTCTCACCATGGTTTGTAGACGCCCCAACGATTAAGAAATTACTTTGTAACCTTTTACAACTTGAAAAACCTAGGGTTGGGGTTTGAAAATGTTGAAAATTAGTTAGAAAATTATTTTTTTTTATCATACTCTGCTCCTGAATGTTGATGGATCACAGTGTGATGTCATGGGTTGGATATGACCAACTACACATTGTCAAACAGTTTCTATTCAAATTATCTCTTGATTTGACACGCCTGGTAGCAGCCAGACTTAGGCAGCTGTGAAATATAACTCAATTGTCCAAAAATGATGTGATTAATAACAGATACCCCCTCATTTAACAAGGGGGCAATTACTTTTTCACACAGGCCGGTTTATGCCGGTTTGGGGGCATTTTTCTCTTAACAAATGAAATATTCAATGAAAACTGCATTTTATGTTTACCTGGGTTATCCTTGTTTAATGTTTACATTTGTTTAATGATCTGAAAAGGTTAGGTGTGACAAATGTGAAAAAAGCAAAAAATCAGTAAGGGGGCAAATACTTCCACACAGCACTGTATATTTATTATTATTAATTATTATTATTATTATTATTATTATTATTATTATTACCTTCGCCAGAAGGTTATGTTTTGTTACCTTCGCCAGAAGGTTATGTTTTGCCCGCCGTGTATTTATTTATTTGTGAATATGTTTGTTTGTTTGTTTGTACTTCGTATAACTCAGTCAGAACTGAGACGATTTTTATGAAATTTAGTGGGATGATTGGTCATGACCCAAGGAACAATCGATTAGTTTTTGGGAGTGATTGGGTCAAAGGTCAAAGGTCAAGGTCAAAATGTTTGTTTGTACTTCGTATAACTCAGACAGAACTGAGCCGATTTTTATGAAATTTAGTGGGATGATTGGTCATGACCCAAGGAACAATCGATTAGTTTTTGGGAGTGATTGGGTCAAAGGTCAAGGTCACGAAAAGGTCAAAAACGTAAATTGAGCCGATTTTTATGAAATTTAGTGGGATGATTGGTCATGACCCAAGGAACAATCGATTCGTTTTTGGGAGTGATTGGGTCAAAGGTCAAGGTCACGAAAAGGTCAAAAACGTAAATTGAGCCGATTTTTATGAAATTTACTGGGATGATTGGTCATGACCCAAGGAACAATCGATTACTTTTTGGGAGTGATTGGGTCAAAGGTCAAGGTCAAGGTCACGAAAAGGTCAAAAACGTAAATTGAGCCGATTTTTATTAAATTTACTGGGATGAATGCTCATAACCCATGGAACCATCGATTACTTTTTGGGAGTGATTGGGTCAAAGGTCAAGGTCAAGGTCACGAAAAGGTCAAAAACGTTTTTCTTTGCCAAGCACTATATGCCAGAACAACGTGTGCATGCTGAATTGAATAAGAGGTCAAGACTGGGCTAAAAATGTAATATTACGATATTCCGGTCCGATTTCAATGAAACTAACACCAACATTTGGAGAATGTTATGCCCCACACTGAAGATGGCCAGAAAAAAATAAGTGGCGTAGGCGAAGGTTTGCGCTCTACTGAGTGCCCATTCTAGTTATTATTATTTAGCCTCTGGGTCAGGTCGGTCATATTTGATAAGACAGAAAGAGAAGATGTTTCAGTAATTGTTCAGAAATTGTTTGATTGAAAGCATAATTTAATTAGCAAAAAAACCAATTTGCTTTCCAGGAGTTTGTCCCATCCCAACATTGTGCGGATAATGGCTGTGTCCAAAAGTGAGAGCCAGATCCTCATTGCTAATGAGTACATCCATGGTGCCAATCTGCAACAGGTTCTGCACACAGACACTCCGATTAAGGTATTTCACCAGAAGGGTGGTTTATTACCTCCGTCAAGGAAGGTAATGTTTTCGGTTGCGTTGGTTTGTCCGTTTGTTTGTCTATTTGTTTGTTTGTGTGTCTGTTTGTTTGTTTGTCAGCAGCATCACTCAAAAACTAATCATGTGATTTGGACGAAACTTTGTGGAGTTGTTGGTAATGACCCAAGCAACAATTGATTAAATTCTGGCGGTGACCCGGATCACGAACCGGAACGAGGACTTTTCAAAAGATTCTTCACCATTCTAGACGTCCCCTAGTGACCAGAAATTGAATTGCGGGAACAGCACAAAAACAAGGCAGAAAGACTTATGGTGTAACATGGTCAAATGTGTCAAGCGCTTCCTTTGGCGGAGGTCTGCGCTCTCTGAGTGCTTCTAGTATTATAAATATTTTAGGTCTGCTGACCATGGCCTGCTCCAAGACACAAAATAAAAACTAGAGTTTGAAAATTACAACAGAATTTATAATGCTGAGTATCTCGTGCATCCTCTCTGTCATAAATGACCCCACAGATGTTTGATTATAATTCCCATATAAATTGGCCAATCCTCACAAAACTCACATTCACAACATGCACAATATATGTATTGACAAGTTTTTCTGATGGAAATAGCAGTAACGGTGTAAAAAAATATATGCCCGCTTGGTCGCTTAACGTCAAACAATGGGCTGTATGATTTTTAGATAGGAAAGAGCTAGGGTCAGAAATCCTTCAAAATTTGGGACAGTCCCTGATTTTAAGCTGCTTTTGTCCTGAATCCTGAATCTGCCCCCAAATGTCCAGAAAATTGGAACAGAGTACCATTTATTCTAAAAGAAGCAGTGTGAGTGCTACTGAGAGACTGCACACTCTCCCCCTGTGCCTCTGTGGCTGGTTTTACACCACTCTGTCTGCATGCAACCCCGCTGAAATAATCCAAAGGTTGGGAATCACTGCATCTCAGTGCCGGAATAAACTCAGGAAGGTATTTGTGCTTGCCAGTACATGCCCTGAATTTTTCATACTTTATCATGATCAAGCCATGATTGCATTCCCCTCATTTACACACTCATCTCAGGGAAGTCATCACCTTCATCAATATTGCCGGTTGTCAACAATTTCTTGCCTTTCAGTGCCGTGTTGGGCAATTTTCTAGACTTTTCTGGTTGCAAGTCATTATCCATGTAAAATATGCCTCTTACATTACAAGGGCAGGTGTTACATGAGTGACCTCATTGGTCCTACTCTGCGTGTTTGTTTGGGTTTGTGTGCTTCATGTTAAGGCTTTGGTGATGTTTGCAAAACGAATGCGCCATGTCCCATTGGCATGTGGTTGGCAGAATTGAAAGTTGCCAAGATGCATTTCTTTACTGACTTTACCAAAGATGAAGTTACCAAACATATCCATAGAGAAAACAGTCACATTGTTTGTCATAACCACAATTACAGAACTAAAAAGGCACAAAAGAACCAAGAACACAGAAGAGGAATTGAAAATAAGACAATACATGTTAATCTAACCACACTTTTGTGATTAACCACTCTCTCGTGATTTTCACAATGTTGAAACTGGATGTATTCTGTAAAACTAGCATTATCCATCTGTGGATATTTACCTACAGTAAGTGTTGATGTGTTTTGAAGAGTCAGTACACGTTATTCATTAACAGAGGAAGTGTCTGTAGCCTGTGTGTCTTGTCTCTGATGGTGATGGTGATCCGGATCAGGAACCGGAACCAGAACTTTTTAAAAGATTCTTCACCGTTGCTGGCCTACATATCTAGACGTCCCTAGTGACCATAAATTGAAATGGAACTCAACAGAAAGAAGGCAGAAAGACTTAGGGGGTAAAATAGTCAAATGTTCTATCAGGCAGCTTCCTTGGCGGAGGTCTGCGCTCTCTGAGAGCTTCTAGTTTGTTGCTGTATTTAATTACCTGGGAATAGCCTACATATTGTGAAGCCCTTTGAACTATTGGGAATTTTGTAATAATTGCCTACGATGGTATGCAATGACGATTATCAAGACTTAATCTCTTACGTAGCCTATTACTGCAGATGGGGGCGCTGGCGGACCTATTCACTATTTGCTGAAAATACTCAACTACATCATAGAAACATTGCTATGACAGTACCAAGAGCCTTAAGTAATGGATAAAGACATAGCAATTTCAATTTTGGTGACAATAAGGTTATAACAACCCAAGTTTGAGTCCGGCCTGAGTCATTTCCCAAACCTAACCCATCTCTCTCCACACTCACTTCCTGACGCTTGTAAAAAAACAAAAACAAATCTTTAAAAAAGACTATAATATCATGGAAATGTTGTTATGACGTAGTCTAATGGAAGGACCAACTGCACTAAGTTGCCACACTGCCACTTCATAATATCGTCCTTAGTGTTGCATTCATATTTTTAATCATTGACCATATCCCCTGGCCTATGTCTGCCCATCTCCTGTGATGCATTGTCACAACCACTTGACTAGGAAATGACTGATGAAATGTTTCCTAATTGTTTTTATTTCCTAATCCTCAGTTGCAGCAACAGGATAAGCTGTTTGTGGCCTTGGATTTGGCCATGGCTGTTGAGTACATACACAGGAAACACATCATCCATCAAGACCTGAAGCCAGCAAATATAATGGTCAGTACACACAAGCCTACAGATATTGTAATGTTCACTGAGCATCACAGCCACTCCTCTGATTCGGATGGTGATTTTCAGAAATTGTTCCGTTTTCACTGTTCTTACAATCCTATTTCTAATTTCTACCCCTACCCCTACGCCTTCCCCTTGGCCCTCGTCCCTTCAAATGGAGCAGTAAGGGGTGGTTTGAAACGCAACACCTATGAATTAAGACACCCCTTCAACACTCACAGAATGAAAAGCATAGCATTCAAAAACCAGCCTATATATGGTTAAACCAACGATATTGCTTGTAATTACTCACGCAACAACTGAAAAAAGGACAACGGTGTTGCACGACCCTCGCAAAGCCTTTGTGACTTTCATGCATTGGGATTACGTTAAACCTGATACAATGGAATAATTATTACCACTGTAAAACTGTGGTAATAATGGAATAATTATTACCACTGTCAATTACGGCGAAAACTCTTACTGTGTATTTGTTTGCTGTTGTGGATGCAGCCCATATTTAAAGGCATTCTCAATGCATTCTGGGAAATCTGTCATTGCCCTCCGTTTGAAGTGTACCCACGGAAAGTCTCTGTTTGAAGGGCTAGAAAGCCCTTCCCCTCACGCCTACCCCTCTGTCTTAACGTGAATTGGGACGCCACTACCCCTACAGGGTGAACGCGCAAAATAAAATGGACGATAAAGGGAAAGGTGTAGGGTTAAGGGGTGAAATGGGATTCAGATTGGTTTAAAGCAGAAGCGCAGTTTTGGTCTTGGAACTTACAGTAGTACAGTAGTACAGTAGTACACAGTAGTACACAAGTGTAGCCATACAGTATGGCTATATATGAAACTGTAGAAAGTGAGTTTTTAAATATCATCCTGAAAATGACAACACTTAATGATGAATGCATATTGGTACTTGGTACTGGAACTTAGTCATAAAATGCCTATTAGGGTAATCATTCATAATTGTCTCAATTGTGTCATTGCAGGTCGCTGCAAAAAACAAGAAGGCCTACCTGACTGACTGGGGCTTGGCAAACCTGAAGGACACTGTCTCCATGTCAACTGGAGGCTGTCACATGGGAGGTTTCTGTGGTGCAATTGGAGGGACTCCACAATACATGGCCCCAGAGTGTCTCATAGAGTGCAATGAGTGCAGCACCAGGTCTGACATGTGGTCTCTAGGCATCACTCTGCTGGAGATGTTCACAGACTCCAAGGAGTGGACATACAGCAAAGTGCAGGAACTGCGTAAGCTTCTTAGTAATAAAAATGCTCCCCAGGCCATGTCTAAACTACAGCCACAGCTCCATGACATTGTGAAACCACTGCTACAGTATGATCCTGAGTCTCGTATGAACGCCAACGATCTGATGGCATTGTTAAAGACAAAGGTTGATCCCACCAAAAGATGTGGCCATGGATGGGCCGATGCAACAAAAAGATAACTCCAGCAGTGGTGGAGCTACTGTATATTTGGGGGGGGGGGTCATTTGCCCCGGGGCAACATTGGTGGTGGGGGTCCTATTATGACATTGGCAGGCTGTATGGGGAGCCCCAAAAGTGTTTTTCCCTGGGGCCAGTTTGCATGTGATTAGTCTTACTGATTGTGCCATGTATTTTTATCTCCGCCAGGAGGTTATGTGATCGCCCGAGTTTGTGTGTGTGTTCGTCACGCTGCTATTACATGGCCTGCCACAGGGCGCGCAAGGACCACTGAGGAGGAGCCCTGAGCTGGCGTACCTTCACGCAGCCACACCGGGGCAGAGCATTGAAGTGAAATTCTTACCGCAGTCAAAATCGCTATCAAAAAGCAGCCTTAGCTACAGCCTCGCAGATCGTTTAAGTTCACAATGCTGTCACAAAACATTCATATAAAATGAAGCTCAAAGAAAGGCGCGCGCGAATTGCGTTAGTCCGCGGTGATTTGCTGCTTCCCCAATCCCCGCGCACTGAAGCCATCAGCACTACAAAACATTCCATAGACTAGTTCCTAGACTTCATAACGAATGAACGCTGGAGATGCGGCGAACAGTGATTTTCAATACGAAATAGAGAGCAGGCCCGGGTGCCGATCATCTGCCCACAGCGCCAAGACCAACTCGCAATAACCCTCATGAACGGATTCCCATAGGCTACATGGCTTGCTATTCACAGGTAGGAGGAACTTCTCCAACAAGTGTAGTGTCAGGGTAGGCAATGATTCTGCTAGCTGCGACCAGTCGAGTCGACATGTCTCTCGCTAAGCAATTGCGTTTGTAGCACAACGTTGGTGTCACGATATTGAAACAGCTAGAAATGATACAAGTGGATTTACCTCTCAAAAGTTTGTTTAGCCTTACGAAATAGCCCAAAACAATAACTGACACTCCACAACCATCCATGCACTGCCACTGGATAAGGGGATTCTTGGACATTTCATTCTGATTCAATAATTAGGCTAAGCGAACGGCTCAAAGTAGCCTACAGTATGTTGTCTTGTTATCACAAANAAACTGCGCTCTGGGTCTGCGACCCAGTGGTTGGGGACCGCTGCACTGCTGTAGAATATGTAGGCCTACTATGGGTGTTGGCCAATGAAAATTGTGCTTTTTATTTTTTATTTTGTTTTAGATGTTAGCCTAATGAAAGGCATGCTGCCAATCATCAACAATGTGACTAACATGTAGCAATGAACTTCAAGGCTTAAGTGCATTTGCAAATCACAGAAGGCATATAGCATGAACAATCACTTTGCCAATAAAACAATCAAAGGTGAACTAAACAGTCCACAGCTAGAGGACATGGAAATGATAAAAGAGACAGATAGAACTGTAATTTGGTTACGACTTGACGGTTCAATTACCTGAACACAAATGCTATGTAGCCTATAGGCCTAAATGCATGAAACCACATCATGACTCTATACCTATGTCCAAAACGAACTGAACTTCCTTGGCGGAGGTCTGCGTTCTCTGAATGCATTTCTAGTTACTATTTTTTTAGTCCTTTGTGGTATAGAAGTCATTTTTCTGCACATCCATTGTTCCATTGGGCTGGGATTACCAAAGATGATTTGAAAGCTTCTTCCAATCTGCTTGACCGCCTGGAAGCAGCAACAGCACTTGACAGCAGTTCAACATGACCTTAGGGTAATGATCCACCAGCACACGACACAACCATCGCATTGCGCTGCCTTATACTTTTTCAATGAGAACCAATTTTGCTCACGTACAACATGGAAGTATACACTACATGACGATGAGGCCGACCCTTGTGATGCGTCCGAAAGTTTGAAAATCTCTTTGTTCATGCAAATTACCTCACTTTGCGACCATATTGCGAGGCGAGTGCCCAATGGCCGAGCAAGACCCATGGATGGGTTGTACAGAGGTCCAGAGGTCCAGAAAAGTGAGAAAAGGTCGCATAAATTTGTTTTATTACACAGACGCGCTTCGTCAGGCAGAACGCCGAAATGCGTCTGTGTAATAAAACAAATGTATGCATGGGTCATTTGCCTGCCGAAAAATAATAAAAGAAATGTATGCATGGTGAGATCTTCTCTCACTTTTCAGTTTTACAATATTTTGGTCAGTACTCTAAAAAGAACAATCTGTTGTGTGCAGCCTGCTCCAACCTTTATGAACTTTACAGAGGTCCAGTCACAATACAGAGTACTTTCACGTATAATTAAAGCATACCGTTATCAAAGTGTGTTCAAGGACAGAAATGTGTTTTGGAGATGCAATGGAAAGTTCCCATGTTGTGCAGATAGATCAACACCCTAAGTATCCGTATTGATTTAGGCTGCCTATAGGCTATAGCCAAGCTATAAGTGATACTGATAAGTGATAAGATACTGATAAGCCACTGATAAGTGCCTTGAAAATGAAAGCTGCCTGGATGTACAGCAGCAGTTTTGCGTTTGACGAATCAGGAGATGTAATGAAATGGTAGTGAGACATAGCCTACTGTGTATGGGGGTGTAGCTACAGTGCATATCTGAAACATGGATCATATCCATTGAGTATTCGGAATACTGTACAGGTTATATTGCATATGATAAAATGCCATTCCAGAACCCGGATATTATAATTGACACCAACATATCCAGAGTGTAGTGTACAATATATCTATATTGGGGAATATTTGGAACTATAAAGTGTACCATTAAAATCATCCCCAGAAACAAACCATTTTGCTGACAGGTGTAATGTAATGTGATTTAATGCTTTGTATATTAATGACAAGATGTAATATTTTTACAAATTAATTGCTAATAAACAGAAAGTCGATATTTGCAATCTGCGTGCCTCATTTTATATCAGGACATTTGTCATTTGTTTATAGAAAATCCGCTGAAGAAGGCTTAGGCCAAAATGTCGGTCAGTGTGCCATGCTAACCCACTAAATTTAAAAAAAAAAAAATTACAGTCAAAGTGCGGCTTTTCTAATACCAAGGTACTGATACAGTTGCTCACACCTTTTAAAAAAAAAAAAGTTTGGTGTTTACAGCTAAATCTAAAAATGTATATCCATTTTGGGAAATTGACATTTTATACTGGGGAATTGCATTGCAAATGCATTTGTATAGGTTTTAAAAGTAGTTCTCAATATATTTTAATGGCAAGAAGTCACACATACTCACCGGCCACTCCATTAGGAACACCTCTCCTTTTGCCTTCAGAACTGATTAAATTGCCTACAACAAAACTTGGGTAGGCTGTGGCATTCCAACAAAGATAAATTGGTACTAATTGGCCCAAATTGTGCTAAGAAAATGTCCTTATGCCATTATATCCCCAGCCTGAAATGTTGATGTAAAGCAGGGTTGACCCATGTTTTCATGCTGTTGACGCCAAATTCGGACCATTCTACCTGAGTGTTGCAGTAGATATCAAGACTCATCAGACCAGGCAACATTTTTCCGATCTTCTAGTGCCGTTTATGGTGAGCCTGTGTAAATTGTTGCCTCATTTTCGTGTTCTTAGCTGACAGGAGTGGCACCAAATGTGGTTTTCTGCAGCTATAGCCCATTTGCCTCAAGATTTGATGTGCTGTGTAATCAGGGATTCTCTTATGCATACCTCGGTTGTAATGAGTGTTTTTTTTACTTAATGTTGCCTTTGTATCAACTCAAACCAGTATGGCTATTCTCCTCTGACCTCTGCCATCAACAAGCCATTTTTGCCCACAGAATCGCTGCTCACTGCATTTTTTTTCTTTTTCGTACCATTCTTTGTAAACCCTAGAGATGGTTGTGCGTGAATATCTCAGTAGATCAGCCATTTCTGACATTCTCAAATCAGGCCCTTCGGCACCCACAGCCATGCAATGTTAAAAGTAATTTAAATAACATTTCTACCACATTAAAATGCTCGGTTTGAACTCTATCAGATCATCTCAGCCATGTCTACATGCACAAATGCATCGAGTTGCCACCATGTGATTGGCTGATCAGAAATCTGCCTCAATGAACAGTTGTAACAGGTGGCCGGTGAGTGTAGATCATAGGACGTCTGAACAGTGATTTCCAATAATAAAATGCTAAATTCAAAAAATATTGCTTACAGTATGCTTCAGGTGTGGTATTTACACAATGCTGTGTGTAGAGATCCTAAAAGGTTCCTACAACCGTGTCCATCAGCATTATAATTCGGACATCCACTGTGAGGCGAAAACTAACATCAGGTCTAATCTCACTATCCCCAACGAATGGATACACAGGTCCATTGTAAGGAGTGGTATACCTGGCTCTAGACCAATCTACAAAACAGCATGCTTATCTAGGGGTCAGAAGTACTGTGGCCGCAGCACAACCTATACTAAAAGCCGAAGTGTGTGTGTGTGTGTGCGTGTGTATGTGTATATGTATGTGTACAGTATATGTCAAGGTCGGCCTCTGTGTATTCCTGTGTCTGGTGTCGTGCATGGAGCTTTTCCTGATGCCACTGTGGCGCAGTGCTATAAGCCCCCCACATTTGGGCTTGCATGTGTAGTGGGATGCTGGCCCCTTTAAGGCTCGGAGCCATTCAGCGTCATGGGGGTGTCACTTCCTCAATCTCTTGGCAGGCAATTTTCCATAAATATGAGCGGTCTGTTCAGAGGCAGACAAGCACGCTTGGCCTATGCTTTGGCGTCTTCCGACTTCTTGGCTGCAGCTGTTGTCGTCCCTCTGGCTCGAGTCTCTTTCACTTGGGCACTCACTTTGTCCGAACTCCGGTTACCTACGGTGCTCAACCTTTACCTGTTTCTACTGGTGGCTTCCTGGTAGGCTGCCACAGTTCTACTTGCGTTATTCACTCCGACTGCCCACGGCACTCAACCTTTACCTGCTCCTACTAGTGACCTCGTAGTAGGTGGCCTTGGTCCTACTTGCGTTATTCATCATCCATACTCGGACTGTTCAGCCTTACTTGTTGCTTGGTGGCTTCATAGTACGCTGCCCATCTCGACCAGTGTCCTCGTTGTACTCAAGGGCTCCACGCTCGCCAACCTCGAACTGATGGTTGCTGCTGTGACAGCCATCCGTGTCAAGACCCCGGCTGCTGCTTAGAGTGGGAACGATTGCTGTATTGCAGAAACTGGTGCCTGTGGGCATTAAGTGTCTCATTGTGTGCTCGGTGTTGTGTTGGTGTGGGTGACTCCACTGTGTGTGTGTGTGTGTGTGTGTGTTTGTGTGTGTTTTCAGTGTGGGTGTGCTAGTGTGTGGGCCGCTCCGCTGTGTGTGTGTGTGTGCTCCGATCAGTGTGCGTGTGTGTACGGTGTGGGTGTGCTAGTGTGTGGGCCGCTCCGCTGTGTGTGTGTGTGCGCGCGTGCGCTGGTGTGTGGGTGCTCCGCATAGTGTGTGTGTGTGTGTGTGTGTGTGTGTGAATGAACGGTGTGTGTGTTCAGTGGATGAGTGAGGGGATCCATGGGGGGGGAGGTTGACTGGAAAAACCCCTGGAATTAGGCCTACCTCTTTTCTTTATTTTGATTCTTTTGCTTGTGTCTAACCTTTTTGTTTAATTGTGTGCACCTTTGATTTATTTTGCATGGTTTGTTGTGGTTTGATTTCTTTTTATTTTGATTCTCGGTTTGCTGTGTCCTTTTCTTTGCCTTTATTAACTTTGAGGTAGCGCCCTTTTACAGTTGGGCCAACTGTCGGCCCCTAGTGGCAACCCCTGTATGACGTGTGTGTGTGGGCTTCAGTAGGTAGACCCACTAGAACTGTTAATCCTGCACCTGAGTGACATATTTTTAAAAGAAAAGAGGAAAACATATATTTTTATAGATTATGTGAAAGAAAATAAAGATTTCTATGATTCAGAGTACAGCCAATGTCTCCGACTCTCTCTCTCTGCACGAACCTGTGTTTTGCGGTGTGACACTCAAACACAATTTTCCCTTGGGGACTCAAACTCCCTAAGGGTGGCGTAGTCGATTACAAGTACTACCTGTTTCAGCCACTTCTCTACACACGCCCAAGGGTTGCACCCAGGGTTCGAATCCGGCCTGCATCATTTGCCATCTCTACCCTGTCTCTCTTTCCACATTCACTTCCTGTTGCTCTTCACTGTCCTATCTGAAATAAAGGGTGAACAAGCCCATAAAACTACTTTTAAAAAAATAACTTCAGTATCAAATACTGCATTTGAAGGCCTATTTTGAACAATTTCTCGGTTATGGAGTCTGAGATGGACTACCACTAGATAACATTATTGCAGGGATTTTCACCAATAGCATTCTGCCAGTTAGCTTCAAGTCAAGCAACATTGTGCACTCTGTAAAGGTAGGCTATGTAAAATCTTATCCCCCCCCTAAAACCTAAATGTTTATCTAATCCACCCACTGCATATGTTCATATTCTACATTAACTTACACATTGTATTTAATAGAAGTGTACCTTCTTCTGACTTTGACTTCTTGGATTACTTACCCTTTTTATAATACCAGTTAGGCTGAACAATAAAAGATTCACAAAATATTTTTTCCTCCTCTGAAGGGTCCAGCCATTTCCATTATCTAAGTAAAGGAGAGGAGGTAACTCTAACCTGTGGAACATGTCACTGGGAGGCTGATGTGGACTCAGACCAGATTGTGGACTGCAGGATCTCTGGCAGCACGACTACTCCAGTCTTGCATCCGGGATTCAGAAACAGGCCAGAGCTTTGCAAAGAAATTAAACTAAACTCTGGTCAGATTAATGTCAAGAGGGGAGTATGCCTGTGTTCAAGACACGTAACGCTAGGGGAATAAAAATACTTCGACGTGTTTCGGCATGAAGCCTTCGTCAGGAAGTGTGCAACACCTCAATCGTACACTTCCTGACAAAGGCTTCATGCCGAAACGCGTCAAAGTATTTTATTATTATTATTAGTATTCATGCTATGCCCAACAAAATAAAGGCATTTTAATTACAAAGGAGATGAGTGCCTTGGTATTACTGATGATGGACCGAGGCCGAGGGACAGGCAGACAGACATATGGACAAACAGACAGACAGAGCAAGATTGATGTAACTGTATGTGTACATTTTGTATGTTGACTGTGCCGATAATTCAGCTTAAAAATACATTCTTAATGCTTTAATTTAAAAAAAAATGCTGTTGAATTGTATTAATTGCGTTCGTACAAGGATGTATGTAAATCTTTGTTTTGGAATGATGCTACATGACAATGTTATGTTACCTGTATACCAATGGTAATATTGTACAGTACATAAATGTGGTGGCATCCAAGTCTATTACATTACTTTAAAATAAACTTTAACAGATCTCTTTCTTTTTGTGTCACTTGTACTGTATGGCAGCATGCCGTTTTGGCTGACACTGTCATACCCACTGTGGGAGCAGAGAGGAAACTGGTGAGCGATATAGAAAGGCATTAGCTCTGTGGTTTGGACACGCTTCAAAATGTGAGAAACAAAACCAGTGTGGTTGGCAATAATGAGTTAGCGAACACTTTGTTTGCGTCAATTATGTTCTGTATGGTATGTAGACAAAGCTTATTATGGCCTTATATAAGACGTTGAGTTATGTTTTCAAGTTTTGCACCATACTTACCAATGAATATTTTTGCTTACCAATTCTTTTTTTTAAAGAATTAACTGTTTTATGTTTATGTATAATTAAAAAAGTAAATCCTATAGATCACAATGTGCCTTGTCTACTTTAGTTGAACTGTTGGTGAAAATGTTATTCTGTGATGATTAACTTCAGCTGTTTCACAAATGAAGTTATGTATGTATACCCCGATATATGTAATGACTGTTTATTTAATAACCCGATGGGACCAAGTTACCATCCTCACAATCTCAGTGCTGATAGGCAGTTGTATTTTACATAATGCTGTTCTCTAGTCACACATCAGATACTGAAAGAAGAATGAAGTGGAAATGTAGGCTAACTTGGCTTTAGGCTTGTGGGTGCACTCTGACTGTCGCTTCAACAAGCTTTTTGGTATAGTGGCCTTAAAGTGATACTGTCCCATTTTTGGAAATAAGCTTATTTCCAAAAATGGGACAGTATCACTTTAAGCAGGCATTTGCCACCACAGAGTTTGGGGTTTGAAGCTGGGTGGAGCGACTCTCCTCTCCTGCAGACTTTCTATGCATGATGTGCACAACAGAACAAAGCAATTCTGCATGATATGCATGGACATTTGTCAGGGTTACCATGGCCACACACTCATACATGGTGCTCTGTTAACTCAGTCCACTCAAATCCACTTCACTAGACACACACACAGGGGTGGATTAATGCACAGGCCTACCGGGCCTACCGGGCCCAGGCCCAGGGGGTTGTTCATGCGCCAGCCATTATACACTCAGCGGCCACTTAATTAGGAACACCTCTGGTGCTGGGTTGGACCAACCTTTTGCCCTTAGAACTGCCTGAACTGCCTGCAACAATACCCTGGTAGGCTGTGGCATTCCAACAAAGATACATTTGTACTAATTGGCCCAAATTGTGCTAAGAAAAATATTCGTATGCCATTATATCCCCAGCCTGAAACATTGATGTAAGGCAGGGTTGACCCATGTTTTCATGTTGTTGACGCCAAATTCTGACCATTCCACCTGAGTGTTGCAGAGGATATCAAGACTCATCAGACCAGGTAACATTCGTCCGATCTTCTATTGTTGTTAATGGTGAGCCTGTGTAAATTGTTGCCTCGTTTTCCTGTTCTTAGCTGACAGGAGTGGCACCAAGACGGGGGGCCTTTCTCAGAACCTAGGACAGTGTCCTTCCAAGTGTATCAGCCTAATTAGTCACATCCAGTGATTGGATACTCTTTGGTGAACTCTGCAGACTATCCAATCACTGGGTGTGACTAATTAGGCTGATACACTTGGAAGGACACTGTCCTAGGTTTTGAGAAGGGCCCAATGTCTGGCCCAGAGGTCCATCATTTCTTAATCTGCCCCTGCACACAGTACACACACACACACACACACACACACACACACACACACACACACACACACACACACACACACACACACACACACACACACACACACACACATGCACACACACACACAATAATACACAGAACTAAGTGCCAATGTACTGACAGAAATGTTTAAGTGATGACGAAATATTTGGGCTTTATTCTTACAAACATCTGTGTATCAGCCACAAGGGATGCCCACCGGGGGAGAAAATGGTCAGTTGACCCAGGACCAGGGAGAGTGGGGGCCAAAAATTGGGGTCCTCATTTTGTCATGGGCCCAGCCAAAACTGTCAGTTGTCCTGTCCGTGCCTGTCTGCCTTCTTCATGCCTCTGTGGTGGAGTATCTGCCCTTGAGATGAACTTCCACTAGATGGGACTATTGCAGCCATTTCCCCCCATGCTGTCCACTGGTGTTCAAGTTTGGCAATAATGCAGAATCATGAAAAGGTGTGTAAAATAATTCATGTTTTGCCTTTAAATTCTAAGCTTACCATGTCGCTGTTAGTAATTGTCGCACCTTAGTAATTTCCCTTTGGGAATTAATACAATTTACTGTAGTAAGACCACATACTCTATTAGTAGGCTGCTGCATAGGCCTAGTAATAGTAACATAACTTGAATACAAATGCTGCTGTCTCACAGGCATATGAGTGCCCCCAGGCCAGGACAGTGCAATATCTCACCCTGACAACAATATGATGGGAATGGGTGTTTTTGAAATTTGCCTCTATTACGTAAGTGTGTGCTTGCACAATTTTAGCCCATTTTCATTTTCAATTTTGAGTTCGGCCTTCGACTTTGTCCCAGATGTAGATTTTGGCCCACTGTGAATTTGAGTTTGACACCCCTGTCCAAAGGACTTCAACACTGCTGCTGTGCTGAGCAAAAAGTCAAGCACTTCCTCCATTTGCTTTCATTCGCTACGATGGAGTCACTGAGTTTGACACTTCTGCTCATCTGCCTGACACAGTGCTATGGTGAGACCTGCTGTTTGAGATTAAAAACTAATTTAGATTGATAATCTATCTCTTTCTATAACAACTTTCTCAGAACAATGTCTACAGTCTGTCTATTTGCTGTAAATGTGCTGACATTAGAGAGAGAGAGAGAGACAGACAGACAGACAGACAGACAGACACTATGTTGGTTCATTGATTGGTTGATTTTAATGTAGGCTATCTAAATGTCTTTCATCTTTCGTCTTTCCTCATCAATGTATCTAAATGTCTTTGATCTTTTCCACCTCTGAAGGGTTCAGTCATTTCCATTATCTAAGTAAAGGAGAGGAGGTAACTCTGTCCTGTGAAACATGTCACTGGGAGGCTGGTGTGGACTCGAACCAGAGGGTGGACTGCAGGATCTTAGGAAACATTACCACTACTGTGGTGCATCCGGGATTCAGAAACAGGCCAGAGCTTTGCAAAGAAATTATACTCAACTCTTGTCAGATTAATGTCAAGAGGGGATTTTATGCCTGTACGAAAGACCACAAAACAGACTCACCCTTTATTAATCCGTTTAGACCATCTGATTATCATCTGGAGTCCTTTGTTGTTGCCAAGGCACAACCAGACAGTAAGTATGAATGTAAAACTATTCTAAACTTTACGTCACAATGAAATTGCATACTGAATTACACTGATTCATAAATTTTTTCCACAGTGGTGTCTGAACCTCTCAAGGAAAGCTCACAGAATGTGGCTATAGATGAAACAATTAGTCTGACTTGCAGTTTTAAAACGATGACAAAATTTGAAGTGTACTGGATCAAGAGTGTTCCTAACAACAGCACCTGTGTATATTCCTATGCATTTTCACAATATGAATACCTTGATCGGGTTAATGAACACTTCCCCACTGACAAACACCTGCTGTTGAGAATGTCAAACACAACAGAACTAAATTCAAATGAGATCAGTACCTTCAACCTGAATATCAGCTATGCCACTTCATCAGACTGAGGGCTGTACGTCTGCACCTTACGAATGGACCAGGACTGGACAACAGTCACCAACTCCACAGTGATCATAACCAATCCAGAGGTGACAGGTGAGAAGGAATATTTGTTGTAAAATCTCAATTGAGTTTCATTTTTTGCACTGTTTGTTACTAATGTTCATCTTGGAAAACAGTACTCATACATATGGTATGTCACATAGAGATGTAATCAGTGCTATCAGCTTTGGTATCAGAGGTATCAGTGATATCTTAGTGTTTTATTGAATTTTGCTCGACCATTCATTATAGTTGGTTATAAGAAAGAGTGATTTTCTTTACATAAAATATACTTTTTTTGTCAGGGCATACTGAGGCAACACAGAAAAACATTGCAAGTATATCTGGTAGGTTCAGTTCAAATTGAATTGAAAGGGCTATACACAAGTAGTTATCCTTTGTATGGATTGTGTGTATGATGTAACTTAATGTTAGGCCTAATGTAATGAATGCATTGTAATGTATTCAGGGTCAGAAAGTAAAGCAACACCACTGTTGCCAGTTCTAGTAAATACACCTTTATATGAAAGCAATGGAAGTATAATTTTATTAGAGGACTGTTAGAGCTTATACAAAATCCTCCTTTCCAGGCTTTGCAGGTTTCCAGTATCCATATTTGATACGTGTGTTGGTTCCTGTTGTTCTTCTCATCATTGCCATCCTTGTAGTACGATGGAGAACCAAAGGTATAACAGATATTTCAAAAAAGTTTTTAGAAATACCAAGGCACTCATCTTCTTTGTAATTAAAATGCCTTTATTTTGTTGGGCATAGCATGGAAAAAGGAGATGAGTGCCTTGGTATTTCTAAAAAAAAAATTGAAATCAACCAAGCCTGTCACCAAAGAGCACCATTTTAAATAAACTAGACAGTTCCAGGAAGCACTCCAACTGGACTTCATTCTGCTATAACACATATATTTAAAAATGCATGGATAGGCCTGTTTGTTATGAACATACAGTATAACTCTATTGTTTTTATTTTGTCTATGCAGTACCTCAAACTACAGCTCAAAGGTAAAGGACAGCTTGTTGCTATTGTTGTTGTTGTTGTTGTTGTGATAATTAACATCATTAGTCATCCTTATCTTGATCTCTCTATCCCTGGTCTTGCTGTATCCAGCTCGGCTGTAGTCACATTTAGAAATACGACTGAGGAGGACATGGACTACGACGATTGTGAGTTGTCTGTATTTTCAACAGTTGCTGCTATTTCATTTAAACGGTATGGTGATCACCGAGGACATGGCTGACCATTTTATAACCATATCTACTGTATATCTCCTCCTACAGGTTACTGGCAGTGGGCCAGAATGAAGAGGAACCAGCGCGTTCTCTTGAGGAGGGAGCAGACAGCTGAGCCAGTTGGCATGAAGATCTCCCCTCAGTGCCGGGCCGGAATAAGAGGGTTACAGTATATTGTGGTGGAGAGGGAGTACTGATGATGGACCGAGGCCGAGGGACAGGCAGACAGACATATGGACAAACAGACAGACAGAGCAAGATTGATGTAACTGTATGTGTACATTTTGTATGTTGACTGTGCCGATAATTCAGGTGATATATTTTTATGTTCAATGCATATGCACAGCTTAAAAATACATTCTTAATGCTTTAATTTAAAAAAAAATGCTGTTGAATTGTATTAATTGCGTTCGTACAAGGATGTATGTAAATCTTTGTTTTGGAATGATGCTACATGACAATGTTATGTTACCTGTATACCAATGGTAATATTGTACAGTACATAAATGTGGTGGCATCCAAGTCTATTACATTACTTTAAAATAAACTTTAACAGATCTCTTTCTTTTTGTGTCACTTGTACTGTATGGCAGCATGCCGTTTTGGCTGACACTGTCATACCCACTGTGGGAGCAGAGAGGAAACTGGTGAGCGATATAGAAAGGCATTAGCTCTGTGGTTTGGACACGCTTCAAAATGTGAGAAACAAAACCAGTGTGGTTGGCAATAATGAGTTAGCGAACACTTTGTTTGCGTCAATTATGTTCTGTATGGTATGTAGACAAAGCTTATTATGGCCTTATATAAGACGTTGAGTTATGTTTTCAAGTTTTGCACCATACTTACCAATGAATATTTTTGCTTACCAATTCTTTTTTTTAAAGAATTAACTGTTTTATGTTTATGTATAATTAAAAAAGTAAATCCTATAGATCACAATGTGCCTTGTCTACTTTAGTTGAACTGTTGGTGAAAATGTTATTCTGACTGTCACTTCAACAAGCTCTTTGGTATAGGGGCCTTAAAGTGATAGTCTCATTTTTGGAAATAAGCTTATTTCCAAAAATGGGACAGTATCACTTTAAGCAGCCGTTTGCCACCCCAGAGTTTGGGGGTTGAAGCTGGGTGGAGCGACTCTCCTTTCCTGCAGACTTTCTATGCATGATGTGCATAACAGAATAAAGCAATTCTGCATGATATGCATTGACATGTCAGGGTTACCATGACCACACACTCATACATGGTGTTCTGTTAACTCAGTCCACTAAAATCCACTTCACTACACACACACACACACAGGGGTGGATTAATGCACGGGCCTACCGGGCCTACCGGGCCCAGGCCCAGGGGGTTGTTCATGCGCCAGCCATTATACACTCACCGGCCACTCAATTAGAAACACCTCTAGTGCTGGGTTGGACCCCCTTTTGCCTTCAGAACTGCCTGAACTGCCTGCAACAATTCTCGGGTAGGCTGTGGCATTCCAACAAAGATAAATTGGTACAAATTGGTCCAAATTGGGCTAGGAAAATATCCGTATGCCATTATATCTCAAGCCTGAAACATTGGTGTCAGGCAGAGTTGACCTATATGTTTTCATGTTGTTGACGCCAAATTCTGACCATTCCACCTGAGTGTTGCAGAAGATATCAAGAGTCATCAGACCAGGTAACATTTGTCCGATCTTCTATTGTTGTTTATGGTGAGCCTGTCTAAATTGTTGGATCGTTTTCCTGTTCTTAGCTGACAGGAGTGACGCCAAGACGGGGGGCCTTTCTCAAAACCTAGGACAGTGTCCTTCCAAGTGTGTCAGCCTAATTAGTCACACCCAGTGATTGGATACTCTTTGGTGAACTCTACAGAATATCCAATCACTGGGTGAGACTAATGAACAGTATCCAATCACTGGGTGTGACTAATAAGGCTGATACACTTGGAAGGACACTGTCCTAGGTTTTGAGAAGGGCCCAATGTCTGGCCCAGAGGTCCATCATTTCTTAATCTGCCCTTGCACACAGTACACACACACACACACACACACACACACACACACACACACACACACACACACACACACACACACACACACACACACACACACACACACACACACACACACACACACACACACACACACACACACACACTAAACTGTATATACACAGAATTAAGTGTCAATGTACTGACACAAATGTGTTACTGAGACAACAGTGATTAGCGTCCTTGCATTATGAGGAAATATTTATTTTTTATCTTTATTTAGACAAACATCTGTGTATCAGCCTCCAGGGATGCCAACAGGGGGAGAAAATGGTCAGTTGACCCAGGACCAGGGAGAGTGGGGGCCAAAAATTGGGGTCCTCATTTTGTCATGGGCCCAGCCAAAACTGTCAGTTGTCCTGTCCGTGTCTGTCTGCCTTCTTCATGCCTCTGTGGTGGAATATCTGCCCTTGAGATGAACTTCCACTAGATGGAGCTATTTCAGCCATTTCCCCCCATGCTGTCCACTGGTGTTCAAGTTTGGCAATAATGCAGAATCATGAAAAGGTGTGTAAAATAATTCATGTTTCGGCTTTAAATTTTAAGCTTACCTGTCGCTGTTAGTAATTGTCGCACCTTAGTAATTTCCCTTTGGGAATTAATACAATTTACTGTAGTAAGACCGCATACTCCATTAGTACTGTATATAGTAATAGTAACATAACTTGAATACAAATTCTAGTGTCTTACAGGCATATGAGTGGGCCAAGGGCAGTGCAATATCTCACAATATGATGGGAATGGGTGCTTTTGAAATTTGCCTCTATTACGCAAGTGTGCAGTGCTTGCACAATTTTAGCCCATTTTCATTTTCAATTTTGAGTTCGGCCTGCGACTTTGTCCCAGATGTAGATTTGGCCCACTGTGAATTTGAGTTTGACACCCCTGTTGAAAGGACTTCAACACTGCTGCTATGCTGAGCAAAAAGTCAAGCACTTCCTCCATTTGCTTTCATTCACTACGATGGAGTCACTGAGTTTGACACTTCTGCTCATCTGCCTGACACAGAGCTATGGTGAGATCTGCTGTTTGAGATTAAAAACTAATTTAAATTGATAATCTATATCTTTTTCATATAACTATATATGAAATGATTATGACTTTCTCAGAACATTGTCTATAGTCAGTCTACTTCCTGTACATGTTCTGACATTAGAGAGAGAGAGAGAGAGAGAGAGAGAGAGAGAGAGAGAGAGAGAGAGAGAGAGAGAGAGAGAGAGAGAGAGAGAGAGAGAGAGAGAGAGAGAGAGAGAGAGAGAGAGAGAGAGAGAGACAAACAGACAGACAGACAGACACTATGTTGGTTCATTGATTGGTTGATTTTAATGTAGTATATCTAAATGTCTTTCATCTTTCGTTTTTCCTCATCAATGTATCTAAATGTCTCTTATCTTTTCCTCCTCTGAAGGGTCCAGTCATTTCCATTATCTAAGTAAAGGAGAGGAGGTAACTCTGTCCTGTGAAACGTGCCACTGGGAGGCTGATGTGGACGCAGACCAGAGGGTGGACTGCAGTATCTCAGGAAACATTACTACTCCAGTCTTGCATCCGGGATTCAGAAACAGGCCAGAGCTTTGCAAAGAAATTAAACTAAACTCTGGTCAGATTAATGTCAAGAGGGGAGTTTATGCCTGTGTTCAAGACAACAAAACAGACTCACGCTTTATTCATCCATTTAGACCATCTGATCATCATCTGGAGTCCTTTGTTGTTGCCAAGGCACAACCAGACAGTAAGTATGAATGAATTTAAAACTGCTTCATATCACAAGCAAGCGTAACTTCCTTTATGAAATAAACTGATTTAATTCTTTTCACAGTGGTCTCTGAGCCTGTCATGGAAAGTTCACAGAATGTGACTGCAGGTGGAACCATTAATCTAACATGCACTTTTAGAACAAATAGACAATCCTTTTTTGAAGTGTACTGGATCAAGAAAGGAGGGGACATCAGTACCTGTGTTTATGCATTTGGGTTTACGCCGTTATGAACATACAGTATAACTCAATTATTTTTATTTGGTCTTTGCAGTACGTCAAACTACAGCTCAAAGGTAAAGGACAAGGTGTCATTGTTGTTGCTGTTGCTGTTGTTGTCGTTGTTCTTGTTGTTGTTGTTGTTGTTGTTGTTTTGTTGTGGTGGTGGTGGTGGTGGTACTTAACAGATATCCTCATCATGATCTCTCTGGTCTTTCCATATCCAGCTGTAGTGAGGCTGTAGTCACATTTAGAAATACGACTGAGGAAGACATGGACTATGATGACTGTGAGTTGTTTTTATTTTCAACAGTTGTTGCTATTTTATTTAAACAGTAAACAGGTGATCACTGATGGTATAAATGACAATTATAACCATATTTACTGTATATCTCCTCCTACAGGTTACTCCAATGCAGCGGGCCAGAGTGAAGAGGAACCAGCGCGTTCTCTTGAAGAGGGAGCAGACAGCTGACCCAGTTGGCATGGAGATGAAGAACTCACTTCAGTGTAAATGGGAGACGAGAGACGGGCCGGAATAAGAGAGTTACAGTATATTGTGGTGGTGAGGTAGTGCTGATGATGGACTGAGGGACAGACAGATGTATAGACAAACATACAGACAGATCAAGATCGATGTTATGTGTACAGTTTGTATGTTGACTGTGCAGATACTGTTCAGGTGTTATGCATTGCGCACAGCTACTGTTATAATCTTACTGTCACCAAAATGTCTTAATCTGTAACTTAAAGATCTTAGTAATGTCATAGCAATGTTGTTACGATGTAGTTGAGTATTTTCAGCAAATTGTGAATAGGCCCGTCGGCGACCCCCATTTGCACAAAGAGGCTACGGATTTAATCAAAAATGGTGTCGGAATACATTCATTGCTTTTTACAAGGATGTATATAAATGCTTTATTTTGGAATGATGTTACGTGACAATGTTATGTTAGCCTATACACCAATGTTATGTAGGCCTATACACGTACAACTGTGGTGGCATCCAACTGTATTAAACTTGTCATTTTTACAACAAAACCATGATAGTTTGGCTGAACATCTGATCTGTTTCTAAATAAAGTCGTAGAAGTTATAGACAGGCAGGGCTGTTTCCTGCCCAGCTACGCTGGTAGCATTCAGCTTTGGCTGACACTGACGTAGCCACTGTGAGCAGAGAGGAAACTGGTGAGTAATATAGAACGCCATTAGCTCTGTGGTTTGGGCACGCTGGAAAATAAGAGAGAAAAAAACACTTATAAACAGGTTGTCATAGTAGCCATAATCAGTATGCAAACACGAATGTACTGTATATGTAGAACAAGCTTAGAAAAAAAAGTTTCTTGAGGTGCTGGCTTCTTGTGCATACAAATGTTAAAGAAAACTCTCTGCGGCACACTCTGCGGCCTTTTCTTTATGTAGACAAAGCTTATCATGGCCTTATGAGATGTTGAGTTATTTTCAAGTTTTGCACATCCCTACCAATGAATAATTGTGCTAGTGAATTGTTCTTTTTGTTTGGGATGGTTGCCTTTTTATGTTTATAGACTCAGCTAAAGCATGTATTAAAAGAAAATCCTAACCTTAAAATCACATTATGCCTTGTCTAATTTAACTGTCAGTGAAAATGTTGCTCTGTGATGACTTATTTCAGCAGTTTAAATTATTTAGTAGCAGTTTATGTGAATGAGGAAGGAAGTGTCGTCTGGGTGTTATCAACTCTTAAAATACCCTGGTGGAAACAAGTTATCATTCTCACAATCTGAATGCTGATAGAACTGGACTGGCCGCGCACGCCGACGCTGTCGGTGTGAAAGTCAGAGTAGAGCACACCAGCCGAAATTAAGCAGAAATACCTCAATCATCTCGCTTACGTTCCATGACGCCTTGGTGTGGAGCCGGCCTTAAGCAGCCGTTTGCCACCTAGTGCAGCGGCTAACCAAAACAATCGTTTAGTTTGTGATACAAGCATGAAAATTGGTACACATGTAGCCAAAGGCATCCTAAAAATAACTGGATATGGAGCCATCGTGAATTTTCAACATGGTGGCCATAGCAGCCATTTTTCAAAATGGCCACCAGCAACAACAGTTTTCTTATGAGTAATGGATATAATATGACATTTTAGACACATTTACCATTCATACTACTTGGTAAATGTCTTATGGTTAATTTAAAAGTTGTCATGAATATTCAAAATGGCCGCCATTTTCAAGAAAAAGGCCATTACCGTTACGGAGCTGACAAAAGCGTAACATTTAGAACATTGCTTCGTTAGGACCCAGTACTGCACTGTAGGTTACTGTACTGTACTATACTGTAATGTGAAACACTGTACTGTACTATACTGTACTGTAATGTGAAATACTGTACTGTACTGCACTATACTGTATGCTACTGTACTGTACTGTACTACATTCTACTGTACTGTACTGTACTGTAATGTGAAATACTGCACTGTACTGTACTCTACTGCACTATACTGTATGCTACTGTACTGTACTATACTCTACTGTATGCTACTGTACTGTACTGTAATGTGAAATACTGTACTGTAATGTACTATACTGTATGCTACTGTACTGTATTATACTGTACTGCACCGTACGGAATAGTACTGTACTGCACCATACTGAATGGTACTGTACTGTACTGTACTGTACTGTACTGTACTGTACTGTACTGTACTGTACTGTAGGCCTACTGTACAACTATAAAACTGAAACATGTAGAGCATTCTGAGGTCATGTACAATATAAAGCAAAAAAGTGTAGTGGGAATGAGTTATGTTACTGTCACCACTCAAAATCGTGAAGGGTTAAAAAAAGTCATGTGGCATTTTGTTTGGGGGGTGGGGGTTATGGTTGACTATCCTTCCTCCCAGACTATTTGTGTGCCTTGCATAGCCTATCAAGAAAATGAGTTCCAGTAATGATGTACTTTAATAGTATATACCATATGAGAATTGCTGTATTATATAGATATTTCTCCTATGGGTAAGGGTGGCAAAGACCTACGGTACATGTTGTCCATCAGCTGTCAGTTTTGAAGTACCAATTGAAGTACTCAATGATTACTGAGCTAACTGTAATGCAACTTGTTTCACAATTACTTGGTGAGGACTTGTTTGCAAATTGAGGAAAAAACAATTTACCTCTGCCTACTTACTCAACACCTACTTAGAAAACATACATGTATATTGAGTAATCTGTAATGCCATTCTAAAGATGGCTGAAATGCACTCAATATGCACAATGCTACTTGTGAGAATGTAGAATTAGGCGATCTTATGGGTTCTTCATAAATATGGAGAAGTCCTGTCCTTTACCCTCTCTCATACAAATAAAAAATATCTGTGCGGGAAATTAAAGGATGGAGAACCTGCTACCTTGGACATCATCTTGCACTGACACCCCTCCATTCAGATGCTGCCCAGCAAGCATTAGCAGCAGTCGTCTATTCTCACCATAGTTTTAGTGTGGGAAATGCTCATTTGAATTCAGATTCAGAAAACAGCCAGTAAAATGTTGGTCAGTATCTGACTACTTGTATTGCCTCATCATGACTGATGAAACATTTGCTTTGATTTCAGTAGAAATGTAATGCATTGCAATGCATTGTAGAATTGAATCAAATCGAATCGAAACCTCCCGAATCGTAATCGAATCGAATCTTGAGGGCAGTGCCAATGCACACCACTATGTACATTTTTGTAGTTTCATCAATCTGGTCAAGCAGGCTACCACTGCCCTTTCATCTCTGCTGAATTCCGGACTACAGTATATTAACATTGTCAGCTAAGTATAATGTCATTTAATAACAATGTAATGCATTACACAACATGACATATTGTATATGACATAGTAGAAAAAAACTCTGAGGGCTCTTAGGCTAGAATTACAGCATATACCCTAAAGAAACACCATGCAAAGTGCTTTTCTAACTTCCGTAACGGTAAAACCCTTAACAGACTCCACTATTGTATGATTATCTGACATGGGCTGCCATCTTGAAAGAAACAGTGATACTATACTGTATATTAAGTATAGAATGAGATAAAAGGAAGCTTCTGGTTAATTCCAAAGTTACAAATTTGAATTCTCCATCTTGAAAAATGACTGATTTGACACCGATATCACCTATATCAGATAAATCATACAAGTGTCGGCTGCCATCTTGAAAATGGCGACCATCTTGAATATTCATGACAACTTTTCTATTATCCATATCACATTTACCAAGTGGTATGAATGGTAAATATGTCTAAAATATATTATATCCAAGAAAACTGTTGTTGCTGGCGGCCATGTTGAAAATTCACGATGGCTCCATATCCAGTTCTCTTTGGAATGCCTTTGGCTATATGTGTACCAATTTTCATGCTTGTATCACAAAATCAACGATTCCTTTATATTTTGGAGCTAAGCTATTAGACTAACCCCAGAGTTGGGGGTTTGAAGTTGGGTAGAGCACCTCTGCATATTTTCACCTCATTTCACCTCACTGCAGGCAGGGGCGCTGCTACAAATTTTGGGCCCCCAAAATGAGAAATTCTGTTATCAGCTTCTAGGGGCCCTGTCAGGGCTGTCGGGCCCTTAGAATCTGTATCACCTTTCTCCCCCTCGCAGCACCCATGCTGCAGGCCCTCTATATATGCTATGCACAACAGAATAAGGGTTACACTTTATTTTAATGGTTCACTATACATGAGTTCTCAGTGTTTATCAACACAATGTTATGAGGAGGGGCAAGACACTGGCAGCCAACCAAGTGAGTGCGTGTGTGTGTGTAGTTTTCAGCTAATTTTTTGACCAACAGCGGTTTCCAACAATCAGAAGTTGAGTTGTGCGCAGCTAGGTTCGCGCACTCAAACAAAATTTAGAACCCATGATGTATTACAGTGGACAGGGTACCGCATTAGGTACGGTGTAATAACCCTACAACGCTAACCCTAACCCTAAATTAAGTACAAAATTGGTACATGGTGTTACACTGGTATTACATGGTATGAAATAATGTTACACTGGTTATTGCACTTTACCTGGTAGATCCACTGAAATGGTGAACCATTGAAATAAAGTGTAACCCAGAATAAGAGTTACAACTCTCCTCTCCTGAACCACAGGCTCTCTGTGCATGACATTGTTAGGAAGTGCATTTAGTTAGACACCACACTAACAGGTCCAGTCCACAAAGGGGCGCCACTTGCTCTGCGTCCCAGCCAGCATTAGTCATCAAACACTCCAACGACCACGTAGGGGATAAAAGGGGCGGGGGCTTACCATGGACCACACTTCTACATGGTTAACTCATTACATTTCACCACACACACACACACACACACAGCACACACTGTTTATTTGAATGAGGGAGGAAGTGTTGTCTCTGGGTTTAAGCAACTCTTCATGTGTTGGATAAGGGGGCCCTTCAGATGACTTTCTCACGGGCCCGGCCAAAGCTGTCAGTTGTCCTGTCCGTGTCTGTCTGCCTTCTTCATGCCTCTGTGGTGGAATATCTGCCCTTGAGATGAACTTCCACTAGATGGAGCTATTTCAGCCATTTCCCCCCATGCTGTCCACTGGTGTTCAAGTTTGGCAATAATGCAGAATCATGAAAAGGTGTGTAAAATAATTCATGTTTTGCCTTTAAATTCTAAGCTTACCATGTCGCTGTTAGTAATTGTCGCACCTTAGTAATTTCCCTTTGGGAATTAATACAATTTACTGTAGTAAGACCACATACTCTATTAGTAGGCTGCTGCATAGGCCTAGTAATAGTTACATAACTTGAATACAAATTCTGGTGTCTCACAGACATATGAGTGGGCCAAGGGCAGTGCAATATCTCACCCTGACAACAATATGATGGGAATGGGTGTTTTTGAAATTTGCCTCTATTACGTAAGTGTGTGCTTGCACAATTTTAGCCCATTTTCATTTTCAATTTTGAGTTCGGCCAGCGACTTTTTGGCCCACTGTGAATTTGAGTTTGACACCCCTGTTCTAAGGTCCTCAACACTGTTGCTGTGCTGAGCAAAAAGTCAAGCACTTCCTCCATTTGCTTTCATTCGCTAAGATGGAGTCACTGAGTTGGACACTTCTGCTCATCTGCCTGACACAGAGCTATGGTGAGACATGCTGTTTGAGCTTAAAATGTAATTTAGAATGAAAATCTGTCTCTTTTTCCAACAACTCTCTCAAAATGGTGTCTACAGTCTGTCTATTTGATGTAAATGTGTTGACAGGCAGACAAATAGACAGACAGATAGATAGACACATAGATAGACAGACAGGTACTATGTATGTTCATTGATTGGTTGACTTTAATGTATTTATTATTTGTATCTGATATTTAATCTTTTCCTCCTCTGAAGGGTCCAGCCATTTCCATTATCTAAGTAAAGGAGAGGAGGTAACTCTGTCCTGTAAAGCATGTCACTGGGAGGCTGATGTGGACGCAGACCAGAGGGTGGACTGCAGGATCTCAGGAAACATTACTACTACTGTGGAGCATCCGGAATTCAGAAACAGCCCAGAGCTTTGCAAAGAAATTAAACCAAACTCTGGTCAGATTAATGTCAAGAGGGGAGTTTATGCCTGTGTGAAAGACAACAAAAATGACTCATTCTTTATTTATCCATTTAAACCATCTGATCATCATCTGGAGTCCTTTGTTGTTGCCCAGGCACGACCAGACAGTAAGTATGAATGTAAAACTATTCTAAACTTTACGTCACAATGAAATTACTGAATTACACTGATTTATACTTTTTTCACAGTGGTGTCTGAACCTCTCAAGGAAAGCTCACAGAATGTGGCTATAGATGAAACAATTAGACTGACTTGCAGTTTGAAAACAATTGGAAAATATTCTAAATTTGAAGTGTACTGGATCAAGAGTGTTCCTAACAACAGCACCTGTGTATATTCCTATGCATTTTCACAATATGAATACCTTGATCGGGTTAATGAACACTTCCCCACTGACAAACACCTGCTGTTGAGAATGTCAAACACAACAGAACTAAATTCAAATGAGATCAGTACCTTCAACCTGAATATCAGCAATGCCACTTCATCAGACCGAGGGTCGTACCTCTGTGCCTTACAAGTGGACCAGAACTGGACAATAATCACCAACACCACAGTGATCATAACCAATCAACAGGTGACAGGTGAGTTATTAATTTCCTTATTTTTTTGTCCCTTATTTTTTGTCAGTGAACAAAAAACTATTTTCATCCGTGTCGTTTGAGTGTAACCATCAATTTACATCAGATTTGTACAAAGTACAGATGTAATTGTAACACTCATAGTATATTACAAAGTTGAAACTATGTAATATCCTATCGCACCACTGTTGTAATTACATTTGCAAGATACTTCTACTTCATACAACTCTGTTTTACGTCATTTAACTGTTAACATTTCTAATTGGATATGAAGATGCTTCCTTCCGTTTGACATACTGTGTTTTTAATTCATACCAATCTGCACTAAAGACAGACCAAATCGAGTTTCAAGTACCACCGCTGGTAAGTTCCATTCAGCACTTGAAAGGAAAGGTCCATGGCCATAGATATGTGCAGTATACTGTTGCCTTGTATTATTTCTAGTTTATCATACTGTCCTTATGGCTGACATACCGTAGTCAATAATAGCATTCACATTCATTGTATTCATAGGGGTACCACACATCAAACCAAACAGCACCACAGATGCCAGTTTTGGTAAGTATACAGGTTAATGTGAAAAAAACAACATGCACAATAGTTTTTTGTGGGATTGTTGAGATTATACAGATTTCTGTGTATTTTTCAGGAGATGCAGGTTTCCAGTCCACATATTTAATTGGCATATTTGTTCCTCTCTTACTTCTCATCATTGTTGCCATTGTACTATGGCGGAGGAGCAAAGGTAAAAAGAAAATCATGAACATTTCACATTTTATTGATATGATTGTTATGAATTAATGATTAAAATTTGGTGGTTTTTGTTTTGCCTTGACAGCCCCTCGAACTACAATAACTCAAAGGTAACATCAAGATATTTGTTGCTGACGTTGTTAAGCGAGTGTCTGTTTCTCTGTTGTAGTTGCAATAAACATCCTGAGTAATTAATTGCCACATCTTGCTGTTTCCTCTTTAGAAAAACAATTGAGGACATGGACAATGACGATGACTGTGAGTTTTTGCCTTTATTTTCTGCCTTTGAATTTTTGTCTTTATTGATAGGACAATTGAGAGATAGGAAGCGAGTGGAGAGAGAGAGATATGGGGAAAGGTCGGAAAAGGTTCCAGGTCGGAATCAAGCCTGGGTTGCCAGTGTAGGAGTGCAGTGCCCTACCCCTTGAACCACAGCAGGGCCGAGTTTGTTGTATTTTGGATGTTCATGATACTTCATAGTTATTTGTTTAGTTGTATAGTAATAGCAAAGATTCTTTTAATTCTTTCTAACATTCATAATAGACCGTCTCTGGTAATTGTAAACCTGGGTAATATTCCAGTACTGCACATTATGCTTAGTCACTTGCTTGAACTGTTAACTTGGAGAGGGAAAAGCTTCAAATAATTGGTAAAACTCCTGTGGCTTTGTTTCAATGAATCAAGAAGCCATTATACTTTTCCTGTCTTAACTAATCTGGCAGAGTAAAGACATTTTTATATCATTTTATGCTATTTATCTTGATAGAGTTTGATGATTTCACAGACTGGACTTGCTGATCTTGTTGCATTGTGTTCATGACATGCACATGTATCATACCTCATGACACCAGTAATTCTTGGTTGCATCTATGTTTTTGGATCTTTGGGCAGTCATGAGTAAGCGGTTAGGGCGTCAGACTTGTAGCCCCTTGCCGGTTTGACTCCCGACCCGCCAGGTTGGTGGGGGGAGTAATTAACCAGTGCTCTCCCCATCCTCCTCCATGACTGAGGTACCCTGAGCATGGTACCGTCCCGCCGCACTGCTCCCCTGGGGCGCCATTGGGGGCTGCCCCCTTGCACGGGTAAGGCATAAATGCAATTTCGTTGTGTGCAGTGAATACTTGTGTGCTGTCGAGTGCTGTATCACAATGACAATGGGGGTTGGAGTTTCCCAATCGGGCTTTCAAAATTTAAAAAAAATGTTGTCATCAACTGTATTCATTTGATTGTATTGATTGTTCCTCCTATAGGTTCCCCTTATGCAGTGGGCCGGAGGGACGATCCAATGTACTCCCTCGCACAGCTGCCTGCACAGCAAACTGACTATGCGGTTTGTGGTGAACCAGCCTACTCTGTCGTGCAACAACCTCCACAGCAAGCTGACCATGGGGCCACTACAGAGCCAACAGGACACGAAAGAATCACAAAGACAAACTCCATATATGAACCCTCATGCCCTTAGCGTCTTTTGACAGAGGTAAATATTGCTGAAAGAGATGGTCCAAGCAAGCAACTTGTCCAACTATAACCTGTTCTTTTACAGTTTTTTTTTGTTAAGCATCGTAGTGTTTCGAGTAGTACAAATGTTAGACAAGTGTGTTTATTTGTTGTACAAAGATGACATTTTAAAAACAGTCATTTATTGTTAAAGTATTTATTTCTCTGTGTCACTGAACCTGTAGGCTGTTACTGAATGTAAGAACACCACTAAGCATGCTCATGTGTCAACTAGAATGCATTTTTGGCTGACACTGACACACCCACTGTGTGAGCAGAGGGGAAACTGGTGGCTGTGTGGTGAGCTACACTAGCTCTGTGGTGTGGGTGGCTTTTGGAAATGTGCGAAGACTCCTTCAGTAGTAGGCCTAGTCACAGCCATCAGTTAGCAATATCTTCATCAATTATCAGTTGTAAAGAAATAGATAAAGCATTTTTATTAAACTTTTACATGGACTCTTTCAGTTTTGCATTCAATCCCTGGTCAGGGGAGTTTTAAGCCTTGGTAATGTATTGTGTTTGTGCACTGCAACTGTGAAGTTCATGAACTTGGACTTATACGCCATGTGTATTCTTGTCAATAAGCCTACACATACAACTTTAATTGCCCTGTATAACCTCTAATAAACGATTCTGTGAGGATTTACTTCTGCAGTTTTACACTGAAGTGTATGTTACAGTGTGCGTTGATCTTTTCATTTGAATGAGGAAGTGAGCTGTGGTTATGAGTGTGTAAGCAAGCCTCGAAATACTCTGAAAACAAGTTCTCACAAACTTTTCATTATCTTGTTGCTAAAAATAGCCAACAGGGAAGCCGACAGAAGGGGTCAAAGGGGTTGGTTGTCCGGTGCACAGGGAGAGAGGGGCCCCAGAATGGGGTCCCCATTACATATATGCATTGAGTGGAGGGGGGCTTTCAATTGAGATGACTGTTCAGGGCCCAGCCAAAGCTTTCAGTGGCCCTCATAGCCAGTGTAGAATTTTGAATGTCCTTCCCTTAAACTCCCCTGGACAAAGAAGGTTGATATGAGGGTGCATTCTGAGATTTCACAGAGACATGGAAACCAAAAATAAAAGCTGCTGCAGCTTATGTCCTCCTTTTAAGGTTATTTGCAAGTGCAGACTAACATGCACAGTGCTAGGGGCTGATGCTGTTGGATATATTTCTTTCTTTCTTTAAAAGGCTAATGATTCAGAGGGGCAGCCCATCTTTAGTCCAGCCCGTTTTGTGGACCCAATCCAGTCTTGAACATGCATGAGCACTGAAACGTTAGTCTGCATCCGTTACTGTAATGAATTGAAAAATGAAGGCTTCTGCGCTACAACAGCTTTCTTTTATTTTTTCTTCTTCTTTTTATTGCTGGCCCCATACTGCAGGTTTCCCCAAGTTGTCTGCGCCAGACGTCTGGAGCATGTTTTCCTTCGTTCCTTTCACAGAGACACACTGTCTGTCAGTCAGCGTCAAACTAAATCCTGGGCTCTGTGCTCAAACATAGTGACCAGGGTTACCCTAGGCTTATCTGAGGGCTTCATACACACACACACCCGCACGCACATACACATGCACACAGACCAGGGGGAACACTGTAGAGATACCATATCAGCTCAGAACAACAGTTCAGCACGCACCTGTACACACACACAGTTTACTTCTTTATTTGTGCCCACAATTCAAAATTGAGTTTCCATAGACACAAATTTGTCAGTTGCAAAGATACTCAGGCATGAACTAGATAAGTGTCACCACAGTGATCACACACACACACACACACACACACACACACACACACACACACACACACACACACACACACACACACACACACACACACACACACACACACACACACACACACACACACACACACACACACACACACACACACACACACACAATTTCAACATGTTGACTTGAGCAACATGCATTTTAAGGCCGAAAGTGGACTTAATTGAAATTCCAACTGCCACTTTAAAATGGATAACCGGGATTTGAACTTGGGATTTACACATTTGAAACAAAGACAAACTCAATTGCAATTTTACCGTGAATTGGCAAATCGACTTTCATTTATAGATTAAACCAATTGATCAGTTTCACAGTCCATGTACCCTGGTATTGCCAATTATTGTCATTGCATTGCAAAAATGAGTGTTGTAATTCCGTAAAATTATAAAATATGTTAATTTCATACTATGCTGTAAAGTTTGTAGGCTTTGAAGGCCTACTGTATTTTTGTGCACAGTATTTCGGTTATTGTTTTTGAGACGGCCTGCCACTAGATGAAACTATTGCAGTTATTTCCCCCATATGCCATTCTGCCGGTAGTTTTCTTTATTTTTACATTTCATTCTCATTGCATAATAGAATCACTGTGCAAAGTGTCATGCTTTTGTTAAAAAGTGCACATTTTATTTTAATGTTTACATTTTTCTTTGATTAAATTATTTAATGTTTTCTTTCACTATTTCATGTTTTTGTTATTCTTTTACTTGTATTTTTTGTGAAGCACATTGGACTGCATCTGTGTATGAAATGCTCTATACAATTAAACTAGCCTCGTCTTTGAGTGTCTCTATTACATCTCAGCGTCTGTTTGAGATGGCCTACCACTAGATGACACTATTGCAGTCAATTTTACCCAATGCATTCTCCCGGTGGGGTTCAAGTCAGTCAACAATGTGCAATCGAGAGAACTGCACAGGTATGCAAACTTACATTTTCCCACCAAAAACTTAAATGTTCGTCTGAGAAATCTACTATATACTATGTTCATATTCTACATTAATAGCTAATTTGTATTTAATAAAGTATTTACAAACTTAATAGTGCAGTCAGTAAGTATGTCTGTCACAGATATAGTGTATTAGGCCTGTATAACGCTTTATCTTCTCTTCTGTCACACACACACACACGCACGCGCGCACACATGCATGCACACACACGCTTTGATAGAAATGCTCTTCCTTGCACTCTCTTTCTTGCACTCTCTCTCTCGCGCACGCACGCACGCACAATCACTTATAGCGAGGGACGATTTTTGCCTCCAAATCAAGTTTCAGTGCAATTGTTTACAAACCTCAACTATATATACATATACTATATATACAAACCTCAACTCCGGTGAAGTTGGGACGTTTGGTAAATGGTAAATAAAATCAAAATGCTATAATTCTAAAAATATTCAATCCATTCATTAGATGGAGAATAATGAAAATACAACATATTAAGTGTTACAACCGAGAAAAAAAAATGTTTTGGGGGACACATGAACTCATTTCTAATTTGATAACTGCAACACGTCTCAAATCAGTTGGGACGGGGATCAGTGAAATGGAATAAACATCCAAATAAGATAAAACAACAAAGAAGAGCATTTCAAAATGAATTGTACTGATGTACAATATGAGTGTCCAGGTATAAGATCATCACTGAGAGGCTCTCAGAATTAAAGATGCAGAGGGAATAATTACCATAGTGATTACATACATTTTTGAATTCCCTTTGATTTACCATCATTGAGTGTAGACATATTTATGCCATTAAAATCATTGTATAGGTTCATGACATCATGAAATATATATTGGCTGTAGTACAGCTATTGAAAATTGACCATATTAAGAATGATTCATGTGTGCAAATGATAGAGGGGTTTGACATTCTCCTATGCACCCGAGCTCACTTGAAATAGACCCAGAAGACATGGGAAACTGTCCACAGAAGTTCCAGAAGGCAATTCTTTTTGAAAATAATAGTCTTGCACATCCTATGCTACAGTGAAAATGGACCATCCAACTTGTCTTAGTGCTAACTTCAAAAGTCAGCCTCCATCATGGCATGGGGGTGTTCTCACTCATTTGTAGAGTTAAATACAATGCTGAATGATATAAATGGGTTTAAATAGCATGAAAAGTCAGTCATGCATTACATTTTGAAGGGAGATCTTCAATTACTGCCACATAGTAAGGACAAATTGCATTTTAACACTCCATCATAAGGACCAGCAGGTGATAAAATGGCAGGCTTTTGGTCAAGACCTGTCACACTGTAAGCACTACAGAAAGGAAAACATTGCAAAACATGACAAGGAGTACACCCACCATTTAAGCTGGTGAAATGTCCAAGATAGAACTCAACACTGATTTTTATATAAAGTTATGTCATCGCTTCATGTATTTAACTTTTAGGTGTTGTCTTTTTTGTTTTGTTTTTAGTCTTCCTCGACATTTGCTGCCTTTTATTGTCCCCGTCCCAACTCTTTTCAGACGTGTTGTTTTTTTACACATTCATGAATATCCCCCAAAACAATAATTTCGGTCAGTTTTGATGGCTGATGTGTTTTCTTTGTGTCGATCTCCATCTAATGGACGTTTTGAAAATGGCTGTATTTCGTTATTATACGCAATTTGCCTTGTGTCCCAACTTCTATGGAGTTGGGGTTTGTAGGTTATATAAAAAATAAAGAAATAAATGTTTTATACAAATTAAAAAAATATATTATACCATGCGTTTCTTAGTGGTAGGAACAGCTACTTCCTACCTGAAAGCATGTCAGCCCACAGGTCAAACAAACAACAGATATGGAGGGCGGAATACCTGTCCACCTGTCGAAAATGTGAGCTATGTAAGCAGAGGTGTAAACTACACCATGCACGTACTCACGTTTGTGGGCAATGTTCAAACATTAATGGCTGTGTACAGGCGCGGTCCTTGCATTGAGACGTTGCTAGGCAACCGCCTTAGGCCCCCAGCTTAGGCTCCAGCTGTAGGGGCCCCCTCTGCATATTTCACATAGGCCCTTTGGACCGTAATTCACAGATTAATGGTGATTTGCATAAATAATGAATTTGGAAACAAGAACAACACAATACATTACAAAAAAATACAGATTCTGTGCACACCCTCTCTTTCGCGTTAAAATGGAGTATTCCATCCATGCGTGCCATGTGCGCTAGGCGAGTTCCTAAACATTCTCACGACGTCTTCAGATGTGGAGGACAACCACAGACATCATATATGAAGACTAGATGCGTCGTCCGCGTTCCCGTCATGCAAGCCGAACGTCCGCGCATGGCGGCCATGTTAGAGCAGCCTGCTGGCTCAACCAGTTGCAGTGAGTTTTTGGTGTTGTATACTCTTCAGATGGCCATAATTCCCTCAAATGTATTTCGATTTTCGAAAGGGTTGGTTTTTTACACAGTATAAAAAATTCCAAAACGAAAGCATATGTTGATACTGCATAGTGATGCATATCCACATTATTATTATATTATATTACATTATATCATAATGTTCATAGGTCTAAAATCATGTATAATATAATTCAGCAGGGTTATTCAGGTAATTAAATAGACCCCATAAACAAATGCACAAAGTAATCTTTTATATTTTCAGTAAAATAACAAATAAACGTTCACTTTAGTCTACATTCTACTTTGGTTTCGACAGCTCCACCTTGTGTTCAAAATGAGTCGTGACGCTAAAGCCATCCAGATAGAATTAACTTGTTGCGCTGTAGGCTACATCTCTCTTCCAGTACGTCATCTCTGTCGTCTATAATTTGATGCAATGAATATATCCATGCCGTCAACGTAATGCACAGCAATGATTAAAATGTGTATTAGCTGTAGGTCTATCTGATTTTTTGGACAAATAGGTTAAGTGGGAAGCATAGGCCTATTACTCTCCTGGGCGTTTTACCCCAGTCTACACTAACGTTTTAAGGAGCCCTACCATTTATAAACACGTGTCAATATTTCAGCGAAGCAACAGAATACATTTTTAAGTATCCCAACGTTTCAGCTCTTCACTTTACTTCAGCTGTAACGGAGGGTCTGTGGAGAGTTTAGGCCATAGAGGTAGAAAATAACACTAGAGAGGACACAGCAATTTGCGACAGCACTGGGAAATGGCAGCTGGAGCTTCCCAACTTCCGTAGGTAGTGTAGGTACTTTCAGGCAATGCAAGTCAATGGAGAACACGCCCACCCCTGTCAAGAAATTAACTAAAACTGTGTAAATACAAAGTAACACTTTAATCAAAGACCAGATTTGAAATGTCAGGCTACATATCTACTGAAATCATATGAGTCGATAAAATACATTTAAAAATCAAATAATATATTTTATGAACATGGTTAGCAACACACTTCAACTATTGTCCTTGTATAGTGTGTTGATGGACATTTTCACATGATTAAGCCATTTTTGACAGAGGTGAGCCTCGTTCTCCGTTAATTTCCATTTCTCTGATCTACCTCCAGATAATGGCCGCTACAGATTGCCGTAAAAGGGGGGGCGGGGTCCTCTCTAGTGTTATTTTCTACCTCTATGGTTTAGGCTGCTCTAATATGGCCGACCTGTGCGGACGTGCTTGAAATACGCGATGACGTATCTAGTCTTCATATATGATGTCTGTGGAGGACAAGTGCCAAACGCCACACTCAACAAACTCCTCAAGGTCAGTTACATCAAGCGGAGCACAAAAAAATAGTTAGCTATGTTCAGTGTTGTTAGACTACACACAGCGTCACCACTTAAAAGAAACAACAACCATGGAAGAAAACAACAGCCCTAACACCGGCAACCCCCTGATTTTTTTTTTTTTGGATAATGCTGTGAGAAGTGCAGGCAAGAAAGCGCATTAAGCGTGGAGGTTACTGCGATGCTTCGATTAGATTTCACAGGCACGCGAGCGCTTGAAGAGTGAAGGCTGTGTTTCTGTTTATCTTGTGCATGCGCGTCTTTTTAGTTTGTTCGGGGCGACCACTCTGCTCTCATAAAGTGAAAAGGGGATTACAGAAAAAAATCACATTTTAGTTTGTTTAATGTTTGCATGCAAAATTGCAAATATTCATTGTAATCTGTCCAGAAAGGGTTGTAGCCCAAGATTGCCTGATTTTTTCTTTGTAATTATTTTTTAAAATAAAATTCACATCATCTCTGGAAATCACAAATGCATCTCCACTGCTCCCTTTTGGGCGCCATTGGGGGCTGCCCCCTTGCATGGGTGAGGCATACATGCAATGTCGTTGTGTGCAATGTTCACTTGTGTGCTGTGGAGGGCTGTGTCACAATGACAATGGGAGTTGGGCCCAGTGTTAATTTCGTCAACCACGACGATGATGAAAATATTTCGTCAACGCCCCTTTTTCCCTTGACGATGACGAGACGATGACGCACTAAAAATTGCCTGAAGCAAATCAAAATATGACGAAAATAAAAAAATATTTTCGTCAAGGAGACTAAGACGAGACGAAATTTACAAGCCATGGACGAATGGACATTAAAAATATATAATTATTTGTAATTAATTTGTAATTTGTAATTGTAATATAGGCCTAAGTGTCTTGAACTTTATAGGTGATTGCGCGCTCACGCTGTGTTGCCTCCTTGTATCTGCTGGCAGCCAATGCATGGCGCGGCTCAGTCAGTAGTTCTGTAGCCTAGTAGTTCAGTGAGTCCATTTAAGTTGAGTTTAGGTCCTAAAACATTCCCAGAGAAAGAGAAAAAATAGCCGACGTTGAGAGAAGTGTTCATTTTGAAACATGTTCAACAACCCTCTTATCCATGACGAAGACATGTGCTTCTGCAGTAGGTAATGACAGTCGCGCCAATCCTCCTCTGATACTGTCATTCTAAACCCCCTCGAGCTTCCACTATTCTCCTTTTCACTTAGGCTGTCTTAGCCCGGCGCTTGTTGTCTGTTCTTTTTTTGTAATGTTTGCTATATTTGTTGTTTAACCATAGGCCTATGATTAGGCAGCAAGCAAATCATGAAGGTCGGATTTGTGAATTTATTTAAATCAGTCAACGCGGGAGCGCGCGCCAGCAGGGGGAAAGTTGGCCTGTCTAAAGTAACAGAGGCACGGCTACTGTAGTCTAGTTTTGAAAAGAATCAATGGATGGGCGATCGCTAAGGAGTTTTAAACTGTTGAGATTTGAAACTTGTTCTCGTCGAGAGCAACGCTAAAAGACCCAAGGAAGTCGACAGCATTTCCGTGCGTCTTCAGCGTCTTCCTAAGTTCCAAAAACTCTTTCCAGGTCATCGAGCCTCGACACCCCCGACAAACAAAACAGCATTAGTGTTTAAATATTTGTATATGCGTGTCCTTTCTATCGTCCAGTCTGCATACCCCTGCCTAACTATTTTTCCTGGGCATACGAAGTGTGCTCGCGCAATCTATTTAAGCCTATTCCACACATGCCGCACGAGTCATTATCGTTATCTGCTCGCATTGCCAATTGAAAACAAAAACCGCTAACTTGCATAGTCTAACATCAGCAGTATTTTATCTGACTCGTGGTCATCGGGAAGCCACTATCAGGGAGACTTCTTGAACTTCATGCAGACTTGGGATGTCTGGTCTTCCCACTGCCGGCAATCTGCAGGCTTTAAGTCCCGCGGTCAGGTGAAGAAGAGCATGTAGCTTCCTCCGTGATCAAACTCAAAATCAAATATAGGCTAATATGCAGCAGCTTCTAATGCACGAGAGAGAGAGAGAGAGAGAGAGAGAGAGAGAGAGAGAGAGAGAGAGAGAGAGAGAGCGATGGAGAGAGCGAGAGAGAGAGCAGTCTGCACCTGTGTGTGTGTGTGTGTGTGTGTGTGTGCGCGTGTGTGTGTGTGTGTGTGTGTGTGTGTGTGTGTGTGTGTGTGTGTGTGTGTGTGTGATGCTCTTTTGCTCTATGATGTTGAAATTACTGATTTGGGTTTTGGTGGAAAATGACCAAGTAACAAGGTGAGTATTTGCTGCAATAGGCAATATTAGTAATACTTTGTGAAATAACAATAGCCATTGTAGGTTATTTATTTTACACAATATTGACTAAAATGACTAAAAATTTAAATGTTGACTAAAATTTGAAATGTTGACTAAAATGACTAAAATTTGACTATGACTAAAATTGATTTTCGTCATTTTGACTAAGACTAAGACTAAATTGGGAAGGCAATGACTAAAATATGACTAAGACTAAAATTGATTTTCGTCATTGTGACTAAGACTAAGACTAAATAAAAAAAAGCTGACGAAATTAGCACTGGTTGGGACTTTTTCAGTTGGGCTTTCTATGGCAAAATGGTATGAAATACGAATACACCTTACCAATAACGAACCAGTGACGTCCTACACAGAGGTGTCAACCCTGCTTCATTCAGTAAACGCATCTCACAAACTCATGCCAAATATATAGCTGCTAAATATAAAAATATGCTTGAGGAAAGGAACAGGGCTTCCTTTAGCAAAACAATAACCGTTATCCACTGTGCTACACTGAAATTCTATGAAGAATTTAACTTAGTTACGATTTTCAATTCCAACGTCACAAAGATGGCTCCTTCTCTCTTGATTAAACTACATTAAACGAGTCTGTCTCACTGCTGTAAAATATGCATGGTTAGTGCCATCTAGTGAAAAAGATGGTGTAGTGCGTGTTGTCTAGTCCAGTGTTTCCCAACCAGGGGTACGTGTACCACTAGGGGTACGCAAGCATACTGCAGGGGTTACTTGGACAAATGTAATTTTAACAAATTTATGGGGCTTAGTTACATTGGGAGAGAGAAAGCGATATAAAACTTGCCTTGTGGGGTACTCATGGCAAAACAAAAATGATTAGGGGGTACACAAGACAAAAAAGGTTGGGAAACACTGGTCTAGTCTAGGGTACCAACACATTTTTTCTAGGATAACAATAATAAAAAACTGAACTTTACATAAACACTTCAAGAGATCAATATAACATTTATTTCTTAAAATTCTTTATTCATAAACTTGATGCAAGTTTACAAATTACTGTACATGGTCAAAATTACGCTTACAATGAAAAAGAAAAGAAAAGAAATAAAAACAAAAATCAAAAAAAAAAAAAAGTCGAAAAGCATGCTAACAGTGCTTATCTCCATAACCCCACCTAATTAACAACAAACGGGCCCATATCTAAAGAACTGGACAGAACCAGGCGATAGCTCAAAGGCCCTGCACAATTAACAACCCCAGAACCCGGCCCAAAACCCTCCCCACAGAACACACATATCGGGACCCCAGCGAAAGTTAGTGAAACGAAACAGCCCATGAGGCAGGAACACACTAGTGGAAGTCAGGAGGTTGATTACGACCGCAATGGCTATAGACGCGACGTACGACTCCAAAAAAGTATATCTGCAACATTTTTTGTTAGCCGTTTTCTTTTTTTTTGCCGTTTTGCCGCAAACTCTGGCCCAGCCACGGGGTGTGTTTGTTGTTGTCTTGGGGCTGAGACTAATTTTGGGCAGTAGTCCGAGTTTGTGTGCGAGAGTGTGTGTGTGTGTGTGCGCGCGCATGTGTGTGTATGAAGGGTGCTATTAAATCAGGGGTTCAATGGATGGTGTGGACTCATTCAACAGTTGCTTGCAACATCAACAATCGGCTGGAGAAAGAGCTTTTCCGGAAGGAAGCCAGCAGAATACACCTATATCAAGACAGGGGGGAAAATAAGGCCTGTTCCTGGTCACTCTCAAAGCACACCATCAATGCTCTGAGAATTAATAATAATAAAGAGAAATACAATTAAAAAAAAAAAAAAAAACATCCGTAACACTGGTCTTTCCCCCGGGGCTGTAAGAACAAAGCATTCCTTGAGTATTACAAATTGCCAGAAGCATGGGGTTAAAACAGTACAGAACAATGGTACAAAAGCGCTTCTCAAATGTTAGAACAACCCAAACATAACGGCTAAGAGTTTCATATGTGATCTGGGACTTTTTTGTGTCGTTTTGCTTTGTTTGTAGGCATGGATTTGCCATCCTGGGAAGTCCGTTCACCTTGTTCTTTTACTTCCAACAACATGGTGCAAATATTTATGGTTAACGTCCACTAACAAGGAACGGGACAAAAGAAATGGAACAGGGCGTCTTGTCTTTCCCTGGCAACGGAGTGGTAAAAGTCAGTTATTATAAGATACCACCTTTTAAAAATGCTAGCCAAACTCAGAAGGGATACAAGACACATGGATTAATTTCCTTGCATTTGAGCAGACGTTCCATCTCCACCATTGTAACTCTAGAGTTCTCTGCCTGGTTCCTCAAAATATGCTTGTATGCACAGATGTACAGCGTTCCCACGGTTATTGTGCTGTGTTTAAGCAGTGTGAATGACACAGACTTTTGACAAGTTCTTTAACCCAGTTATGATCAGTTCATATTTAGCGAGGTATGTGAAGCATTTGCGAGAGAACTTCGCAAAATGTCAGATCAAGGACGTCAAAAAAAAGGGGAAAAAACAAACAAATCAAAACCAAGAAGAAAAAAAAAGAAAAGAAAAATCTTACATGATACGTGGTGATGAAGTCTTTAGAGAGGACGTTCACCACCACACAACTGCGTTGCTTATTGCAAAACCATATAGCATGGATATAGAGGAATGGTCACTGTTAGCATTAAGATGCTCAGGCATAGTAGCCATTTCAAAATGGCCGACAGAAGTTAAGCATTTCAAATCTCATACAGAAATCAAAACAGAGACAAAAAGGAAATCATAAAAACAGCAGTAGTCATCAAAATGCTTTACAAGAAAACATGGTTTTGTATATGGGAAAGGGTTTTGGATTTGCATCTGACAATATTTTTCCTACCTTCCAACAGGGAGAGAGATTCATCGTGTTTAACAACAGGCTGATAAAAGGTCGCTTGGTAACGTCCTGTGCGTTAAAGGTCTCCACTGGTCCAAAGAGCCAGGATAACGGGAAGAAAACAAAATATATATTTATATATATTTATATTTAGGCTGTGCCCTCCCCAACCACTCGCATATAGTAAGGATACCTTAGAGGGACAAAAACTGAAAAAAAAAGAAAAAGAAAAAAAGAGAGAGAAACCAAACAGAAACGCAAGAAGATTCATTCTCATAAGTACAATGTTTACAATGTGGAGTTAACTTCTACAACATTTTACAGTGAGTAAAACAGAGCCTTGCCAACGCTTTTAAGTCTGGTCACTTAGCAACCCCTTAAAGGTGGGCGGTGCTGCCAGGTGTTGGCCAATCACATGGAAGCAGGAGGAGAAACGAGCAACTTGGTGAGGATGAACTTTCCTCCACTCCTCTCCTCTCCTCTCCAAGCCAGGCTTTATAGTCCCGCCATCAGTGCCCGTCTACCGACCCCTCTTTCTTTTTTTTTCTATCCCTCCATCCCTCTCTTTATTTATTATCACTTTCACTCAAAATCTCTCCTTCTTGGCATACATATACAGGGCATGGGCCCAAGGTGTGGGGTGGGGGTTAACCTCAGCCGATGCCATTGCGCTCCAATGAGGGGCAAGTCTTGGCATTGTATGGGACACACAAAGACTAACACCATAAAAAAACCCAGAGGAAGGGAGATAGCAGAGAGGGGGTCCGATCCCCCTTCCCCATCCCCTTTTCATTACAAGAAAGTCTCCGATCCATAACTCAACCCCCCTTTCTCAACTCTTTTTTTCTTCTGAAAAGAGGGGAAGAGGGAGAAGGCTTTGTTGTTGCTGTTGTAGTTGTTGTTTTTCCCTCCTCATCATTTCTTTTTTTCTTTCCTTTCCCAGTTGTTTGCGGTGTCTTATTTTATTTTTCAAAACTTTCTTCCCGTCTTTTCGTAGTCCTGTCTCCGGCTGCTATGATGATGGAAGATGGTTCACAGGGTCAAGCCCGTGGGGACCACAGCACACAAACAGGGACGAGGGACGGGGAAAAGAAAAGAAAGGATAGGATGAAAACAAAAAGGAAAAGGGGAAAAAAGTGGGAGCAAGACACCCCCGCTCCCTGACTTCTTCCCATCCTCATCGGTTTTCAGCGCAGATGCAGCACTTAAAAAACGGCTGGAGGACAGCGGTAAAGGACTGAGAGTTGCTAACGAGAATGGAGGGAGAGAGAGAGAGAGAGAGAGAGAGAGAGAGAGAGAGAGAGAGAGAGAGAGAGAGAGAGAGAGAGAGAGAGAGAGAGAGAGAATTAAAGAGAGGGAGGGAGAGAGCGAGGGCGCAAAAGAGAGGGAGGGAGGGAGCGAGCGCGAAAGTGAGAGAGAGAGAGAGAGAGAGAGAGAGAGAGAGAGAGAGAGAGAGAGCAAAAATAAAAGGTAGAGCAGAAATAAAGATGGGTCTTCTTACATGATGAGGTGATCTGTTATCGACTGAGGGATTTCGGTTGCCCTCAAGTTGCCGTGGTAATCAGTTCTCCAGAGGGGTGGTGGTGGGTGTGGCTGCTTGCTGCCCTCCAGTTGTCGCTGTAGTAATCAGTTCTCAAGAGGGGTGGTGGTCGTGGTGGAGGCTGTTGTTACCCACCAGTTGCCGCGGTAATCGGATCTGTAGAGGGGATGGGTGTTGCCCTCCAGTGGCCAGGTTGAGCCAGTCAGAGTTCGGTGGTGGTGGTGTTTTGGATGCGACGGAGGGGGCACAGAGCAGGTGGAAGAGGGTTCCCATTGAGATAGCCAGTCCGAGAGGGTTGGTGGGGGGGGCATTTTTAGGTGGGCGCAACCCCCACTTACACAGTCCGAGAGGGGGGGTGAAGGGCAAGTGGCAAGGGGAGATGGGGAGGAAGGTTTGGGTAGGGGGCAACCTCCTCTGAGACAGATAGGTAGAAAGAGCTCCAGTCGACAAAATAATGAAGAATAAAATCAGAATGGGGGAGAAGCATTGACCTGAACACTCACTCACACACGCACGCAGCACGCAGCTCACACACACACACACACGCTCACACACACCGCTCGGCCCCAGCTCTCATTCACCAACCACGAGCGCCATCCTATCCATCCTCTTTAGGGGGTGTGTACCAGCCTGCAAGACACAAAGACGCACACACACACACACAATTACATTTCAAATATATTCAGAGTGTACCAAGTTAATGGGCATAGTTTTTGAAAAGTTGATCGCCATAGTTAATTTATTGATGATGGATTACTTTCCCCACATTGCAAAAATGATGTCTTCACTCAAACATGATGCCAAACTCAGGGCAACAACAATAACCTTTAGTTGTAGCTCATCAACTGATAAATAAATAAAACAAACAAACGAGGTCAATTGGTCTAAACAACTGTGCTGAATTGAATTTACCTCAGGCATTGGGGAACTGTTTACAAGTGCATGATGGAGAGCAATTACATTACACTGATCTAAACGCATCAAACAGAAAATGAAGTCATTGAGCAGCAGTGTGTGAATGTAGTGTTCTGTTTGTGGTTTATGACAGTTTTCAATTTTAAATATCAAATTCGATGGATCTATTTAATTCAGAATTATCAATTAGGAATTAAAACAGTCATGTAAACATAGCAAATGTCACCAAAATGGTAATGACCAAGTCTTAATCGGTTACTTCAGACTCTGCATTGTCATAGCAATGTTATGATGTACAGTAGTTGAGTGTTTTCAGCAAAGACTGAATGAGCCCATAGAGAGACATATCTGCAGTAAGAAGCTACATACCCTATGACATGAAGGTCTGAGAGTGTGCGATAACAACTGCTCTCATGCACGAGTGCATGACATGACAACATGACTGTGGTATTTGTGAAAAAAGGTTTGCACACTCCTTTGGATTTTTTTTCTTTTTATTCATTTACTGGCAAGCATGGTGACGTTTCGACCTCTCGGTCTTCCTAAGATTCACTCCAAGAGGTCGAAACGTCATCATGCTTGCCAGTGAATGAATGAAAAGAACAAAATCCAAAACAGTGTGCAAACCTTTTTCCCACAAAAAACGTTACATTTTCGTTCAGCACCAGGGATTGTGCCCAAGTAACTCTACAACATGGCCGTGGTACTCTACTCACCATTCTTTTCGTGGATCTGCACGAGGGATTTGTATGACTGCTGTGCTCTGGCAAGATTGTATTGGTTCTGGAATTGGAAAATTAAAAAAGGAGGAGGATGGTTAAAAAAAAAATGCTGGTCAACCATGCCAGTTGGAAAATGTTAATTGTTATGCTCTTGGTCAGACCAAGTCTCGAAGAGATGTTAAGGTCAATGATAATCAGGCTACCAAACAGGTCACAGGGCTCTAACCACTACACCGAAGAGCAAAGAACCAGGCTCGTTGGCATGGCAGTCAGAGAGAACCGACAACCCTCTTAGGGTCCTGGGTCACTCCGCCCATCACACTGGGGTTATAGACAGCGGAGGCAAGTTAAAAAATACAGTCAGTAAAAAGTAATCGGAAGAGAGAAAAGACAGAGAGACACGGAGAGAGATGGAGAGAGACAGAGAGAGAGAGAGAGACAGAGAGAGAGAGAGAGAGAGAGAGATACAGACAGAGTCAGTGAGAGATAGCAAATGAGCATGAGAGTTAGAGAGCAAGTGTGCGAAAGGGAAAGAAAGAAAGAATAAGACAGACTCAGAGTCGAAGAGGTCAAACTACAGAGGGTCATAGAGGCCAGTAATTAAACGTTGAGGTCTGCTCGGTTCCAGAGGTTTAAAAGCGCCGTCGCGACCGGTGGCATAGCACAGTAATTACAGGACCAAGTGTAATCTACTGTCAAACGCGCGCTTTGCATAGCAACGAACACAGAGAAACGGCCACTTTGCATACACAGCCTGGGCAGGACACGCTATGTGACAGAAATAGGAAAATGGGAACAACTGCATTTAAGAGCAGCCAGCGACGCTCTGCTTTCATGGTCGAATATGTAAAACAGTGGGGATTCAAATACACAATAATAATAATCATCAATAATCCTTTAAAAAAAATGTTTAAAAAATAAATAATAAGTAAAGAAAAAGCGTAAAAGTAGTTCAGTTGAAGTGTGCACAAGCATTCAAGGGCACACAAACAAACAGGAGAGCATTCACACGCACGCAAGCATTCACTCACGCACGCACATGATTTTGTTCAGCCGTAAAGGAAATCTCACCTTGTTGGCTCCAAACTGCACTCTGGCTTTTCCTTTGACTAAAGTGGCGTTGATCTGCATGATGACAGACTCAATAGAATAGGCACTGCTCCAACCCTACGCACACGCACACGCACACGCACACGCACACACACACACACACACACACACACACACACACACACACACACACACACACACACACACACACACACACACACACACACACACACACACACACACACACACACACACACACACACACACACACACACAAAGAGAGAAGGCTGTGGTCATCCATTGAAAACAACAAAGATCCTGTCCAATTATAGAAACACACACCCTACGCACACACTTCTCTGAAAACCACACGTGCATGCAGGGCGCACACAGACACAAAACATGCAATTATCTATTCAGGATTCCACCTATTCCCATTGACAACACTACAAAAATGTTTTTTTCCATTCCTTTTAAAAAGGACCATTACTCATGTGTTTCCATGACCTTGTCTCAGCAAACACCAAACAAAAACACAACAAAAATCCTCTTTTTTTCATCTTGTAAGTGTAGAAGCAATTATTATTGGAAAACCAGAGACCTTTTCCATCAACAACAATCACAGGTTTAAAAAGCGGTGAGAAATGGAAGTGCGAGCAAGGAAAAGTTGTCTTGCACAGAAAAAAATGACAGTCTGTCTCTGTAGTATATTAATAGTATAGAAAACAGATGGGAGACAGAGCCCCATCTGTGCTGTGTACGCATGCACACACACAGACACACGCACAGACACCGACAGAGACATGTACAGACACGGAGACATGCGCACAGTCACAGACATACGCCGCACACATACATAGACTAGTACACGCACAGACACATAAGTACAGACACAAACACACACACACACAGATACTAACCTGTTTGGTTAGAAGTTCCATGCACAGGGCACCTCCTCCAAGGACATAGCTGAGGAAGGCAAATATAGACTTAAAAAGAATACAAAGACTGTTCACACACACACACTACAGACTTAAACATTGAGCAGGAGGATCTTTGTCTGTGGGGACATTCCAAAGACCCCGCGCGTGTGTGCGTGTGTGTGTGTGTGCATACGGGCTGCACGCGAGCACACACGAACTTGCGAACATACACTTACACACACTTACACACACGTACACACACGTACACACACGTACACACACGTACACACACGTACACACACGTACACACACACTTTCCTGCAGGCTGCCTTCGAGGCAAGGCAATGCTTTCTATCGGGACTGCCCTGACATTTACTTTAGGAAAATGTTTTCAAATATTTAAAGTGATACTGTCCCATTTTTGGAAATAAACTTATTTGACACCTCCCCTTGAGTTAAATAATAGGGTTTTACCGTTCTCCTGTACTTTCAACCGTTTTGTAGCTACGGCAGTGCAAATTTTACCTCCAAGCTAGCAGTTAACATTGAGTCCTATGAGACCAGTTAGCCGCCAGCTGGTCTCATAGGACTCAATGTTAACTGCTAGCATGAAGGTAAAATCTGCACTGCCATACCCAGAGAACGGTTGAAAGTACAGGAGAACGGTAAAACTCTATTATTTAACTCAAGGGGAGGTGTCAAATAAGCTTATTTCAAAAAATGGGACAGTATCACTTTAACATGATCATGTACAGGAACCACATTCTTGGCCTAGTGGGTTGTGTGTCACAATCCACATGTGGAATAGAAAATATGCATATATGTACATAATTGATAATAGAGTGTCCGGCGAAGGGAGATGCATAGAGGTAGTAGTTTTGCATTGAAAAGGGGAGGAGGAGGTGAGACAGACAGACAGACAGACAGGCAGGCAGACAGATAGATAGACAGGCAGACAGACAAGAATGGAGGAGAGACATCCAGAGAAAGGAAAAGATGAAAGGAGAGGCATTCAGAGAAAGGAAAAAAGGGAGGAGGGGAAGCCAGAGACAGGAAAAAAAGGAAGAGGCGTTCAGAAAAGGGAAAAGAGGAAAGGAAAGACAGTGACAGAAAGGAAAATTAAGGATCAGGTTCAGAGATAGGAAAAGGGGGAGGAGAGACAGTGAGAGAAAGGAAAAGAGGAAAGGAGAGGCATTCAGAGAAAAGAAAAGAAGGAGAGAGAGACATTCAGAGTAAGGAGAAGAGGGGAAGAGAGGCTTTCAGGAAAAGGGAAAAGAAGGATGAAGAGGAAGCCAGAGAGGGAAAACGAAGGGAGGAGAGGCACTCATTGAGGAAAAGATGGAGGTTATGTGGTGTGTGTGTGCGTGTGCGTGTGTGTGTGTGTGTGTGTGTGTGTGTGTGTGTGTGTGTGTGTGTGTGTGTGTGTGTGTGTGGAGATACTCACCCTCCAGACAGGACTGGGGACACCACCCTCACGAACGGAGGATCAAAAGGAAAGTTATCCTGTAGAGAATACATATTGGCACAATGTATTATTATTATTAATACTACTACTACTATTATATGGATTTTGATGTTCATTTTGTCCTTCACA
>NC_085879.1:32390203-32427703 GCF_034702125.1 Engraulis encrasicolus | reverse complement strand
TGAAAATAGGCCTTAACTTATTATTCATCATAAAAATATAATATAATATAGTATAATATAATATAATAAATGAATATGTTATGTTGGGCTGTATGGTTTGGTGTGGCCCAGGATTTTTCACATTTCAAAGTGGGCCTTGGTGTTCTGAAGTTTGAGAACGGCTGACGTACACCATTCATGGAGTATATGATGTAACGGCAACAGTACATACATTTTTGTAATCTTGACAGGTCACGTGTACAGGGTATTGATTACAGTCCCTGTCATTTACAGGAGAAGGACCTCATTTTAATGTATGAAAAATGCAATTTTCCTAGTCATAATGAATACTTTGAATTTGATGGTGATGGTAAGTACTTGCAAAAAAGGTAAGATTTGTGAATGGCAGCATTAATTCTGGAAATAAACTACTTAAAACATTACACAGTGCATCTTTGGACATGGGCCACCGTGTGAGAGGGCGAGGGCTCCTAGCTACAGTTCTATGGGAGTTGGCTTAACCTGCCACTCATACAGGCTGTCCATTTAGTAATTTACAGGGCATTGATTACAGTTCCCGGAGCAGTATGGGGGGTTAAGGGGCCTTTGGACGTGTGTGAGGGGGTGAGGTCTCGTGTCTTAGGGGTGTAAATCACAGCTTCCATGACGATATGATATGGTATCGATTTCTTAAAGCAGGGATTCGGTCATTTTCGATACTTAAGAATGAATCGTATGGTATCGTGGGGAATTTTTTTCCAATTACTTTTCCACTTCTATTATGTTACAGAGCTAGGGCATTGGACAGGGGCCCAGCGATTCGATTATTTTCGACACTTAAAATTGCCCTAAGATACGATGTGATTCGATTAGATTAAATCGCCGGTCGATATATTGACCGTACGATCACACCGCGGGCGTTGAACGCGTGGAAAGATGCGGAAATAATTGACTTTGTATGGGAGAGCAGGCAGCGAACGAGGCAAACGCGTCAGGAGCGTTTCTAAAGGTGAGGGCGTCGAAAGCGTCGAAAGCGTCAAAAGCCAAGGGCGGCAGAAGTTGAACTTCATCTAAAAATATGTAATGAGCTCGGCGGCAGCAGGGAGTCAGCCAATTGAATGTTCACATTTTTCTAAACACGAGCTTCGGTTGGTCGAGATTCATGGCTTCAACGCTTCAGGTTGAATCTTTTGCTTTGTTCAACGCCCCTGACCAGTGCTTTCCAGGCAGGAGTCAGAAGCGTGGCTCTTTCAACGCTGGCGGTGTGATCGCGGCATGATACATTTTGATTATTATTTACACCCCTATCCTGGCTACTTACGTTCTGAGTTTGACGTGCCACTCATACAGGCTGTCGTTGACCAGCTCCACTGAGTAGATTCCTGTGGAGAGCAGAGGAGACAAAGGACAGTGGAAAATGAGATAAATGCCTACACACTTTTTTTCTCTCTCTCTCTAGCATTCTTCACAAGCTCGCTCTCTCTCCCACTCTCCGAAACGAAGATGCTTGTTTGTGCAGTCATGCTCTGGTACTGTTGGGTTGTATGATTTATCAAATGAGTTACAAGGAAAGCTGGAGAGAGAGAGAGAGAGAGCGAGAGCGAGAGAGCTGGGGAGAGAGAGAGAGCGAGAGAGCTAGAGAGCAAGAGAAAAAGAGAGAGGTGTATATCCTATACTTGTCTTGCAACTCAGACCTGCAGAACTGGCCAGGATGGCAGGGAGAGAGAGAGAGAGTGTGAGAGACGGAGAAAGAAGGAAAGAGAAAGAAAGAGAGGTTGCATGTAGTGTATTGAGGCGATTTGGTCAACGTATGCCATACTCGTCTTGTAACTCAGATACTCGTTTTCCCATGTGTTGAGACAGAGGGGGAGAGAGAATAGTGTGTGTGTGTGTGTGTGTGTGTGTGTGTGTGTGTGTGTGTGTGTGTGTGTGAGTGTGAGTGTGTGTGTGTGTGTGTGTGTGTGTGTGTGTGTGTGTTCCATACCTGTCTTGTAACTCTGAGACCTGTAGATCTCTCTCAGCTCCTTCATCAGCCTATCAGAAGCCTGCACTGAACCAGACACCGCACCCTAGGAAAGAAGGAAGGGAGAGAGAGAGAGAGAGAGAGAGCGAGAGAGAGCGAGAGAGAGCGAGAGAGAGCGAGAGAGAGAGGGGGGGGATAGAGAAAGAGAAAGAGAGAGAAGACAAAAAAAGAAGCACAAACGCAGGGAGATCATACTCAACGCTCGTTTTACGTCACACACGGTAACACATTTGAAGTTGGCAAATTACCAGCTTTTTTTGCTAATTTAATCTTTATAACAAATGTGTGCAAGACATGAACATAAAAAAGCACAATCACATACAATTCAAACCAAACTCATATTTATACATCACTTATGAACATCAGTACAGGCAAAAGACAAAAACGGGGACTGTGAACTAAGCCCAATTGTTAGCCAACTGTTTCACAGCGTAGTTTAGTTTCAGATGCTTGCTATGTCCCTTCACCACTGCCTGTGCTGAATACCATTTGATTCACACTTGGTTAACAACAGCTTTCGTGGTTTGGTAATACGGATCCTGGTGAAGTGAGGCTACGCTGTTGGTTTGGAATGGGCAGCCTGTGACTTGTCCATCACTAGAGTTCTTACGAAGTTTTGTTCAGTCACTGAAATATTCTAATCCAGTCCGAATCGGCCATTTCCATAACCAACACTGTCTCTCCGGGTAGAATAGGACACCAGGATCCTGTTTCTCCGCCTTTACCAGACTTTCAAAAACTGTGTTATCCAGCAAACCGAAAAGTTTCCAAACAAGCAATCCACCTAGGCATTATGAGTGACAGCGTAACGCTATGAGTACATTAAAACAGAATAGTTTGTGCCTGCAAAAAATTGCCCATAGAAAATTGTTTCATGGCCGAATATCTTCGGCAGGGCTCCAAAATCACACACAATATACCGGGGTCAGACAGAACACGAGTTCTAATGTGAAATCAAGGGACTAATGTACAAAAAAAAAACACATTTCATCCTTTAAGTTGGTTATTGGCTAGGATCTACAGAGCTGGGAATAGACAGAGCTGCATCTCCGAGGAGAATAGGACACCAGGATCGTGTTTCTCTCACAACAAAAGGCAGATTCTCCGGGCACAGACACCCAACCCTTAGGCCTCAAAAGGGACATGACGAACATAAAACGTGTTTTTGTGAGTGTTCCCCCTCCCCACCCCCCCTTCTGTACATTACGGTTAAAGTAAAGGGTGCCCCACCCCCCACCCTTCTTCAACCCCGAACATGTTTTTGTGACCCACCCCCCCTTTCTGTACATTACGGTTAAAGTAAAGGGTGCCCCACCCCCCACCATATTAGGAACATGATTTTGTGACACCCCCCCCCCTTTCTGTACATTAGGGTTAAAGAAAAGGGACTTCCTCCTGGTGGTGCTGTATGGACAAAGCTCCACTTCCTGTGACAATGGATCAAGAGGAACGAGACATAAGATGGAAAATATAAAGAAAGTAAAAACAAACAAATACAGGAAGACATGAGCTTCAAAAGAGGCAGATGCAGAGAACAGCACCAGCAGACATATAGGAGCTAGAGAGAGGGGAAGTAATGATGGACAGAGAGAGAGAGAGAGAGAGAGAGAGAGAGAGAGAGAGAGAGAGAGAGAGAGAGAGAGAGAGAGAGAGAGAGAGAGAGACAGACAAGATTGAGGTGAGCAATGCAAGTGCAAGTGAGCAATGTGGGAGAAAGAAATAGATATGGATGGAGAAATACAATAAGAGAAAGAGGGAGAGAGGGATAGAGAGAAGTGGAGGAATGAGAGAGGGGCAGGCAGACAGAGAAACAGAGAAACAGAAGAAACCCTGACATGCCTGAGGGACCAAGAGATGCTGAAGGAGGAGACAAAGACAAAAAGAAGCAATCAGACAGACAGAGGGAGGGAGAAAGGCAGCGAACAAAGTCGAAAACACAGGAAAGAGAGAGAGAGAGAGAGAGAGAGAGAGAGAGAGAGAAGCGGGTTGAGACCATGAGTCAAAGAGTGGGAGGAAGAGAAAGAAAGGGATGAGAAAGAAATGCAGCAGTTGGATCCCTTTTCATCCCTTTTTCACTACCTCTTTCAGTCTTCCTCAGTCCCCCCCCCCCCTGCATTCTGCAGTAGAGCAGTAAGGCTTTCTCTCCCTCTCCCTCCCTTGTTCATTCTCTCCTTCTCTCTCCCTTGTTCATCCCTTGTTCATTCTCTCTCTCTCCCTCTTCCTCTATCTCTCTCTCTCTCTCTCTCTCCCTTGTTCATTCTCTCCCTCTCCCTCTCCCTCTATCTCTCCCTCTCAGTGGGGCGCTGAGACACCTGACAGGCTCGTCTGTGCTCTGCTCCACTTTCACCATGTATATTTAGCACAACCTGCAAGAGAACCCCACATCCACACACACACACACACACACACACACACACACACACACACACACACACACACACACACACACACACACACACACACACACACACACACACACACACACACACAAGCGCACACAAGCGCACACACACACACAAGCGCACACATACACAAGCGCACACACATACACACACATTCCTCAGCAGGAGAAATGCCACACGTCACAACTGCAAAATCACAAAACACACACACACACACTACTCATTCACCTCTAATCAACTCGCATTATAAAAACACGTTATTACAGTAGAAACAGTCAAGACACAGTCAAAAAATAATGCATTCCTCCACTATTTACTGTACATTGCGCGCGCACGCATGCTTCATCTCCTACTCTCACACACACACACACACACACACACACACACACACACACACACACACACACACACACACACACACACACACACACACACTTCACCCCCCTGCTCATTCCCCAGAGGTATAGCATAACGAAAGAGAAGTAAAAAATGTTTTGTCCTTACCGAATGCGCACTTACATTCAAGTGATCCTGCCTCTGGTTCTTGCGGATCTTCTCCAGGATGGCCAAGTTCTCCTTCTCAATGCCGTCATCCTCGGACTTCTTGCCATCCACCGGCTCCTCTTCCTTCATATCATAGTGGTCCAGGTCCTCGATGTCCTGCAGAGAGAGAGAGAGAGAGAGAGAGAGAGAGAGAGAGAGAGAGAGAGAGAGAGACAGAGAGACAGAGAGACAGAGAGACAGAGAGACAGAGAGACCTAGATTAGTCAAGTCACTTCATATCTTGCCATGCATTGGCTCCTTTTGGTACAGGGTTTCCCAAACTGGGGTGTGTGGCCTGCCAACAGGGGTTGCACGAGATGAATTGAGCAGTGGCAGATATGTGTGTTTGTAGCATTAATACAAATTAAGTAGTTTTTAATAGTATGTTGAATTGTATGCTTGAAGAAACATCAAGTCTATTAGAACTGAAGATTCCCTAAATTACTCTGCATAATGTGCAATGATTTGTGCAGTGAAGCCTTATTTGAGTGGACATAAGTACCACAACATTGGCTTAGGGGGTCCGCGAAGCACATTGAAATGTACAAGGGGGTGCGCAAGGAAAAAAGTTTGGGAACCAAAGATCCTTGATGTCCTGACATGTGATGATGGAGGACATGGCAAGGGCGTGGGACAGACACATACCAAGGAGTACAAATATAAGAAGGGGGAATGCCAGAAAGGATTGGGAGAATGTTCAAAAATTTAAAATGCAGATTTTATTTCATATCTATTCATTTTTCAGTTTTGTTATTTCAGTTTAACTATATTCACTATTCAGTGTAATTATTTTCAAACATACATTTCACCCTTAAGACTGCCTTCTTCTACAGCATTTTACAATCAAAATTTAGATTGAATATCTAAATTACATACATCTTAATTTCCATACTGTGTAAATGCATAGATGTATTTGCTTTCTCAATGGGAGAACGGTGTGTTGGAAAATGCCATTGCTCACACATGCAACCAATAGAACAACAACAGGAAGTGTAAACAGACCTCTCCCATCTCTTCCTCCTCCTCTTCCTCTGAGGTGACCTCATCCGTGGTGTTATGCTGCAGAGAGAGAGGGGGGGGGGGAGACAGAGAGAGAGGGGCAGAGAACAAGATGGAGAGAATAGAGCAGGAGAGACAGAAAGAGGAGAGAGAGAGAGGGAGAGACAGACAAAGAGAGAGAGAGAGAGAGAGAGAGAGAGAGAGAGAGAGAGAGAGAGAGAGAGAGACAGAGACAGAGACAGAGAGAGAGAATGTGTGTGAGAGAGAGAGAGAAAGCGAGAGAGAGAGAGAGAGAGAGAGAGAGAGAGAGAGAGAGAGGGAGAAGAGAGAAAGAGAGGGAGAGAGACAGAGAGAGAGAGAGAGAGAGAGAGAAAGAGAGAGAGGGAGATAAAGAGGTTAGGTTTAGCTGAGTAATCAGAACAATTCACCTCCATTCACCCCTGTTGACCCGTGTGTTTGAACTGAGAGACGGCAGACGTCTATTGTCTGCTGTGGCTCTACCACTGGCCTAAATGCATGCGCGTGCCTGCGTGTGTGTGTGTGTGTGTGTGTGTGTGTGTGTGTGTGTGTGTGTGTGTGTGTGTGTGTGTGTGTGTGTGTGTGTGTGTGTGTGTGTGTGTGTGTGTGTGTTTTACAACAAGCACATTAGGTGTGCAGAAAAACTGGCTTGTATCTTTGTGTGAATGAATGTGTGATGAAACTAGTGAGTGTGTCAATTGTTTTCCTATACAACTATTATGTGTTACGGGGTAAAGAGTAGCTGCTAACTGTTGCTCCCTTCCAGTAACAATCACACCGGCCTCTTCCTCATTGCTGTACTGCTGCACAGCACAGGGCCAGGCATCTTATCAGTCATCACACACACTCATGTGAGCCAAGCTTGGACCAGCATACAATCCACAGAACACACACACACACACACACACACACAGGGGCATCAGGAAGAGCTCCATACAGGCCTGGGTCTCACACACACACACACACACACACACACACACACACACACACACACACACACACACACACACACACACACACACACACACACACACACACACACACACACACACACACACACACACACACACACACACACACACGCGCACACACACACACGCACACACACACACACGCACACCTTGTTCTTCTATGTTCTGTGGCCTGTATGCTGGTCCAAGCTTGGCTCACGTGAGTGGTGAGTGGTGTGTGTGTGTGTGTGTGTGTGTGTGTGTGTGTGTGTGTGTGTGTGTGTGTGTGTGTGTGTGTGTGTGTGTGTGTGTGTGTGTGTGTGTGTGCCGATATGCTGGTCCAAGCTTGGTATACACAAATAAACAACAACACACCCGCATTCACACACATCCCCACGCAGAGTTGCAGGCATATTATATGGGGCTCCTGAGAGGCAGCCTGCCTTCCTGTAAGGTTGATGCATGTAAGCAGCTGCAGACTTCCTGCTCCTCTGCCTAGAGCACCGGATATGAGGCGATTGCACACATGCACGCGGGCATACACGAACACACCTGAACTGTCAAAACCCAAAAACCAGGGAGGCACTAAAAAAATAAATAAATAAAACATGAAAAACAGAAGGATGTCAATGGTGCTTAGCCCAGTCAGAAATTAGGAAATGCACACCCCTCCTTGAACAATTTTCTTTTGTCACTGCACCACTGGGTGACCCCATACCCCTCCCCCTAGTACTCCCTGATATTGACGTCATGTTATGAGGATGACAGTTTGGTTTGTTTTTGTTTATTTGTTTGGGTTTCTGTGTTTACTTAACACAATAAAACGTTAATCACAAAAAAGAAGTGGAAATGCCAGCGTATTTGAGGTTGACGTGTCTGATGGAAGCCAAGAGAGGGATCACGAGACAGCAGTGTTATTGCCAAGCTAGCGCATCCCCCCCGCCTCAACCCCATCTAACGTAATCTAGCCTAATCTGCCGAGAGCCGGAAGAACTCAGCAGATCTCACACACAAACACACACACACACACACACACACACACACACACACACACACACACACACACACACACACACACACACACACACACACACGCAATGTGACACAGATGCACTGCATGCACACAAGGGCAGTTATGTGTGTGTATCCTTGAAGAGGCTGTAGACCACTATCATTTTGGTGTTTATGGAACATTATTACTTCTTTGACATTGTTTGGGGCGCTGTATTGTTTTCTCAGTAATTATTGGTCCTCCCAAATAAACAAATCAAACTGTGTGAGCTCACCTTGCGTTCCTGGTTGACGGGGCCGGCTGGAAGGGGCTGGTCCAGCATCTCCACATCCGGATGCTGCGGCAGGTTGTAGAGGCGACACAGGTCACATATCAGCCTCTTCAGCTGCTGCAGAAGCTGAGGGGAGAGAGAGAGAGAGAGAGAGAGAGAGAGAGAAAGAAAGAGAGAGAGAAAGAAAGAGAGAGAGAGAGAGAGAGAGAGAGAGAGAGATTAGTCAAGTCACCTCATATCTTGCACTGGCTCCTCTTAGTACAGTGTTTCCCAAACTGGGGTGCGTGGCCTGCCACAAGGGGTTGCACGAGCTGAATTGAGCAGTGGCAGATGTGTGTGTTTATGTATAGCATTACTAAAAAATAAGTAGTTTTTAATAGTATGGTGAATTGTATATACAAGTATAATGTGAGTAAGATTGACATAAAAGCGACATAAGAATGAATAAGGGCAATATAAGGGCGGCATAGGGAGTGGGGTAAGAGGAGCATAACATCTTCAACTGCTACAGGAGCTGTGGGGAGTTCATTTTAGCTTAGTTTATTGGTGCATTTGACACGGGTCATGTACAGGGTAGTCCCGGACAACCCCAGTACCAGAGTTAGCTACAAAGCTAATTTGCATCCGTGGTCCCTGGGCAGGAAGCTATCAAATAATCACACACATTTAAAACATGGACAATGAGTGTCCTTACAAATGTCACACGCTGAAAGCAGCCACATCACACTAAAACATAATAAAGCAACATGTTCAATCACAAAACCACATGACACCTGACAATACATAGAGCAGCACATAGGTTAATGATCACATCTTCGGGACAGACCAGAGAAGGGAGCAAGAATAGTTTGATGATGAATATTACATAATATAACATTATATTACATTACACTTAGCTGACGCTTGTATCGGAAGAGACAGAGGGAAGAGACAGAGGTGACAGCATTGCAACATGTGTTTGCAGCTTCACAAAATAAATAACGTGTAACACTGAATATTCAGCCAACGCCAGACCGTGGGGGTTCTCGCAGTACTGTATTGACATCAAGTGGCTCATATAAACCCTTGGCTTTGATTTGATTATCTCAGTACCCTAGCAGCAAACACACAAACAAATAAACAGGAACACACATTAATTTATAAACACACCCTAGCAGCAAACAAACAAACAAATAATTAAAACACACACACACACGCACACGCACACGCACATGCACACGCACGCGCACGCACACACACACACACCAGGCCATTAATCCACATGACCAATGAGCACATCAATGCCGCCCACTGGGTCACGGCCATGTTTGTACACAGGGAGCGCAATAAAACACAGCAAAGGATTCTGGGAATAGAACATCTGTCACTCCGATTTTGGGACATGCCAACTGAACTGAACGAATTGCATTGATGGCCTCTGGCATTGCATTGGGTAATGTTAAATATTTATTCACTACTACAGTATTGACACTGGATTACTTTAGGAGCTCAAAATTAACTTTTTTTTTCACCAGCCAAAATGGCTAGTAGATGTTCTCACTCACAAATGGAGCAAAGTGGCTGTAGTAGATATGCACTTTGAGAATCTCCATGATGGCACTTTATGTATATATGTATGCATGTCTGTATGGTTGGGTTTTTTTTTTGGTGTCATGTGTATCAGTGTTGTGCGTATGTGGCCGCTATGCATGTCCAAGACAAATTTCCTTCGGGACCACTAATAATCTTGAATCTTGAACCACTTCGATTGAAAACAGTATTTGTCTTGATGGCGTAGTGAAAAGGTCAAATAGCAAAGGGAAACATTACACCTTTGTTTACCTCTCTTCATTAGTCTGACCGGACAGTGGAGAAATGTAGTGGACATTAGTGAGAGGTCGAAAAGTTAAATTAGGATGAAGTAAGCCTGTTAGCTTGTTATGGTTCAGTATGACTACATACTGGTGGAACGAAGTGCATATTAGCAAGGGAGCATAAAGTGAGACTTCACATATTTTCCTTTGTTTACCTCCCGTTATTATATCTGACTGGACTGTGGAGGAATGTAGTGGACATTAGTGAAGAGGGGCAAGAAGTGAAATTGGACAGAGGCTGTCGGTTTGCTTATTAGACCAGTGGTTCTCAACCTTTTTTGGAACAAACTCCCCCTTGACCTCTTTATAAGCCTCCCAACGCCCCCTTGACCACATCCTAAGTCTGTCAACGTCCCCTTGACCTCATATGGGAGCTGTAGCGCCCCCGTTGAGAAACACTGCATTAGAGGGAAGGCATTACCCTTGGAAATTAAGGAAAAAAAAAAAATACTGCACAATTTCATTGTCTGAAGTAAAACGTTACAGATCTTCCTTCATCTAGCTCTTCTTCTGACCGGACAGCTCAGGAATGTAGTAGACATTAGTGAAGGGAGCGAGCAAGCCAGAGGTGAATTAGGAGGCAGGCAGCTTGTTTGCTCTGGAGAGACTGCTGACTGACCTGAAGTCAAGGGAGAGCGTTCACATGACCGTGCCACCTCATCTTGTTCACTCGGCCTCCTGTTAAGGCCCGTCTGGCCAACTGCTCTCCGCTTTGTTTGCCCTCGCTCAGCCGCGTCTGTCTGTCTGTCTGTCTGTCTGTCTGTCTGTCTGTCTAGTCTGTCCGTCTGTCTAGTCTGTCCGTCTGTCGAGTCTGTCCGTCTGTCGAGTCTGTCTGTCGAGTCTGTCTGTCTGTCGAGTCTGTTTGTCTGTCGAGTCTGTCTGTCTGTCGAGTCTGTCTGTCTGTCGAGTCTGTCTGTCTGTCGAGTCTGTCTGTCTGTCGAGTCTGTCTGTCTGTCGAGTCTGTGATGGTGTGTGTGTGTGTGTGTGTGTGTGTGTGTGTCTCTCTCCCTCTCCATGCTGCTGAACCAGCCTGTCCGTCCCAAGTCTGAGTCACAAAAGACATTCCACTCAGATTTCTTCGAGGCGTCAATCAAAGGTGACAGGTGCGCTGAGTCATGCGTTGGTTTCTCACCAAGAGAATATCAAGTACGTGTTAATGTTGACTCAGGAAGCCAGCCGCCACAATTAGGGTCCAAGTGTCCTTTTTCCGTGCTGCACACATTGTACCTTTCTGATTATGTCCTCTTTTGTTAGTCGCTTAGGAGGCTAAATGTAATGAAAATGCGACATTCTGTTGGCAGAATGCTGCATAGGAGAGACGGTTATAACAAATTAAAAAAACAGAAACAAAAAGCAAAAATACTTTCTACTGTCTGCAATAATCCCATCCCTGAATTTAACCCAACCCTTTCAACCGACAGTCTCCCTCACACTCACACACAACCACGGACGCCCCAGATACACTAGTTGTTCTTTTTGTCATTTCATTTTCATCATCAGTCAGCATAAAAATAAACCATCCCGGTCTAAAAACAACAACAATACAAAACCAAACAACCAAACAAACAAAGCTCAATATCCCATGACCTCGAGGTCATCAACAGACAGTAAGCCGCCTCAGCTGTCCTGATATGCATCACGGTCCCAAAATCTCACTGTCCACCAGGGCTTGACATTGGGACCTGCCAACTGGTCAAATGCTGGTAAAACTTGGCTGGGGTTAGTAACAATTTCAATGTCACTAGCCGCAGGTATCCAGGGTATGACATATCAGAATAGCCTATATTATGCACTTTGTGTATGCCCCTTGTGTATCAATTGTTTGTATTTAAGTTCAAGAAAAAGCTCAGTTACTCAGATTCTATTTGCTTGACTTATTTCCATGTAGAAAGCTATGCACTCATATTCTTGCTTTAGCACCTCATCTTCTGAGGTTAGATGTACAGCGTTATGATAAAGACGAAAATAATAATTTCAAATTAGAAGTAGAATAGCTGGATGGCTAATGACTCGGGAAAACCACTAGCCACAGTGGCTGGCAAGCGAAAAGCTCAATATCCCATGACCTCGAGGTCATAAACAGACCGTAAGCCGCCTCAGCTGTCCCGATACGCATCACAGTCCTGAATCTCACTGTGTCCACCGCTCTCACCTCACACAGCAAATTCACAATTCGTTTTAGTCAGCCTGCCACCAGCAGCTAAGGTGCTTAAATAAACTTTTGATGGCATTTTTTGTTAAAAGTTGGCAACCATGCCAGAAGTTATCAGCACGGACTAAGGTTTCAGAATCACCTGGTTGCCAACATGGAACTTGACCTTTAAGGTCAAATCTGAAAGGTCAAAAGGTCAAACACGGTCAAATAACAGTGTTATTTAGTTAAAAATTGTTACAAAGTTGTTAAAAGTGGGCAACCATGCCAGAAGTCATCAGCATGGATTAAGGATTCAGAATCAACTTGTTGCCAACACTGAACTTGACCTTTAGGGTCAAATTTGAAGGCCAAAAGGTCAAAAACAGGGTATTTTCTTGCTAGTCTTTTTTTGGGAACTGTATATTCATTGGAATTCTTTTTCAAAAGTTGGCAACCATGCCAGAAGTTATCAGCATGGGCTAAGGTTTCAGAATCATCTGGTTGTCAACTTGGAACTTGACCTTTAGGGTCAAATATGAAGGTCAAAAGGTCAACCACGGTCAAATAACAGTGTTATTTAGTTAAAAATTGTTAAATAGATGTTGAAAGTGGGTAACCATGCCAGAGGTCATCAGCATGGACTAAGGATTCAGAATGAACTTGTTGCACAGAACTTGACCTTTAGGGTCAAAATTGAAGGTCAAAAGGTCAAAACCTATGTATTTTAAGGTTAGACTTTTTGGGGGACTGTGAAATGGAAATCTTTTTCAAAAGTTGGTAACCATGCAAGAAGTTATCAGCATGGACTACGGTTTCAGAATCACCTGGTTGCCAACATGGAACTTGACCTTTAAGGTCAAATCTGAAGGTCAAAAACAATGTATTTTCTGGTTAATCTTTTTTTTTGTAATCTTTATATTCATGGAATTCTTGTTTTCAAAAGTTGGCAACCATGCTAGAAGTTATCAGCATGGACAAAGGTTTCAGGATCACCTGGTTACCATATAGAACTTGACCTCTAGGGCAAATTTGAAGGTCAAAAGGTCAACCTAGGTCAATAAAAAAATCAGGTTTTTGGTGATGTGCTTTCATAAAATACAAGTTGTTTGCATGGTACTGTATATTGAATAATTATTAGGCCTATAATTTAATATGATTTGATTTGGCTTATCATGGTGGGGCTCTGACCTGTCATCCTTAGACATTCATCATGGCTCATTAGCATAAAATTAACTTAAACTTGTATTTTCACTCTGGTCATCTAAATTACTTTATTCTTCTTTGTGAAGCACATTAAGCTGATGGTATGAAATGAGATATGCCTTGGCTCACCAGTGAATTTGCTTTGCCCCATCAATTCACAGGCTTTCCATAGAAAAAATAATGACTTCTGCTGTTTCTAATGTGTTTCAAATGGTTAAAGCAATGAAGGATACTTGCTGATTTGCTATGTCATATCATGGTTAGGAAATGAAACCTACAGTAAGAGTAGATCAAGTATTGCACACTGATTTCTTGATGTTCTCATAACTACTGTAGAATGTTCTGTTGCAATTCCCCAGGCTTGAGTTTTTTGTGTCACCTGTCCAAAGCAACATGATTATCTTTGGGTATTGATCGGTCTAGACACGACTTTTTTCAGAAAGACAAAAAGGCAATTGATATGCTACCAGCAAGTGATGCATATGGATTGCATCTTGCATAAGCAAATCAGCAGGCAAATGTATTTCTGCAGTCTGACAAAGTACATTAACAAAGACACTGAGGAGGCAGGTGGTTGGAAAGTTGTAGACCAACACTTGATGGCTGTGTGGCAAAGGAAACCTCCAGTTCCACATAGTAGCTTAGGACTGATAAGATGTGGTTGTAGAACCAAGTGGCCAATACATGCCTGCAGTTGCCTGAGGAATGGACAGCCCTGTATACCTGCATGTGATTAAAATGCAGAATGTTTAAACGCCATAGGGATAGAACATGATCTGGATGACACAACCTTTTTGTAATAACAGCATCAATAGCTCCTTCGAATACATACATATTCAGTATGTACTGACATCACATTTGAATTTTAATTATCGTTTTAATTATTATTGAAGTAAATAAACAATATGATGAATTCCATTCTTGTTATTGACCATTTGCAATAATCACTTTCATTCATACCCTAATAATAAAGACTATATAACTTCTAAATATACAGTCCCCTAAAGTATTGGAACAGAAAGGCAAATTTCTTTGTTTTTGTTGTTCACTGAAGACTTGGGCTTAAAGGGGCTCTAAGTAGGATTAAAAGGTTCATTAATCACTGTTCAGAGTCATCTGATACTTATTTGAGTCATTAGTAGGTGAAGGGTGACTCTCGCGACCACTTCCACAGTGCACCGTCAGAAAACCCCAAATGCAGCTTTTGACAGCGCTGTCCGCTTCGGGAGAAACCTCATCAAAACAGTGTTTTATTTTCTTGAATATTATTTGTTCCAATACTTTCACTCACCTAAAATGATTTAAGTAATAAGAATTATCTCCTCCAGGTACTAATTATTCAATACATCATGCAAACAACATGTATATTATGAAAGCATATCACAAAAACCCAAAACTTTTTTTTTTAACCTTGATTGAACTTTTGACCTTCAAATTTGACCTTAAAGGTCAAATTCTATGCTGGCATCCATGGACCATGAAACCTTTGTCCATGCTGATAACTTCTAGCATGATTGTCAACTTTTGAAAAAGAATATGGTGCCCCCCCCCAAAAAAATGGCAAACCAGAAAATGCATTGTTTTTGACATTCAAATTTGACCTTAAAGGTCAAGTTCCATGTTTGCAACCAGGTGATTCTGAAACCTTAGTGCATGCTGATAACACCTAGCATGGTTGCTGACATTTGAAAAAGAATTCCATGAATATACAGTTCCCAAAATAGACTAACCAGAAAATACATTGTTTTTGACCTTTTGACCCTCAAATTTGACCCTAAAGGTCAAGTTCCATGTTGGCAACAAGTTGATTCTGAATCCTTAGTCCATGCTGATGACTTCTGGCATGGTTGCCCACTTTTAACATCATTTTAACATTTGTTAACTAAATAACACTGATATTTGACCGTGGTTGACCTTTTGACCTTCATATTTGACCTTAAAGCTCAAGTTCCATGTTGGCAACCAGGTGATTCTGAAACCTTAGCCCATGCTGATAACTTCTGGCATGGTTGCCAACTTTTAACAGAAAATGCCATCAAACATTTATTTTAGGGTCTTGGCAGGCTGACTAATTGGCACATTTCATATTTTCATAATATCTACTCAGTAATACTAGTATACTTACTAGTATGGCCCGGAATTACAGTAGGTTTTACAGCTAAAAAGTTCAAAACGGCAGATATGGAGAAGATCCACCTTTTCATGTATGGGAATTGCAATTATCCCAGTCGTAATGTATACTTTCAATTTGATGGTGGTGGTAAAGTTCTCGTGAAAAAGGGTAACATTTGTGAATGGGCAGGGGTACCACCAGACAAAGGACTCGTCTTCTAAGTTACCACTTTAGCCTAAGCAGAGGAGCATTTTTTTGTTCTACACATCCTAGTGGTTGATGGCAGGTTTGATGTTAAGGCTTGAGGGTGTGAATAAAAAAAAAGGTCTGGAGACATGTGAACGAAGCAGAGTTAAGGGATTTGAAAAGGCATGTGCAATGCTTTTTATTCTTTCTTTCTTATGTTCTCCACATCAAAAGTGCTTCATTTTGCCATGACAGGTTTGCTTTAAGGGTTGATTTGCAAACAACAAAAATATAAAATGATCCAAAACTACATCAGAGAAAGGGAGGGAGGCCCTCCCCTTTGACTTAGGCTTCAGCAGATTTGGCAGCAGAGCTTTTCTTTCTGTCTTTTCTGTCTCTTGTTTTGTTTCCTGCATCAGAGTGCATACGTTGTTGCTGTGGAGACAGCAAAAAATATGAAGAGTCAAGCTACAATGCAGTCGTTCCCAAACTAGGGCCCGGGACCCCTTGGGGGGTGCTGTAGGTACAGCAGGGGCTGTCACAAAGAGAAGGGGCTGTTTACATTTTAAAAAATTATATTTCATCATATAAACATTCAATAAAAATTTAATAAACTTTTTCACCCGTACACATTTTTCACATTTTTACAACAACATTTAGCAATTTTAAGGAGATTGGAATATGGAATATGGGCGGTAAGGGGCCGTGGCAATATCCCCAGGTCCAATAGGGAGTCCCAGTAGAAAAGGTTTGGGAACGACTACTGTCACTATCTAAAGGAAGATGTAATGCAGGGCTGCGGAACCTATTTCATTACAGGGGCCACTTCAATTTCCTGCAAGGGCTGTAACAATCCTCCAAGGGCAGTACTGTACTATGAACACAAACCAGGATTTCCCCCTACACTTTAGGCCGATATTGAAGACAGCCACCAATAAAACAGAGCCCACCTTTTCTAGGACCCCTGAAATATAACTTAATTGTATTGCAAATGTAATTCCTAAGATTTCCTTTCCATGCCATATTTCATGTGGGGGCTGGATAAAACAGCCTAAGGGGCCGCAAACAGCCCTCGAGACATAGGTTCTCCACCCCTGATGTAATGGAATGTAGTGGAGTGTAATGGTAGCCACACACTTCTCTCCGGGGACACCTTTTGTGTGTATCGGGAGAAGAAGAAATGCCATTTCAGAAGGACAAGTTGACGTCCCCCAGAAAATGCTGTGGTTGTACTATGAAAGTATGCCATACAATTAAAAGAGATGAATGCCCAAGGCGACCCAGGTTTGAATGCAGCCAGGGTCATTTCCCAGCCCTACCTCATGTGTTCCTGTCATAATCTCTGCCATCCTATCCTCAGTACAGGCACTAAGAAAAAGTAAATAAATAAAGTTTTTTTTTTTGAAAGTTGATGAAATTTGCATGTCGAGTCGAGTGCTTACCAGTGTGCTGCCATTTCAGAAAACTAAGTTGACCTACCCAGAACAAGAACATTATTGGCGATTATTTTAGCAAGTTGACAAAAGAAACTGCATGGAGGCCAGCCGATAAAACAAATATCTAAAAAAAGAAAACATATTTTAAAGTTGATGAAAATTGCATGTAGTGGAGTGGAGTGCTTACCAGCGTGCTGCCCTTGCGAACATCCTCCAGACGCTCAAGCACCTGGGTCAGGCTCGGGTCATCGGAGTCCACAAACCATATGGGAGGGGTGGAGGGGTACGACTCCTGGAGGAGGAGAAGAAAAGAAGAGAGGAGGATGGAGAGAGAGAGAGAGAGAGAGAGAGAGAGAGAGTGAGAGAGAGAGATGAGGGAGAAAGGATATAAGAAGAGGGTGGAGGGGTTGAGGGGATAGGAAATGGGAAGGGGTGGAGAGAGAAAGAGATGGAGGGAGAAAACGGGGGGGGGGGTGTAAGAGAGGGAGGCAAGGATATAGAAAGAGGGAGGAGAGCAGAAAAAGAGAGGCGCAAAGGGGGGGGGGTGATAAGAGAGAGGGGAGATGATGAAGGAAGAGAGTGCAAGAGACAGAAAGTGTCACAGGTCAACATGAGACTGTCTTTTAACAAATCTTCATTTCATTTTACACCAATCCAATGACACTTCATGATATCCTACACCTTACCTATTGGAATGGATAAAATAATATAGTCAAATTCTTTAACTCCCGCTGTGTTGAAATGCATATAAAAGATTGAAAAAAATAAAATAAAAAAAAAAACACACACACACACACAAACCCTACTTGGTATCTGCACTTGTTCTGTATATTTCCTGTGCCCTTTGTATCTGCTAGTGTTGTTGGCTATGATTATGTCCTCAATTGTTTTTCACTTTAGTTAGTGTCTGCCAAAGGCAATGTACCGGTAATGTAAAAAAAAAAAAAAAATGTAATGTGTTGGGGGGGGTTGTTGCCCCTCATCATGCTGTGTATTTGATATTTAGCTGGCCAAGTTCCCACTCAGTCTTTTCATGTGAAATAAGAGACTTTGGGGCCCAACTAACACAGATGTCAACTGCACAAAGTGCCTTGTCAACACAGATGTTAATTGCACTTAGGGTAACATGTCAGTGGCATAGTAGAATCCCAGAACTGCATTTGCATTAATCTGGCTTCAATGTTAAGGGAGAAACAGACCAAGAAAGTCTAAATTAATAGTATATGACACTGTACATTCATTCTCGATTAGGTCCAGGCTGGACCACTGTGCTTTAAGAGAAAGGAAGGTTTCTATTTTTAAAAAAGGAGTGAGGCGGTATTTTAAACTAGATACAGTTGGGTTGGATTGAAGGGAGCTACTCGTCTGACACTAACTTCATACATATTTTAAAAACATCCGAAATGATGGGAGTGAGTGAGCTGCTGGCACTTTCCAAGGATTTGGGGTCAGATCATCAGTGTGTTTTCTTCTATGTTTTACATGGGCACATAGTTGGAAATGGAAATGTTGCATCCAAGGATGACTTGCAACAATCCCCCTTGATCCAGTTGACAATGGACCATCATAAAGGACAGGACTGGCATCCATGCAATAATACTGCCCTTTGCCTTTGTTACCGTGTGGGAATGCATGACAACACAGTCAGTGTAATGAAGGTCTATTTTAGGTCATAATAATATGATGGTATCTACAGGTCAAGCAATGGTTAGACTAGAGGTGTAGGGCAATTAAGTGTGATGTGACGTCAACGTTGCTTGATCAACAATAACGAGATGGTTTGAGAAACGCAGTGTCTTTTCTTACAATATGCCGCATGGCTGTTTGACACAACAACATAACAAAGGCCAGCCATTACCAGTTTCAGCAATTCAACACGGTGACATCAAAGAATGTCACATTCCATCCGTGGGATAGGAAACGTCAGTCGAATTAAACCGGGAAGAGAGGACTGGCTAAGTGGCTAAGCTAAAGGCAGTATATCATTAAAAATCTACCGCCAACTTCAGTCCTCACTTTTCACTGAAATGACTCGTGCTAGTTGCTTGTTCAACAATGTTGTCCAAACGCTGAACTTTGTCTTTTCTTGCGCCGAATTATCCAATGGATGTTTGGTTTTAGATCATGTTTATTTGCTAGCGTTACTTGGCCTGATCATATGGCTCTGGTGGGGAAAATGTCTTTAGCAATGCTTAGCATAGTTCTACCAGTGTTCGGCCAGATATACAGAAGCACCACTGAATGTTCCAGTCTTCTGTACAATAGGTCTGCAACTTACGGGAAGAACCTCGTGCAAAAATACATTTTGGATCACTTGAGAACTCGCCAGGATCACATTTTGAGAATAACTGCTTAAATTCACCGATAATAGTGTTGTTCGTCACAGGCTGTTATCTAGCTATTTAGCAGTCAGTAGGTGGATAGCAATGCAGGCTAGCGAAACATTTCGTGCAACACAAGCTAGCCTGCAAGCCAGCTACAGAATGACTTATGCTAAGCGAGCCTACAATGAGCTCGAGGAGGAAAAATACACAATTTTGGTCAATCAGTTGTCGCAATGCAACAACCTTCCACGCATTCCTGCTCTACACATTTATGGGTTTTACAAGATGAGACCATTGTTAGAAACCTGGCTTGGCACAGCAGCTGACATTAGTTTACAATTATGATTTCCCTTTTCCGTCTGCGTGTCTGTCTGTCTTGATTTGTGATGGAACAAGAAATGCGAGATGAGACTTTCGGGCCCAACAACACGCAGTGGTAACGACCGTGGGCAAACGCTAGCTTCATATCCAAACACAGCTAACACGGCTAGCCTGCACGAAAAAATACAAGGAAAAAAACAAATTTCCTCCCTTCCTCCTTACCGTGATGTTGCAGTGAATTATCAGCAGTTTTTCCCCTGTTACGTTGAACTGGCAGCTCAGCTCATCCGGCTTCCAGTCAATAATTCGAAATCGTTCATGATTTGGGTCAAAAATGGACTCCAAAAACTTCAGCTCGGCCTTCAGTCCCGAAACGGACATCTTCCACTCATCTCCGGCTAGGCCGCCGTAGGGGAGGGGGGAGAAGTCGGGACCTACTGCAGCCACGCAGTCGAGTCCGAATGAAGCAGCACAAATGGCAACAAAGACGGTATAATACGCCTTTTGAACAACGCTCCCTGAATCTTAATGGCAACAACAGAGGGCTAGCAGCTAGCTAGCTGGCTGGCTAACAACAACGCCTCTGCCGTTGTTTTTCACCAATAAATTGTCGATGTCAGTCAGGCAGTGAACAAAACTACAAGTTCTCCTTGTCTAAAACGCTCTCCGCGACTATACACAGTGGACAGTTGGTGCGTTAAACCGTCCACCACTGCAAAATAAAGGCAAAAAATACACCACAACGCAGACTATATTGAATCTTTATCCCGGCGCAGATGCGCAGAACAGAGGCTCCTTCTGGGGTTTAAAGATGGCGTGCCTTTCGGAGCCCGCAGAGTCCCAGAATACTGTGCGCGCCTGTAGCGGGTGGAGAGTGCCTATCCGGAAAATAAATAAATAAATGAACAACAATAATGGTGATGGAAATGTGAAATTCTGACACAGGATAAACATCTGAACAATAGAATAATGAGACACGTGGAAAGAAACACCTGTTTCACAACTCCAATTTCAGAGGGCAGGAAATAATTATCCTTTTTAATTAATGTATTCAATTTAATTAGGCCTAATTTAATTAATCATCACTAGGCTAAATAACATCATTACCTACAAGACATGTGCTAAAAATAACTAAATGTGGAGTTAAAACATTGAGTTTCTTGTAGGCCGAGTAGTAGGCTACTAGTAGGCTAGGCCCATAGGAAAACCCACCTGCTCAAAGGCTGTGCAGTCAGACAAAGCAGAGCCATTCAATCTCAGGAAGAAGCACCTCTATTGAACTCTATCCTATTGCATGAATACAGTGCAGTGCAATACTATAGGTTTGAAGAGTCCTGCAACAGCAGCACAATACAATTCCCTGAAGGCCTGCCTGTCCCATGTAGGCTACATACAGTATGTAACAACCCTGCCATTCACAAACATATCCCACGCACGTCATTTTCATAGTGTGTCTATACATGGGGCTATACAACCCTGACCAGCACTGGTCCTTTACATCTCACAATAATGTTATTTAAAATTTACAAACAAGCTCACTTTAGCATTTTCTACACACAAAAAATGCGTCATAGTTTACACAGGGACCTGAAGGTCATCTCTCCATACTACCTGTAGGCTTGGTTCACCACTCAGGGCTTGGACTTGCAGCCTCTCACAGCAATCTGTAGTGCAATGGTCCTCAACCTTTTTTTAATACCACCACCACCCCCAGACCTCATCAGAAGCCACCCAAATGCTTGACCTCATCATAAGCCACCCAACGCCCTCCCTGGTATTAAAAAAAATAATAATAATGGCTTCCAATGGCAACTATGCACCACCACCTCTCAGCTTTATCCTTCTCAACACCCCTCTAGGGCTCTCCAATGTCCCCTGGAGAGCTAGAGAGCCCCCACTGAGATACACTACTCTAGAGTGTCTGATTATGTAACTGAGGATGTGTAACGAAGGTGTTCCTGCGCAGTCTGCCACTCGGGGCTCGTACTCACCACCTCCTGCATCAGTTTGGCCATGGGAGGCACAGCACGCCGCTGTGCTAATTTAGCCTAAAGGATCAGTCCGATAGTTCAGTGGTACCGATACTGTATGATTTTTCGGGAGAGGTGTACTAACGTTCCACGCCACACTCTGCTAGTTGGCGTCCGTATGGTCATATAGACCAGTGTTTCTCAACCTTTTTTTAGGCGAGGCACCCTTTCAATTACTGAAAAATCTCAAGGCACCCCAAACCAATGAGCCGTACCATGGCATTGCATTCAATACCACACAAGCTTAGAAGAGTAACACATTTGGAGACGTTTAAAGTTGCAGCTTTATGTCAGACAGACTATGTGGCCGTACTGGGGTGACCTAAATGGACATATTGTCCGTAAATGGTGAATGAAATATTCCACTGACTAAGCATTCATTTATTAATTTAGATAGACCAATACGTATTATATTACATCATTTATTTAGGTAAATTTCACATACTGTCTGCTACATTTCCGCGGCACCCCTGAGGGGATCGTGCGGCACCCCAGGGTGCCCCGGCACCCCTGTTGAGAAACACCGATATAGACTAGTGTAGACCTGCCTACTCTAGGTAATATAGTCCCATAACAACACACCAAAGCAAGAACCTTTTGAATTCAATTATTGCCATGTCAACACAGTTGATAGGAATTTGTTTTGGCACGTCTTTCAAATACATATAGGCCTAATGGACAGAGACACACAACAGCAGAGCAAAGTTAGTTTCTTAGAGCTTTATTTATCCCCATGGGGCAATTGTTCTTGCATTACACTCGCTGGCACAAAACACATAAGACACAGTGAGACATATTAGTACAAGTACAAGCACATACACATAAATAAACATAGAACACAGAAATTGACATTCACAATAGCACACATTGGGTGGCTGAATACCTACCTACCTACCTACCTACCTACCTACCTATGTACCATAACTACCATATACAGTTACATGTATATGGGCACTAGGGCTGTAACGATATTGTATCGAACCGAGAAATCGTGATACACAGAGTTACGATACTGTATCGTGATACAAAAAGGCAGTATTGTGATACGCCCTTTCAAAGTTCTGTTACCGTTCAGTCCAAAAACCAACCACATGATACGATGTGATTGCGTTATAAGACTAAAAACGATCATCAAAAAGATACATTTTAAAAATAGTGGGGTGTATCGAACCGTCGGTCAAAAATCGTGATATGAACCTAATCGGGAGTTGGGTGCATCGTTACAGCCCTAATGGGCACAGAGACATAGACAGTAACAGCAGAGTTTACCTACAGGTAGTAGCAGGGCTGTAGTCAAGTCTACATTTGAACAGTCCAAGACAAGTCCAAGACCAGACGAAGACTGTTAAAGTCATAGTCAACTTTATTATCCCAAAAGGGAAATTCAAGTGGTCAAGGTGCATATACAGAGGTGGACAGGACTTAAAAACAAAATAAATACATAAAATGACAGATAAATTAATACGTTTGTACAACCCCCTAGCTCATGCCTCTCTGACTCCTCCCGAACAGCTAGGCTGCTACAGTACATCTCTCTCAGTCGAAACGTAATCCAGCCATGATTTTAAGTGTGCGGACCCCTCAGTCCGAAACACAGTCAGCCTTTGTCCTGCACCGTTTCCTGGAATGTGTCCAAGTCCAAGACCAGACTACTCAAGTCCAAGACAAGTCGTAGTCAAAAAGGTTAGAGTCCGAGACAAAACAGAGTGTAAAAAGATTACTCCAAGTCCGAGTCACATGTCGGTCATTGTTAAACAAAGAAAAGGATGAATGTCAATAGCTTGAATGTTTAAAGGTAACCTATGTCATGCATGTCAAGACAAACATGTATGTCAGTCATTCCACCAGCAAACTTTAATGCAATGCTTCGGTCATCCGACCTTCCTAAGATAAACTTACTGGTTTGCCTCATTTTGTTTCGCATCCAGAATTTTAGGCAACACAAACCAAATTCCATGAACCCCCTGCAATCTCTGGTGTACCCCCAGGGTGTGCCCACACCCAGGTTAAGAACCACTGGCCTAGGGGACCTGCAGGCCATGTCCGGGCATGGGTGCGAATGCTCTGAGACTTCTTGAGGTGTAGGCTGAGGGCAGCCGGCCCCAAAAAGTGGTTAAGGAGATGGGCTTTAGATCAGAGGGTTACAGGTTCGAATCACCCCCCTTAGCCCTCCCTATCTCACTCCATGGATGTGTGTGACATCTGACTGTGAAACTGTTGGACCGGGCCTGATGACAATCTTTGGCCGCATTCATGATGGCGCAGTGCTGCTTTTGCTGGGCAGTGAATGTGTGCATGCCCAGCAAAAGCAGCACTGCGTCAACATAAATGCGGCCTTTTGCCGGACCATGGGACAGGATAGGTCAAAGGTCAAAGTTGTGTATTGCCCTACTGTGTGTGAACTAGCAGCTCAGGCACACTGGAATTCTGGTGCAGGACCTGTGAATTCATTAACAAATAGCCTAAAGACATTTTAAGACATTAAGCCTAAAGAAGACATTAAGACATGAATATAATACAAGACTATTAAGACATTAATATGCAATATGATTACTGAATTTTTACAGCATGCCTTCTATTGCTAGATCTTGAAGCGAGGGGGCAGACCCAAATGTCGCCCCTGGGGAGCAGTGCAGCGGAACGGTACCGTGTCTAGAGTACCTCAGTCATGCAGGAGGATGGGGGAGAGCACTGAGTAATTACTCCCCCCACTAACCTGGCAGGTTGGGAGTCAAACCGACAACCTTTGGGATACACGCCCTAATTGCTTACAAATGAGAAATGACAGGAACGGTGTGTCTGGGGTACCTCAGTCATGGAGGAGGATGGGGGAGAGCACAGGTTAATTACTCCCCATCAACCTGGATCAGGAGTCTATGGGTGCATTCCAATATGCAGAGTTACGTCCTCCCCTTGTGCTTTTGTCCTCGAACCAGGAAGTGATGACATCACTGACAACAGCATTGTATTTCAATATCTTGCAAAAGCTGAATTGTGAAGTCATTTTCTCATTTGCAAACTGGATGGTGAATGAAGAATGGTCCCCCAAAAATTGTTGTGACTAGGTTGACAGTGGGGAAACTTAATTGTTTTCTCCACGGAGGCGGTGCGTTAGCAAAATGTGAGGCCACAAGCACAAGTGGAGTCCATATATTGGAATGCATACAATATGATAACTGAAATTTCACTGCATGCATTTCCATGTTTGGCCTTGACGTCTTGTGACTTCCTCGTATGTCCACTAGATGGCAGTGACACATTTATTGAATGGCAGAGCCTTTGGGGTGTTCTGAGAAGGCTTTCCTATTCCTTCCTTCCTTCCTTCCTTCCTTAATTCCTTATTTCTACCCTTCCCTCATTCATTAATTCAATCTAGATACATTGACTAACTGACACTGACAATGACTACTGACAATGTTAATACAGTTTGTAGGATGTGTGCACCAGGGCTTGACATATCGTTTTCGCTTGCCGGCCACTGTGGCTAGTGGTTTTCCCGAGTCATTCTACTGGCCACACAAATTTGATTTTTTTTTCCCCTCTTTTTTATCATGACGCTGTACATCTAACCTCAGAAGATGAGGTGCTTAAAGCAAGAAGATGAGTGCATGGGTTTCTACATGGAAGTAAAGCAAACAAATACAAAGTGCAGTAACTGAGCTTTTGATAAATTGATACACAAGGGGCAAAGTGCAGAATATACGTTATACTGATGTCATAACATAAAATAAGCTAGAGAATGTGTGTGTGTGTGTGTGTGTGTGTGTGTGTGTGTGTGTGTGTGTGTGTGTGTGTGTGTGTGTGTGTGTGTGTGTGTGTGTGTGTGTGTGTGTGCGTGCATGTGTGTGTGTGTTTGTGTGTGTGTGTGTGTGTGTGTGTGTGTGTGTGTGTGGGGGGGGGGGGGTGTTGACGTTCCACTTTCTAATTCCACAAAAAGAAGGCAGAAAAACTTTAAATAAAAGTAGGTGTAACACAGTCAAATGTTTTATCAAACAGCTTCCTTGGTGGAGGGCTGCGCTCTCAGCGTGCATTTATAGTTTCATATTTTTTTATTGGATTTTCCTTTTCAAACACAATACAAACCCTAGACAACTACAACAACAAAAAAAACAAGAAACAAAAACAAAAGCAATGGCTCAACTACTCACACTCAAACAATCCGTAACACAAGATAAAATAATGACAGCTACAAAATGATTATAGTTAACCCTCAAGCGACCGGGCTGTTTATGCGACTAATCTGACCGAGCAGGGTCATTCATAGAAATAGCAATACCACTATATAAATACATTTTTGGGGGTCATTCCAATTTATTTACATCTTGGACATACTTGTCAACATTTCATTGTTTTGCTAAAAATTAGTCAAACTTACATACAGTATACAGTATATTGCTAAATATGATGTATGCCCTCATTTGCATACGCAAACATCAAAACACAAAAAACATCCAATACATCTTTTTCTTTTCTCATCATCAATAATCAACTGAGAAAGTTTCATGGTGATATCTATCATTTACATGTTTTTGCTTATTCACCTGTAGTAGACTTACCTTAAAGGGACACTGTGTGAGATTGTGTTAGTTGTTTATTTCCAGAAAGCATGCTGCCCATTCACTAATGTTACCTTTTTCATGAATACTTACCACCTATTAAATTCAAAGTGTTCATTATGACTGGAAAAAAAGGGAATCTTCTCCATGGTTCGCCATTTTGAATTTCCTGAAATAGCCATTTTTAGCTGTGAAACCGACTGTACTTGGGCCATACTAGAAAATATTAGTTTATTACTTAGTAAACTTTCATGTAAAGATCAAATTTGGCAATAGGCAGCCCAGTTTCAATGAGCAGCATAGTTGCAGTACTTTTTTGACCATTTCCTGCACAGTGTCCCTTTAATAATAACGCAGTATATTTATGCTAATTATGGAAATTGCTGAAAGTGAAACTTTAGGAAACCAAGCTAAATTATATCTATTAGGCCCATATAGATGATATTTCTGCAATAAAACTTTAGGGTACTAAACATTTCTGGGTTCATCACGAGATCAGAGAATATGGTTTAGACAAAACCATGTCTCAAACATATAAGCTTATGCACACTCAAAATTTCTCTGAAACTATTTCTGGACGTTGTAGCTGTGAAAAGGTGCCTTCCATATGTATTACAGCAAAGAGATGATACAACTGATGTGTGAGCCTTTGCACAGCCATACAATAAGGGAAATTATAAAAACGGCACTGAGAACTTGTTTCCTCCCATTTTGATCTTCAGGATGACTTCCATTTCATATTCTTACCATGTGTCTAGGGCCACTTTGCCATGATATCAACAATATATGGAGCAATAATAGAGGAAATGCTACCTGCCCAATATGCTTGATTGGCTATCGCAGGGGTGCCCTATTTATTTATATAATATATTATATTTTAATACTATAAATGTTTATATTATAAATATTTTAGGTCTGCTGACCATGGCCTGCCCCAAGACACAAAATATAATAACTAGAGTTGGAAACTTACAACAGAAATGAGTTATAATGTTGACTACCTCTGGATCCTCTCGGGGTCATAAATGACCCTACACATGTTTTGATAATAATTCACAGATGGGCCAATCCTCACAAAAATGCACAACATGCGCAGGGGCGGAGCTACAGGGGTGGCTAGGGTAGCATTTGACCCCCCTGAAATCTGATTGGCTACACCAGGTCCTTTCCCAGAAAATGGGCAGTAGCCCCGCCCACTCGCGTTACACGAAGCACATAGATCGCCCGCAAATCGCTATGGCGAGTGAAGAAAGGATTACCATTTTCCACACACACATTTTGATGCAAGTTTGTGTACACACCACCCTCGTGAATTTGGGCATACAGTGCCCTCCATAATTATTGGCACCCCTGGTTGAGATGTGTTAAAAGCCTTAAAATAAATTCAGTGTTTATTGCAGAAGAATACTGTCACACTGAAAATTTTAGGAAAATGTAGCCTTCAACTCAAATGAATTGTAGGAAAATCAAAAAAATCCCTGACTAAAAAATAATTATTTTTCATTAAATCACCTGTTCCACAATTATTGGCACCCTTAACAATTCCCAGGAAATAAATATAATTGAAGCATTTCTGTCATTTCTACAGTAGTTTACAAAGTTTACCAGAGTATGTAGGAACATTTAATTAGTAATTCATCACTTCCTGTTTCCCTGGGGTATAAATATGACGTGACACAGAGGCCATTTCTCTTATCCACTCTTAAACATGGGAAAGACAAAGGAACACAGCATTCAAGTGACGCAGATGTGCGTCGACCTTCACAGGTCAGGCAGAGGCTACAAGAAGATTGCCACTCAACTGCAGCTGCCCATAGCTGTGAGAGGAATAATTAAGAAGTTCAAAACAACTGGAACAGTGGTAAACAAGCCTGGACGAGGACCCAAGTTTATTTTGCCACCACGCACAGTGAGGAGGATGGTAAGAGAAATCAAAATATCTCCAAAGCTCACTGTTACAGAATTACAACAAATGGTAGCATCCTGGGGTCACAAAGTCTCCAAATCAACCATCAGGCGCTGTCTACACGCCAACAAGCTGTTTGGGAGGCATGCACGGAGAAAACCTTTCCTCACCCACAATCATAAATGCAAACGTCTGGAGTTCGCCCAGCGGTATTGGGGCTTCAACTGGGACCGTGTGCTTTGGTCAGATGAGACCAAGATTGAGCTTTTTGGCAACAAACACTCTAAGTGGGTCTGGCGTGCCACGAAAGATGCGCATGCTGAAAAGCACCTCATACCCACTGTGAAGTATGGGGGTGGGTCAGTGATGCTGTGGGGCTGTTTCGCTTCCAAAGGCCCTGGGAAGCTTGTTAGGGTGCATGGCATCATGAATGCTTTGAAATACCAGGACATTTTAAATCAAAATCTGTTGCCCTCTGCCAAAAAGCTGAAGATGGGTCATCACTGGGTCTTTCAGTAAGACAATGACCCTAAACATATGGCCAAATCTACACAGAAATGGTTAACCAGACACAAAATCAAGCTCCTCCCATGGCCATCTCAGTCCCCAGACCTCAACCCCATTGAGAACCTGTGGGGTAAGCTGAAGAGGAGAGTACAGAGGAGAGGACCCAGGTCTCTGGATGATTTAGAGAGATTCTGCAAAGAGGAATGGCTGAAGATCCCTCTTTCTGTCTTTTCCCATCTTGTGAAACATTATAGGAGAAGATTAGGTGCTGTTTTGTTGGCAAAAGGGGGTTGTACAAAATATTAACAACAGGGGTGCTAATAATTGTGACACACATTATTTGATGTCAAATAATTATTTCTTTATGTGGGATTTTTTCCCCACTGAATAAATGCACTTGTTTTGAAGGTTGGATTTTTCTCTTTTTTTCCATTAAGGTCCCATATTATTTAGAGAAAAATAATAATAATTGGAAGCTAAAAAACACATCTCAACCAGGGGTGCCAATAATAATGGAGGGCACTGTATGGGGTACCATTCGAAAGCTTAGAATGCCGTCTGTCTAGTGGTATGCATAGGAACTCTCTGTGTTGTACGGTCTGACGGCAATGTGAATGGCAAATGTGTGCTTTTCCCATCCTGAAGAAGAAAAGCAGAGAAATAACAGCTTATTTCAGTCCAGACCCATTTCGTTTTCCTTTTAATTAAAAGTTAGCTGTGTGCCATTTAAGATTTTTCAGTACTATATAGTGCTCTATGTCCCATGTGATAAATCAATAGATTCGTTTTTGGTGGTAAATGAAAGTAGCTTCATGATTAATTCCTGTGAATTCAACTCAAACCTCATGTCTAAAGTCCAAATATTCACTGGCATATGCAACATATGTTGCTGTCTTTGTGTTGGAATAGACTATATGCTAATGAGTATTTTAAAAGAATGTCCGTACAGCACCTTTGATAGCATTGTTATATGTGTGAATTGTAGCAAGTTCTTAGCAGCATTGCAACATTACAGTGACTGGATTTTAGTATGGAAGTAACTCTTTAATGTGCAGTCTGAGTTCAATTTGAACTTTGAAATTTGAGATTACATAAAAACACAGATGGTAGAAATAATTTGATGAACTCTCAGACACCTAAGCATTCATTTCCTTTCAACCTAATTTTACTTATAGTCAGCCTACCAGCAGCAGCTAAGGTGCTTAAATAAACTTTTGATGGCATCATTTTTTGTTAAAAGTTGGCAACCATGTCAGAAGTTATCAGCATGGGCTAAGGTTTCAGAATCACCTGGTTGCCAACATGGAACTTGACCTTTAAGGTCAAATCTGAAGGTCAAAAGGTCAAACACGGTCAAATAACAGTGTTATTTAGTTAAAAATTGTTACAAAGTTGTTAAAAGTGGGAAACCATGCCAGAAGTCATCAGCATGGATTAAGGATTCAGAATCAACGTCTTGCCAACACTGAACTTGACCTTTAGGGTCAAATTTGAAGGCCAAAAGGTCAAAAACAGGGCATTTCCTTGCTAGTCTTTTTTGGGTACTGTATATTCATGGAATTCTTTTTCAAAAGTTGGCAACCATAACAGAAGTTATCAGCATGGGCTAAGGTTTCGGAATCACCTGGTTGCCAACTTGGAACTTGACATTTAGGGTCAAATATGAAGGTCAAAAGGTCAACCACGGTCAAATAACAGTGTTATTTAGTAAAAAATTGTTAAAAAGATGTTGAAAGTGGGCAACCATGCCAGAAGTCATCAGCATGGACTAAGAATTCAGAATCAACTTGTTGTCAACACGGAACTTGACCTTTACGGTCAAATTTGAAGGTCAAAAGGTGAAAACCTATGTATTTTAAGGTTAGATTTTTTGGAGGACTGTGTTCATGGAAAGTTGGTAACTATGCTAGAAGTTATCAGCATGGACTAAAGTTTCAGAATCACCTGGTTGCCAACATGGAACCTTGACCTTTACGGTCAAATTTGAAGGTCAAAAGCAATGTATTTTCTGGTTTGCCTTTTTTGGTGATCTTTATATTCATGGAATTCTTGTTTTCAAAAGTTGGCAACCATGCTAGAAGTTATCAGCATGGACTTCAGTTTCAGAATCACCTGGTTACCATATAGAACTTGACCTCTAATGTCAAATTTGAAGGTCAAAAGGTCAACCGAGGTCAATAAAAAAGAAACATTTTTTTGGGTGATGTGCTTTCATAAAATACAAGTTGTTTGCATGGTACTGTATATTGAATAATTAGTATGCCTATAATTTGATATGATTTGATTTGACTTATCATGGTGGTCATCCTTAGACATTCATCATAGCCCATTAGCATAAAAATTAACTTAAACTTGTATTTTCACTCTGGTCATCTAAATTACTTTATTCTTCTTTGTGAAGCACATTAAGCTGCTGGTATGAAATGGGATATGCCTTGGCTCACCAGTGAATTTGCTTTGCCCCATCAATTCACAGGCTTTCCATAGAAAAAAATATGACTTCTGTTATTTCTAATGTGTTTCAAATTGTTATATCAATGAAGGATACTTGCTGATTTGCTATATCATATCATGGTTAGGAAATTAAACCTACAGTAAGAGTAGATCAAGTATTGCACACTTTTCTTGATGTTCTCATAACTACTGTAGAATGTTTTGTTGCAATTCCTCTGGCTTGAGTTTTTGTGTCACCTGTCCAAAGCAACATGCTTATCTTTGGGTATTGATCGGTCTAGACATGACTTTTTTCCAGAAAGACAAAAAGGCAATTGATATGTTACCACCAAGTGATGCATATGGATTGCATCTTGCATAAGCAAATCAGCAGGCAAATGTATGGCTGCAGTCTGACAAAGTACATATTAACAAAGACACTGAGGAGGCAGGTGGTTGGAAAGTTGTAGACCAACACTTGATGGCTGTGTGGCAAAGGAAACCTCCAGTTCCACATAGTAGCTTAGGACTGATAATTTGTGGTTGTAGAACCAAGTGGCCAATACAGTACATGCCTGCAGTTGCCCGAGGAATGGACAGCCCTGTATACCTGCATGTGATTAAAATGTAGAATGTTTAAACGCCGTAGGGATAGAACATGATCAGGATGACACAACCTTTTTGTAATAACAGCAACAATAGCTCCTTCAAATCAAGGGTGTAACTTTGGCTTTGACATTGGTGGGGACAGGGACCTAATCCCCCCCCCCCCCCCCCCCCAAACTGCCACAAATGATATACCTTCAGTCCAGTGGCGTTGTCGTGCCGAAAAGTGAGTGCCTGCCAGAATACGAGTGCCCTCATAGAAACCAATGGAAACCAATGACCAATTTTTCAGACATTTGTTACCCATTTTTGCAGATAAATCCGACACAATTTAAGATGGAAAGCCTATCAATAAAGAATCTACATTCATTCTGGAAGTATTACAAAGAACTGGTTACAATTTCAGTATTATTTCCATAAAAGAATCGAAGAATTGTCATAACAAATGTTACAGTTTCATTCAAATAGCTCATATTAAGTGGAGGACGAGTAATGTTTCATAAGCATATTTTAGTTCATAAATTATGTAATTCATTCTGCAAAAATGTGTATAATTTTCTCTCAAAAAATGTCATTGGTTTCAATGAGGGCACTCGTGTTCTGGCAGGCACTCACTTTTCGGCACGACACCGTCTTTTGGTCATACAAATTAGGGAGGACAAGCAGGTGGACAGTCGGATAGATGCGGGTAAACGGGGTTAATGGCAGATGTTTAGTATTAGGTTGTAGGCCTACTAGGTAACTTAACTGATATGGCATTGTGTTGTCTGGAAATCTGACTTGTGACATCTATAAAATAATTGCAACAAACTTTGTATAATGTATTATCATACATAACTGCCCAAAGTGTTTGAAGGGAAAGACAGAGAAGAGTGAAGAAACATATTATAGAAAGTAGAAAGTTTATCTATATAGTATATTTAACTTTGACCAAAGGCAGCATGGCATTTCACCCTGTCAGTTGTGTTTTTTTGTTTTTTAATCCATAGACACAAATGGACAATTCTGAAGACACTAGGAATGCCTACATTGAGTGACTTGTATTGCCTAGGCCTAAGGGTTTTAAACTCAACTCCTTCCAACATATTCTTACAGTTTTTTAAACATTTTAAACCCCTTCCATTATCTTATTTTTAAATCTTTTTTATAATCCATAACATGGTACATGGCCTACGACGTTGTGGTCGTCTATCCGTTTTGCTTTTGACGGTAGGCCTACCTGGGTTGAGAGCGACAGCTGTGGAAGGAGGAGCTGGCAGGCGTTGTCTATGGAACGGCGTGCGTCTGATTATGGCTATTTCACTAATAGGTTCCGAATAAAAAAATACTTCGTACTGATTACTTTGTAAAACCTAGTATTCCTAATAACACCGAAATGAAACTACCTAACATGATGTAGGCTGCATGTTGGAAGTTTAGCCAGAGATGTTTTATGAAGAGGTTAAAGCTTTGTGCTGTCATGTTTCTCGTCTTGAGGAAGGAGAAAAGAACGCCAGTCTTGGGTCAGTGCATTCGATCATGTAGCCTACAGCCAAAAGCATTCTTATTCCCATTTGTAGCCTAAATAACCCTCTTTTGGGGGGAAAGCACGAAGGAGAAACGCAAAGACAAGCAAACTATTATTTGTGCAAGTAGCCTAGGACATGCTGAAGCAAGACCTTTTAAAAACGTTGGTGATGGTCCGACTATTTGAATCACGAATGCGATTTGCATCCGTGCTTCGCTTGCATTGTGTAGTGATTGAGTGACATTAGTGACTGATATAAACACACTGACCTTTCCATTCGGTTTTCAATCTAAATCCATGGAGTGATATTGCGCAATTCACAACATGAAAACAGTTGCCATCTCACTTGGCAGTCATGTGCCCGTGTCACCCACGTTGCACCAAAGATTCTGGAACGTTAGCCTGCCAGAGTAATTTAATAACGTACCGTGTGGTAACACCACTGATTAGCGCAGTGATAGAACCTACCGAAAAGACCTCAGCTTCTTTTTTTTTTGGCGCTCCTGCCTCCTAGCAACCATACACAACCTAGAGTCTCACGTGAAAGAAGGGGAAGGCACAGCCAATCAGATTGGTCGTCAGCCTTTGGAAAAGGACTTTTGGAAACCCTTTCTTCGCCGCAATGCGAATGAGACGGGAGACCGTTTTTTTCCCCCCAGCCCCAGTGATCAAATTGGTGCGGACAAAACGATAATCGCTGGATATTGGTGGGGACGCGTCCCTTATATCCATGCCGAAATTACGCCCATGCTTCAAATACATAAATATTCAGTATGTACTGACATCACATTTGAATTTTAATTATTGTTTTAATTATTATTGAAGTAAAGAAACAATATGATGAATTACATTCTTGTTATTGACCATTTGCAATAATCACTTTCATTCATACCCTAATAATAAAGACTATATAACTTCTAAATATACAGTCCCCTAAAGTATTGGAACAGAAAGGCAAATTTCCTTGTTTTTGTTGTTCACTGAAGACTTGGGTTTAAAGGGGTTCTAAGTAGGATTAAAAGGTTCATTAATAACTGTTCAGAGTCATCTGATACTTATTTGAGTCATTAGTAGGTGAAGAGTGACTCTCGCGACCACTTCCACAGTCCACTGTCAGAAAACCCCAAATGCAGCTTTTGACAGCGCTGTCAGCTTCAGGAGAACCCTCTCGAAACAGTGTTATATTTTCTTTAATATTATTTGTTCCAATACTTTCACTCACCTAAAATGATTTAAATAATAAGAATTATCTCCTCCAGGTACTAATTATTTAATACATCATGCAAACAACATGTATTTTATGAAAGCACATCACAAAAACCCAAAACATTTTTTTTAACCTCGGTTGACCTTTTGACCTTCAAATTTGACCTTAAAAGGTCAAGTTCTATGCTGGCAACCATGGACCATGAAACCTTTGTCCATGCTGATAACTTCTAGCATGATTGTCAACTTTTGAAAAAGAATTCCATGGATATGAAGACCCCCCCAAAAGGCAAACTAGAAAATGCATTGTTTTTGACATTCAAATTTGACCTTAAAAGTCAAGTTCCATGTTGGCAACCAGGTGATTCTGAAACCTTAGTCCATGCTGATAACATCTAGCATGGTTGCTGACATTTGAAAAAGAATTCCATGAATATACAGTTCCCAAAATAGACTAACCAGAAAATACATTGTTTTTGACCTTTTGACCTTCACATTTGACCCTAAAGGTCAAGTTCCGTGTTGGCAACAAGTTGATTCTGAATCTTTAGTCCATGCTGATGACTTCTGGCATGGTTGCCCACTTTTAACATCATTTTAACATTTTTAAACTAAATAACACTGTTATTTGACCGTGGTTGACCTTTTGACCTTCATATTTGACCTTAAAGGTCAAGTTCCATGTTGGCAACCAGGTGATTTTGAAACCATGGTCCATGCTGATAACATCTAGCATGGTTGCTGACAACTTTTAACAGAAAATGCCATCAAACATTTATTTTAGGGTCTTGGCAGGCTGACTATTAGTCTATAATGCAGAAACTTTTAAGTTCATTTCTGAGAATTCTGTAGAAACGTTGAAAATCTGCAATAGGGCTTCAGTGAAACAGTTATCTTTATCATCTCAAATCACTATATGATTCTCGTATACACAAACACAGATAGCCTACAGGTGTACACACCTGTCTGTGTATTCCAATGGTTTAGCACCCTGGTATTATTAGGCATTTTCCTTCCAAATAAGATCAGCCCTTCATATCACTTTTCTAAAAAACTCATGTTTCCCACATTTCTGGCACATCTACATATTAAATAATGGCTAAAATGTATTCAGAAAAGACAGCTAGCAGTATACTGTACATAAATGGCCATGTTTTTACTTGGAATGCGATCTTTTCTATACTATTTTCTCTCCGGAAATGACTGTTATGGTGTTGGGATATGTAGGCCTAATTTGAGTAAAGTTCAGTCAATGTAAGGCACTATATAGTTATTTGTAAATCTTGCCATTTGCAATGCAATGGGTTTCTGAGGGTCAAATCACAAAAAAATCGTACAAAAAATCACACACACAAAAAAATGATTACTGTTTGACATAAAAGGAGACCTAAAACTTAAGGGTGCAGTTATAGGGTGCACAGCGGGTGTTATGGTTGCCAAATGTGACCAATGCTTACCAACCCAAAATACTAAAAAGAACGCCTTAAGAATAAAATCCTGCCAGAATTAAACAGAAGTCTTGATTTATATGAACACAAATCTACAGAATATGTATCTGCCCAAAGCCCTTCTTTAACCCATAGATGACCATCGGAAACCGCTCAATCTGGTAACACTCACAGGTGTCATAAGAACCCGAGAAAATCATTCTCTTTATCTATTCTATAGTGTTTGAGTGGTTTTTTTCTTTGTGTAAGAGAATGCCCCTGTGAAATTCATGTACCCCATTGCTCCCCCAAGAATAAAAGTCTGGTTCCGCCACAACATATGTATTGACCAACTCATTGACAATTAGCACTAATACATACAACGTGCCTGTATAAGTAACTTGTAAGGCATGTACAAAGCAAAATCAAACATTTGCTAGGCATGTATTCGCGAATGTCTTGCTCATGCACAATAAGGGATCTATTACCAATTTAACCTTAGTAAGGACCTAGTAGGCCATAGTGTTTGCTTAGTAGGCCTACATGCCTTACAAGTTCCTTATGCAGGCCTTAACATTGTATGTATTAACATTGTATGTTTTTCTGATGAAAATTGCAGAAATGGTGTATGAAAATATGTGCCGGAGGTCATAAATGACCCCGCTCGGTCGCTTTAGGGTTTTTAACATAAGATAAAAACTCAATGATCCCCACCAAATTCCTGCAAAATAACATCCGCTATGCCAGGGTCCAGAAAGTCCCTGTAGTCTTCCCATGTCCTTTAAAAACTGCATTGAAGTTGAATGCAATGGACATGTCAAGTACTCAAGAGGCATCAGAGCCAGGGCTTTAAATTAACTTTTTCCACCACCAGCCAATTTGGCTAGTAGACATTTTTTCTTACTAGCCAAATGGAAGGTCAACTAGCCATTTTTTTATCTTACCAAAATAAACCATGCGTTAATTATGTTGCTTTTAATTATTCCAGTAAACTATAACCTCAACACAGATAAACAATATAAACATTATACTCAACATATTTCACTGTTCAGTTTATTCTATAATTATTTAGTAATTATTTTTATTACCTGCATTGTCATTATTTTTTATTCAATTTCCTCTGAAAACAGTGAATTGCATCGCACATGCCTCTCACATACCAGACCTACGCTGGACCATATACTGTACAGACCAGACAGCCAAACACTAGCCTATTACACCATCACCCAAACCTCACATGCAGTATAGGCCTACACCTCACACAAAAACAGCATGCCTTCAACACACATGTTGCACACATACCAGACTTTCAACATACACTAGCCAAACACACACAACCAAACACTACAAAACCTCATATCCCCCACACAGTATCACTTAAACTTCACACACAGTAGGCCAAATGCCATGGACAATGCACAGAAGAGAGGGGTGGGGAGGAGAAGAGGAGGACACACACACACACACACACACACACACACACACACACACACACACACACACACACACACACACACACACACACACACACACACACACACACACACACACACAC
>NC_085879.1:32380203-32382703 GCF_034702125.1 Engraulis encrasicolus | reverse complement strand
GACTCCCACCTGGAGAGTCTCCTGATTGACCTGTTCGTAGCCGGAACAGACACCACCTCTAACACACTACGCTGCGCATGCCTCTACCTGATGACACACACACACATACAAGGTAACACACACATACACACACACACACACCACCTCCAACACACTACGCTGCGCATGCCTGTACCTGATGACACACACACACATACAAGGTAACACACACACACACACACCACCTCCAACACACTACGCTGCGCATGCCTGTACCTGATGACACACACACACATACAAGGTAACACACACACACACACACACACACACACACACACACACACACACACACACACACACACACACACACACACACACACACACACACACCACCTCCAACACACTACGCTGCGCATGCCTGTACCTGATGACACACACACACATACAAGGTAACACACACACACATAAACACACACACACACACACACACACACACACACACACACACACACACACACACACACACACACACACACACACACACACACACCACCTCCAACACACTACGCTGTGTATGCCTGTACCTGATGACACACACACACACTCACACAATCCTGCTAATCAATATTTCTTGTATACACATCTTGTCTGATATTGTGTGCTTGTGTTTATGTATATTTGCACATGTCCCGCGTGTGTGTCTGTGTGTGTGTCTAGAGCGTTGTCATGAGGAGATCGACTCTGTGCTGGGTTCTTGTGAGAGTGTGTCGTACGAGAATCGCCACTCCATGCCTTACCTGCAGGCCGTGATTGTAGCCTATATTTGCACATGTTGTGGTTGTTTGTGTGTGTGTGTGTGTGCGTGAGTGCGTTCGTGTGTGTGTGTGTGTGTGTGTGTCTAGCAGTGACGTGCAGTGAGGGGTATGGTAGGGTAGGCAGTAAATATAGAAAATAAATATTTTTTGTGTATTTTTTAGCGCGGGGTCTGGGGGTCCTCCCCCAGAAAAAAATGTATTTCTTAGATGCAATTTCCTGCATTTTAACCAAATCTGGAGAGTCACTATCAGCTAAAAACGTTTATAAAAGACTAAAAACTTTGAACAAATAGTACCCCCTTTCATGCAGATCTGAAATGTAACATGGTGTGTGTGTGTTTGTGTGTGTGTGTGTGTGTGTGAGTGTGAGTGTGAGAGAGGCCTTATGCCACAAGGTATGGCTTGGATGGCCTATTCACCTAGTATGCTGATAAGGTCTTTAATGTGCAACAAATTAGTAGGCCTATGTTTCTCTAAATACTGTAAATATAAAGTAGGCTATAATATAAAATGCCATCAGTGCTTAGCCACCACAGCTCTAATAACTAAATAAGTAAATAGGCTAAACTATTAGACATTTGGACATTGTGTCAGTAGACCTTACATCTGAAACAATAAGTGAAAATGCATAATTTCAATTTCTTGAAAAGGCCAGCTAGACTTTTTTTTTTGCCAAATTGGCAAATTGGTAGCTCAAGGACCCATAGCCTACTTTGTACACATTTAAGGACCTGTAGGCCTACATTTTACAATAATTTAGAAAGCTACAACATCACAGCATTTTGGGGGAAAAGCTTTAACTTTTGGCTTTAGCAGTTGCCTTTGCTCCTCTTCTGTTTATTCTGTTGCAAATGCCAGGGTTTCACATGGATGCAGGGTGGCAGTGTAGCCTACTTTGTTTAGAAGATAAAATGTCTAGTTCACCAACTGTGAATCACACCATAGCATGTGAGGGGAAACGATTTACATTTAGCAATCAACCAACCTACCTAGGTAACAGCTCCTGCTTCATTGACGCATTTTTTGCTGCTAGTCAAACACTCACAGACAAGAAGGAAAGTTGGCAAGGGGGCGGGTTGCTTGCGAACTCAACAAACATGAGCGGTGCATGTCTGCATAAAGTGCAAACACTTTAGCAACGGTTGTGCAAGGTGTTTCAAATCAAGTCAATTTTTGAGTGCGTGAGCACCCATCCCAGTCACTCGAGCGAGCCCCACCGCCCCCAAGGTTGATCTCGTACACCGTGCACTTCAAAAGAACACAGCTGCACGTCAACTTGCTAACAGGCTCCACACAACTCACGCAGTACGTAGTCATCATCATAATAAATTAGGAAAATGAAGTCATGTTGTACGCTCAAAAAACAATCTCGCGTCCATAATAACACACACACAGTCTATTCGTGTCCACAGCACAACCAATCTTCAATGTCAACACCTCCCTGACCCATCAACAAAAGGCACCACGACAAACTTGAGCATGTTCATGTTAAAAGGCTACCCAGAGCTTAATAATTAGATGAATCTTACCTCAAAGCAGAATCACGAGAATGTTTTCCATGCAAGTTAGTTCCATTAAAAGCCCGGGGTGGTTGACATGATGAAGATATTTTGTCCCAGTGTGTTCAAACTACTTGAAGCTGCTACCCATCTGATGTTGAATATTTCCACAATGCAGCGATTGCAAACGGCTCAGCTATTGCCTGT
>NC_085879.1:32292703-32375203 GCF_034702125.1 Engraulis encrasicolus | reverse complement strand
GGTCTAAAGTACAGGGGGAAATCCTGGTTTGTGTTCATTATACGGCCCTTGGAGGACATTTACGGCCCTTGGAGGGAGTTAAAATGGCCCTTTGAATGAAAAAGGTTCCTCATCCCCCTGATGTAAAGGTATGGTAAGAGATATAAACAGCATTTAAACCAGTGGTTCCCAACCTGTTTTGAACAAACGCCCCCTTGACCTCATCATAAGAGTCCCAATGCCCCCCTTAGTATTAAAAAAATTAAATGGACCATTGCCTCTTGTTTGTAACTTATTTGTGGGGGAGCAATACTCTTAGAGGAAGAGCATACTACTCACTGCTAACTCTGGGACCTCATACAGACCTCAATTTGCTGCAGAGACACAATTATTTAATTGTATACAACAATTAGTTTATTTGGTGAACAACGCGTTTCGCTATTGCTTCATCAGGTTCACTCTGACATTACGCATGTCACCCAAAGGTTATAAGGGTGATTACCTGGTCACATGACCTCACCCACAGTCAACCACTCCACCCATTTAAGTGCTAGACAACACCCAATTGTGATTCATCCTTCATTTACTTGGATTACTCTTACTGCACATCACCAGCACCTGGACAAGTGGTTGTGCACAGGGACGTTACTTTGTATATACAACAATTATTTGTACATTTCTTTGGACAAAAGTACAGTATCTCCTAAGTGTACTGTAGAGTCATGATGTTGATGTCTGATGCACCTTCACAGATTTATGAACTTCAAGTACGACACACAGCTTTGATTACGTCACAAGTCCAATGAGAAAGAGAGCAACACACCTGAGACTTGACTTGTGTGGTGAGAGAAGGCCCCCTGCTGGAGATGGACTGTAATGACTCATGGCAACAAGATGACAATTTGACAAGCCCTCATCCACACCATAAACCAGCTACACACTACGTAATACAGTCCCATACTCACACATGGACATGTTCGAGTGTTGTCAGTCACACCTCAACACTATGCAGTTGGTATCTTGGACGACTTTGAAAGACTCAGGATTCAACGTAGGTTGAATGGGGATTATAAAAAGGGAAGAGGATAAATAGGATTTTTTTTGCTTGTTTGTGTTGGCTGAACCTTAAAGACCATGGCAAGCTAGTTGGAAAAGTGTGTAAATGGTGACTAAGGTGTGCAGGTGTGTGTGTGTGTGTGTGTGTGTGTGTGTGTGTGTGTGTGTGTGTTCTCATCCAGGGGCGGGGGCCTCTCCACTTGGGGGGGCCCCCTGCCAGTGGGTTTCGATTGCCAAACATATTGTAGGGGCCCCATTCTACGATATTTCGTGGGCCCAATGCCTCTGACACATCTACCGCCCCCCCCCCTGTCCCAACACCAGTGCTCCGCCCCTGATTCTTGTACAGTACTCTACTGCAGTGGAGGCTGCGAGGGAGTACTAGGTGGGCTGCGAGGGAGTACTAGGTGGGCCGCGGCAAGTTGGCAGGTACAGTAAAGCACAGCATAGCAAAGTAACAAAAAAGTGAATAATTGAATATATTGAATAATTCATACACACCAAAATAAAATAAACAATATTTCCATCAGTTAAGAACTGCATTATAATCTATTGCATCTCTGAACATTACTGTGGGGTCCTGACTCACAGGCCTAGACTACAGATATGAAAGGGGCTGGACAGAAAGTAATAGCGTGTCACACATCCGATGTCAGGGGGGCTTTGGCTGGAATCTACTGGTATAGGGGGGCCTTGTCATGGCAAAGTTTGGGAACCCCTGCTCCAGTGTGTTATTACTGTGGCATTTTCAAAACCTAATCAGGCATTTGGTATTAACAAATTGCTTCAAAATGTTCTGTTTTCAAAATGTTGTTTTCTGTGAAAATTTAATAGCAAGAGCGTAACGTTTCAACCTTCAGGTCTTTATCAGGCAAAGTGGAAATGCACAGGGTAAAATATTATTGTCCTGTATCATGCCTAAAGCCCTGTCCTCTTCTGATAACAACAGGTGTCCTTAGTAACCAGGTTTATGCCCTCAAGGTTTTATTGGATTTTTCCCTTTAAAAGGAGAGACAAGAAAGCTCCCACACACTGTTCACATTTGCAACCTGGCCTATGGAGGTGTGCAAGAACCCTATAATATCCTTTTAAGGACACAAAGTCGGATTTTCAAATTCAATATTGTACGGTGATTCCCGAAACCGCTTTTGTGGTCTGCTGTCAGAAATTTCCACTTGTAAAATGTTGTACACTGAGCCCTTGACCTTTGACCTAAGTCCCTAGGGAGCTAAGCCCCAAGTCCAGTGGTTCCCAACCTTATTTGAGCAAACACCCCATTGACCTGATCATGATACTGCCAACGCCCCCCTTAGTATTAAAAATACTGTATATAATAAACTAATGCCCCTTATTGGCAACTGGTTTTTCACCTTGTAAAATGTGACACACTGAGCCTGTGACCTTTGGCCTGGTAGTTAAGCCCCTACGTAGTTACTAGGGCCTAGCCCTCGTAGATCAGGGTCGAGGACTGAGGTTTGGTTTGCTACTCTGAATTATTGTAAAGTCAATAACTGAATACCACATGAAACAATTAAAATATTGTGTTTAATAATGTTTCAATTACACACAATTTAAACACACCACAGTCTTCTTAAAATCTGGATACACAACCACACTAAAACTGTTCTCATAATGCGTACTCACACATACACTGTATGCTATATTGAAAAATCTGATTTGTTATAATGTAATTACATATGCTCTGATATTTATTACTGAATACAGTGCAATTAATACAGTATAAAGGAGACATAAAATAACATGGCATTTGGGTGTGAAGGGGTGTTCAGAGGGTTGAGTCTTGCTATGGGATGTTATGGGACACACACACACACACACACACACACACACACACACACACACACACACACACACACACACACACACACACACACACACACACACACACACACACACACACACACACACACACAGTGCAGTATACAACGTTGTCAAAATATCTGTTCAGTAGAATATCTGTAGTTTACAGTCTGGATTGCTGAGTAGCGCTTTGCTGAGTATCTGCTTCACATCAGAGTCTCCCAGATTATTACCATACAGACCCAGACATGTCAGTTGTGATGAGGGGTTTGATGTCAGAGATGAAGTCAGGGCATCACAGCCCTCTTCTGTTACACTGCACCTAATAAGCCTAGAGAGAGAGAGAGAGAGAGAGAGAGAGAGAGAGAGAGAGAGAGAGAGAGAGAGAGAGATAGAAACAGAGAGAGAGAAACAGAGAGAAAGAGACAGAGAGAGAGAGAGAGAGGAGAGAGAGAGAGAGAGGAGAGAGAGAGAGAGAGAGAGAGAGAGAGAGAGAGAGAGAGAGAGAGAGAGAGAGAGAGAGAGAGAGAACTAAGTAATGCAGAAAAGCACATGCTCATTACACACAAGCAGAGTTGTAAAAAGTAGAAATAAACATACTTTTAAAAATGTAATTACAACACGTGTAGTCTGTGCTACTGCAAAAGTTATGATATCTGTATCTGTATCTGAATGTGTCTATGATTTCCATGGTCTGTTTAGTGTGCTGCACCACGCATCTTTACTTACCACAGTTTCCATAGTTTACAGCCTGGATTTCTGAGTAGAGTAGAGATCTGCTTCACACCAGAGTCTCCTACATTATTATGACTCAGACTCAGATCTGTCAGGTGTGATGAGGGGTTTGATTTCAGAGCTGAAAACAGAGCAGCACAGCCCTCTTCGGTTATACTGCAGGAATCAAGCCTGGAGAGAGAGAAAGAGAGAGAGAGAGAGAGAGAGAGAGAGAGAGAGAGAGAGAGACGGAGAAAGAGATAGAGAGAACTGAGTAATGCAGAAAAGCACATGCTCATTAGACACACATACGCACATGTACACACACAAACACCACACACACACACACACACATACACACACACACACACACACACACACACACACACACACACACACACACACACACACACACACACACACACACCTGCCGAGTGTACCCTGATAAATGATGATATCTGTATTTGTATTTCAATCTTACCATGGTGGAAGTATTGGTCTGTTTAGTGTGCTGCATGCTGCGTAACACACTCTGTCTCTTTACTTACCACAGTGTGCTCAGTTTACAGTCTGGATTCCTGAGTAGAGCAGAGATATGCTGCACACCAGAGTCTCCTAGTTTATTATTATACAGATACAGCCATGTCAGGTGCGATGAGGGGTTTGATGCCAGAGCTGAAGCCAGAGTAGCACAGCCCTCTTCTGTTATATTACAGGACTGAAGCCTGGAGAGAGAGAGAGAGAGAACTGAGTAATGCAGAAAAGCACATGTTCATTACACACACACACACGCACACACAGACACAGACACAGACACAGACACAGACACACACAGACACACACCATTAAGTTGTCGCTGTAGTCCCACAGATCTCACATGTCCCCTATCTTTACCTCATGACTCCACCATCCACACACACACACACACACACACACACACACACACACACACACACACACACACCTGCTGAGTGTACCACCACAGTAAATGATGATATCAGTATTTGTATTTCAATGTTACCATGGTGGAAGTATTGGTCTGTTTAGTGTGCTGCATGCTACATAACACATTCTGTCTCTTTACTTACCACAGTGTGCGCAGTTTAAAGTCTGGATTCCTGAGTAGAGCAGAGATGTGCTTCACACCAGAGTCTCCTAGTTTATTATTACTCAGAACCAGCTGTATTAGGTGTGAGGGGTTTGATACCAGAGCTGAAGCCAAAGCAGCACAGCCCTCCTCTGTTATACTGCAGTCACTAAACCTGTAGAGGGGGGGGTAGAGAACTGAGTAATACAGAAAAGCGCGCACACACAAACACATTAACACACACACACACACACACACACACACACACACACACACACACACACACACACACACACACACACTCACACACACACACACACCTGTAGTGTGTATCCCCGCGAAAATGATGATATCTGTATCTGTATCTGAATGTTTCCATGGCGGTAGTATTGGTCGGTTTAGTGTGCTGATTCACACACTCTTTGTCTTTTTACTTACACCAGTGCCTGTAGTTTACAGTCTGGATTCCTGAGTAGAGTAGAGATATGCTTCATACCAGAGTTTCCTAGTTTATTATTATCCAGGTACAGGTGTATCAGGTGTGAGGGGTTTGATGTTAGAACTGATGCCAGAATAGCACATCCCTTTTCTGTTATACTGCAGGAGTTAAGCCTAGAGAGAGAGAGAAAGAGAGAGAGAGAGAGAGAGAGAGAGAGAGAGAGAGAGAGAGAGAGAGAGAGAGAGTCAGAGAGAGAGAGTCAGAGTGTGAGACTTTGTCCCAGGCCCTGTCAAAGTTGTCAGCAGCCCTGCCTGTCAGACCAAAGCACATGTGACCCAGATGAGGCTCGAGCCTGTTCTGAAGTCTGCAGGTACAGTGCATAGGCCATTTTATGGGCAGAACATGAGACAACCGCACTGATGAAATTAGAGCGAATAAAAGCTCCTAGTGTTTTCACTCGCACTACACATACAGCACATCCACAAGTAAGATGTTGTTTATTTAGCTGTATCCTATCCATGCACATCAGCTGCTGCAGCATCATTCTATAGGGGACACCCTTCTCAGAGATTTAAAGTTCTATAGGGGACACCCTTCTCAGATATTTAAAGTTCTATAGGGGACACCCTTCTCAGATATTTAAAGTTCTATGGGGGACACCCTTGTCAGAGATTTAACGTTCTATGGGGGACACCCTTGTCAGAGATTTAAAGTTCTATAGGGGAGACCCTTCTCAGATATTTCATCCCTCCTGCTCTTTAACCCATCTCAACCCACCTCCTTCCATTGTCCCTTCACTTCACTCGTGGTTACGCTGTCCAAACCCTCTATTAGCCGTAAGGGGCTGAAGCCATCATCATCCCTATGATCCCTGCTTATGTCATGTGAGGGCCAAGGTTAGCTACCATGCCAAACATGCTGCACTGGACACCAAGCCCAGATACCACACCAAACATACCATACACCAAGACCAGCTACCATGCCAAATACATGCTTACTGTACACCAAGGCCCAATACTACCATGTCAAATATGTGCCTATCTTCCGCGCAAACTAGTCAATAATAAACACAATTTAAAAGCAGATAATAACAAGTCACATCTGTGCCAACATAACAATCATACATTTGTACTTCATAAATAAACGGAAGAAAACGCATTCAATCACTAACTTGAGTGTCTTGATTCTGCAGTGTGAATCCTCCAGTAGAGCACAGACCTGCTTCACTCCTGAGTCTCCTGGTATCTTCCCTATCAGGTCCAGTTCTGACAGCAGTGAGGGGTTTCCACCTACAACTGAAGCCAGATACTCACAGGCTCTCTCCGCTTCATCAGACAACAACCTACGCAACAGGGAGAGAGGGGAACATTTTTGGAGCCACATTTAAATAGAAAATAAGCATTGAACATTGTGAGACAAACAACTCCATGGTTAAAGGAACAGTCCACCATTTTTTGATTTTCACTATTTGGAGCATTTCCAAGCATTATTCCTGAATAATAATAGTCAATTGTTCCTTTAACATGTTTTTGTGTTTTACCCCCCACATCTTTAAGTTTCAAGTTTTGCAGTTGCTTACATTATTGGTAATCATTCCATATATAAACAAAACAAATCTGGCTAAATGAATTAGCAGTGTAATGTCTAGCTATCCCCAATAGCAATGTATTGCAGTACTGAGGTGCAAATAGCAGGTGTGTGTGTGTGTGTGTGTGTGTGTGTGTGTGTGTGTGTGTGTGTGTGTGTGTGTGTGTGTGTGTGTGTGTGTGTGTGTGTGACTGTGTGTCTGTGTGTCTGTGTGTCTGTGTGTGTGTGTGCGTGCAGGCCCGCCGACAGGGGGGGACAACCAGGCTTTTTGTCCCGGGCCCTGGAATAGGGGGCTAACTGGGCCCCCATGACGTTGGGATATTATATGTTCACTTCAAAATGTGTTGATTTAGGGGAGAAAAATGCTTTATTTGCATTCAAACAATGACTTATACATGTTTGCCTTCATTGCCCATGAAAAAACGGCCAATAACCCCATATCACCCCTATTCCAAAAAAGACGACATCATTCGATAAGTGGTCAGTGCACGAGCCAATTAGTCAACATGCATAAGTCAGGAGCGCTGAAAAGGAAAGAAAGACGAAAAAGAGATTAATACTATAGATTTAGATTAGATTAGATTAGATTACTTTATTGGTACCCAAGGGTAGATTTGATTTGCAGTAAAGTGAGCTTCGCTCATACAAAACATTCAGGACATAGGACACACATAACATACAAGCAACCCACAATGAACATATGGATAATACCAAAAGTGACCTAGTGCATCCTATCAAAGAGACATGGTGTCACATAGAGTGACAGGGGTACTAAATAAGAATAGATTGTTAAATATATGATAAAAAGTAGTATAAAATACATGATGAGAAGTAACTAGCTTGATAAATACCAAGTAAAATAAGACTCTTGTCTAAAGCGATAGTTCGGAGTAGAATCACCCTAATGCCATTTGAACCGTGACACCCATCCACCTTCACACCCGAAGTGTTTTCTGCCGCAGGCTTACATCAATAGAGTTGCCGTGTTATTCGATGTTTATTCCGGATAGCTTGACTCAAGCGCATATGGATCCTGGGCACCGTCTCCAAACTTTCCCCACAAAAATAACATGTCATGACACCAAACTTCTACAGTATAACAAATGTGGTTTGTACTCACAAAAAGATGAATTTGAAACATTGTACATAGTCCAGGAGTTTATTAGTAACAACACACGAGACGATTAGCTTTTCTGCTGCTAAACATCCGTCGACGTCACTTCCTCCAGCTGGGACTTTGTTGATGGAAACAAATACACGCGAGTCCGGAAGGCGGAAAACTCAAAAAGACAGCTTGCGCTACAACTAGAAATTAACCACTTCGGATTTAAATTTTACCACGTTTAATAAATAGAAGACGATGCCACACTCGTGCATATATCCTGGCTGTGGACTAAAACACAAACCTTACAATAAAGAAAGTCCCAGCTGGAGGAAGTGACGTCGACGGATGTTTAGCAGGAGAAAAGCTAATCGTCTCGTGTGTTGTTACTAATAAACTCCTGGACTATGTACAAAGTTTCAAATTCATCTTTTTGTGAGTACAAACCACATTTGTTATACTGTAGAAGTTTGGTGTCATGACATGTTATTTTTGTGGGGAAAGTTTGGAGACGGTGTCCAGGATCCATATGCGCTTGAGTCAAGCTATCCGGAATAAACATCGAATAACACGGCAACTCTGTTGATGTAAGCCTGCGGCAGAAAACACTTCGGGTGTAAAGGTGGATGGGTGTCACGGTTCAAATGGCATTAGGGTGATTCTACTCCGAACCATCGCTTTAAGGAATTAAAAACAGTAGAAACAGTGAAAAAACAGTTCAAGCAATAAATAACATGATCAGATAGGCCTACAGAGAATCATGGCCTGTGTTTGGACGCTATATTATTAATTTCTGTAATTGCAGAGGGGACAAAGCTTCCTCTGAAACGCTTTGTTCGGCAGGCAGGCAGGCTATATCTGTGGCCAGAGGGCAGAAGCTGGAACTCTTTATGTTACTATAAGACTTACACTTAGACTTATGTTTATTGATCCCACAAGGGGGAACTTAGGGTAAGGGATGAAGAAGCCAAAAGCCTGAGGGGTTCTCTACAAAAATATTTCAGAAAAGACTCGGATGATGCAGCAGGTATCAGTAAAAGCAGCTGTGCAGCATATCCAGGTATGACACGGCCACCTTTTTCCAGCCCCGTTGTCAAGTAACACAGGAAGCCACTGAATAATTTGATTACCACAACGGCTTACTTACACTTACGCCTATATCTAATTGAATCTGTGAATATGCGCATTACTCCGCAAACGTGTCCAAATCAAATGTTTCAGGCAGGCACGTGCACACGTATGAACCCAATAGAAAACGAGCATTGCATTATTTCCTAACCAGAACACTTTAATAACATTATGCTTCAAATCTGACCGTCAGTTAACAAGTCCGACAAGCGAACAACAGATGCGTCCATCTATGCTTGTGGTTCTCAACCATTTTTGCCCGAATGCCCCCCAGGGCTCCTCATAACCTGTCAAGGCAATTTATCAATAAGCCTAACATGTATAGCCTATGCCTGGATGTGAAAAGTATCATGGGATTTCAAATAGATCTACGAAATTCCAAATTACCAGACATTATTTAATGGTAGCTTAATTAGTATTCAGGGCTGTAGGGCCTATACTAACTTTTTTCCCCTCACTAGCCAAAATGGCCAGTTAATCTAGCCAAACACACACTAGTAAAGGGTGAAAAAATGGTTAGTAAAGCTGGGCTTAGGCCTACACTGTGTGACATTTGCCCCGATTTTGCCTCGATTTGGACTCGCACGACTTTTTGAGAGTCGGGACGATTTCTTGCTCAATCGCAGGTCAATCGCGAGTCTCGCATCGTGCAGTGTACATGGGGTAACGACAAGCGATTTCGCCTCACGACCGTGCAATCGCAGGGTCGCAAGGAAATCAAAACGGTTTGAAATTCTGGTTGTGGCTCGTGCGTAAATCGCACAGTTAAAGCAAAGAAAGTGGATGTAACCAGAGCCATCTAATATCAGAGTTACGCCACTCCCATAGACCTCTATGGACCAATCTTTCCACAGCAATGGCGGCTCTCATGGAGCCTCACGGAGCGTTAACATGGAAATCCCCATTGACTTTAGTTCTATTAGAAGTTACTTAGTTCCAGGAGGTGGCGGTAGAACACAGAAAATGTGGTAAAGGTAATGTAATTTGTTTGTACTTAATCTTTGTTTGGTATGTGATGGTTCTGTGTTAGTTTCCAACGAACAGAAGTGTACTGTTAAGAAACATTTTAATCTACGCAAATCACATCACCAACCGACTTCCTGGTCCCCGGTTTGCGCAACTCTGTTATTAGATGGCTCTGGATGTAACCAAGAAGCGTCATTTTGTTTCCTTTCCGGTATCAACTTTATGTCGGGTGAACGCCCCTTTAGGAGACCTTCGGTTAGGAGACCTTCGGAGTCCTGAGGTTGAGAATCAATGAAGTCCCCTTAGCGCCGTAGATGGCGGTAGCGCACGTCTTGCGCAAACACCTCAAAAAGAGAAGAAGAAGAAGTAGGGGACAACGCCCCCTGTAGCAACCCAATGTAAGTAGGCTGCCGGATGTGAGTGCCCGGATATCCGCCCGAGTATTTACGTCTATTTTACCTCAGCTACTCGATTTCGGTCGTGTATTTACGACAGTTTAACCTCAGCTACTTGATTTCGGTCCGATTTGAGTCTGACTGAAGATGGCAGGGACATGGGTGCCGTGCGTAAAGAGCCCACAGCACATCGCCGATTCAGCGACACCAGAGAGTTCCTTGATCTCCCAATCAAAAGTGGCCCGTGCCGTGACCAATAATAATTAAAAAAAAATGAAATTATAACTTAAAACCTTATTGATTTGGGTGTGAAAATTAAACTGTCTCAACCGGGGCACCTACTTGATTTGGGTGTGAAAGTTAAACCGTCTCAACAGAGAATCCATGAAAAGATAACGGTGTTACTTTCTCGTCAGCATTCTTTTGTTTTTATTATCCAGGAGGACTGAACTGAAAATTGCAGCAGTCACCTTGCACAGTTCTTGCTGCTCTGAACGTGCGTGTCTAAGCAAATCATCCTGCACATTCGCAATGTTAAATGAAAATGTTTGCACAAGACTATAAAATTGATGCACTGTCACAGGCACTGGAATAGGCCGTTTCGGAAGGCATTAAAGTCACGAGTTTACTAAATGTATCTAAATGTATCTACTCGGGAAGTTTCTGAGTTCTAGCCTTCTAGCCTTCTCCCCACGGAGTTAGAAAACAGTTATGCCGCCTATTGTGTAGCCTAGTTATTATTTGGTGGTGCAAAAACAAGACGCGAAACCATGCCGCATATTGTGCCGTTATTGTGATGCCGAAACAACAAAGCCAGATTGGTGACTATAGCCTGCCTAGTACATTTGAAGAGTTCAGATGCAAAAACCCCTAACTCCATTTCTGAAGACCTGCACTTTTATATTTTTAGAGAAACCTGTTGTTGGTTTGGTTTACATTCATGTACTTGATAATACATATTAAAGTTATATTACATGAATAAAATTTTTAAAATGGCAATTTTGATAGCTTTGTATTAAATAAAAATGAATTACGATTATTTTCTGAAATGGCACTTAGAGGGTTTTGCATCTGAACTCTTCATTTAGACATAGCCTACTCATTTGATTGTCCTATGTACATTTAAAAGTGTCAGTGAGTGCAGAATTAAACTGGGCGCTGAATATAATTATTGGAGCCCTCCGTGTCTGGATATTGTACAGTCAGATGCGCGCGCGCACAACTTATTTCTGTATTAGGCTATATGAAAATATAATAAAACGGTCACAACCTTCGTGGTGGAGGATATTTGCGGCGGGGGCCTGACAATCTTAATATTATTGAAGGGACAGACCATGCTCGACACTTACCGGTCTAAATGTAGCACTCAGAAAGTCCGAGTTATGCCGCATATTGTGCAGATTATTTGGTGATGCCAAACAACACGTGAAACCTGGCACATAGGAGACTAGAGCCTAGTACATTTAGACATAGCCTATTCATTTGATTGTGCTACGTAAACTTAAAAGTGTCAGTAAAGAATCAAACGGGGCGCTGACATATTGGAGCCAGTAGCAGTCTGGTGGATATTATGCAGATGTGTAAGCGCGCGCACAACTAATTTCTCCCATCTCTGCTCATCAAGCCCCCGATCTCCAAAAAGACACGAGCACTCAGGATAACTGTTTACACGAGCTGTTTAAATAATGTGATGCACGTTCTTCATGACATGGCATGGTTTCGCCATGAATTGACTGCATTCGCACATATCGTTAAAACATCCATGATGGAATTGTCACTCTTAATGTGCAAGTATTAGATATGAAAAAAAATATCCTAAAACGGTCACAACATCAGAGGACCCGTGGTGGTGTGGTGGATATTTGCGGCGGGGCCCGAGGCCGAGTTGTTACGGTAGGCTACAATTATAGAAGGGACAGTCAGGCGACACAACGCGACTCACATCGGGTAGCTGTGGTACCGCAAAGCATTCCTGATGGTGGAAATGAATGCAAATGTATGCAAATACTCGGGCGGATATCCGGGCACTCACATTCGGCAGCCTACTTACATTGGGTTGCTACACCCCCTTAGGAGACCCAACTTGAGCACACGCTTTTTCATTGAGTGGGCGTGGTTTGCGATATCTTCGTTTGATTCAGAATTTTTGGTTAAAGCAGTGCTACGACCCGATTTGACACTTCACGTGCACAAATTAATAGGGCCGTGCGATTCGCTGTTGACAGCGACCTAATCTCCACCTCAGGTGCGCATGTTCCCTCCTCTGCAGACCGGGGAAACATGCCTGTCGCGTCGTACGGTGGAAGCATTTCGCTCGCATCTGACTGACGGCTCGTGTAGTGTGAGGACGTGAGTCGTGGGCTGTGAACTTTTAAACAGTGAAATTCCATCGTGCAGTGTGAGCAGAAGCTTAAGACCCACGAGTGAAAATATCGCACAGTGTATGCCCGGCTTAAAGCCAAAACAATCGCGTGTATATATGTGTAATAAGAAGACAATAAGGAACTCACAGGATTACAAGAATGTGAAGATATGCAAAGAACTTGCGTTCATTCGCGTTCATTTGTTTCTCTGTGTTGTCAACGAGGCGCGAAGCACAGCATGCTGGGAGCTGTAGTCCGTTTCCGACCAGATTGGCACAATTTCTATTTTTCTTAAAAGGGCAAAAAATGACTTAAGATTTTCACAGGTAGTAGTTCATCCTATTGTGTACGCTGAAAAATGGTGTTATAGTTCCTAGTCATATCTTTGTGGGATTTTTAAAAAAAACTCGTCTATGGGAGTTTCAATAGGATCGCCCTGGTGTTTGGAACGTAACCGCTAGGATCGCTGTTTTCCACTTTCCCTCCCAATTGCAGCCGCCAGTTCCACATGGAGTGTATTTCTAGTTTAGAACTTAGGGACATAGGGACACCTCCTTTTTTCTGTTACCCCCATGTTTCATCCAAGTGGCTACAGTGACCATTGCACTATATACAAACAAATACAGCATCCTTGTCTACAGGTTGTTTGTTTGCCATGCACTATGACACCACACTGATCTTTACAGCCAATTTCAATCTCACCTGAGTTTGCATTTCTCATTGGTCAGTGCTGAAGTGAGGAGCTCCACTCCAGAGTCTCCAGGGTCGTTTGCCCTCAGGTCCAGCTCCTCCAGGTGTGAGGGGTGAGCCTGATCTCGAAGGATTGCGTCTCATTTATCACGCAAACCAAACTCAAAATAGAGTTCTTCAGTAACGCGGAAGCATGTAGTAGATTGTAGTCTTTCATGTTAGCATTTAAGGACATCCTGGTTCCAATCGGCTTCCGGCCTCCATTGGGAATGAATTGGGGCCAGTTTCAAATAAGCTCCGAGTGCAAGCACGCGCTTAGCGAACCCCCGCAAACTGTCGAGGGTGTTAAAAATAGGCTGTAGGTATGACATGGTTGATCATTTTGTGTCAAACTTCGACATAAATACGATGTTGCGTTCATATGCTAAACCCGGAAGCTTTTGGCGACTACAGAAGCGGCGCCTGTATCTAACGGCATGTACGTTCGGAGGGTTGTACCCATGGCAACCAAAGGAAAGTATGTAGTTCGGAAGTTTTAATGATCAGAAAGGGGTTAGCAATATTGAATTATAATCGTCATGATTTAACATGTGAATACACCAACATGATGATACGATCCGTTCCACTAATGAGAAAGGGATGCGGGGACACGCTAATGTTCGTTGTTGGCGTGCAACTTATATTTTTGCCAAACCTGAATCTCTATGGCGTTTTGCAATGTAAAAAATCGCCATGGAACCGGTAGTCCAAACGCCGCATACAAGTTGACGTCAACGCTGAAGAGCTCTATTGCGTCAATATAAGGACGCATTCTCTTTTATGTCACACATGCGCAGTGGCCACTCTGCTGTCTGGAGCCCCCATGACATCTTTGTAGCCTAATTTACTGAAAAATAAGCCGTTATTCATGTTGCTCCACATAACCGCATATTGCAACTTCATAATTAAATCCCCACAACAAAATACTGAGCTTATGGGCTATTTTAGTCACATTTTAATTCCTAGACAAAAGTCTGTTTTGCTAGGATATTAATAAAATAACAGAACCTGTTTTATATACGAGAGCATTTGTAGTATTTGTCCAGAAGACTTTTGTGGCTGAAAACCATTCAACCAGTAAGTTTTTTGAAATATTCATTGTAAATAACCCTGATGTACCGCCACTGTTTATGATGATGTCATTTCATCGCGACCTCCATGCATTGGATTGTGGATTTGATTGTACTGCCTGCAGTCTGATGTGGTTTGGCTGAGCTTTATTCATCAATTGGTAAGTTAATCTGATAAATTAGATATTTATGATCTACCCTATTTGAATGCTTGACACAGCGGCACATCGGGATGATCATGCAATTTGTTTATATTCCCACTTCATTTGTTAAGCTAACTTGGTTTTACGAGCTAGCTGCTTCTACACCCGTATTGTATTGCTCGCGTGATTTGTGATGTTAACAGTTTGTTTAGTCCATAATTTATTAACGTGGTTGTTTATATGCGTGCCATCTCAGCCACATCCACCTCTGGTTTGCATGTAACATCAAAATTAGCTGCAAGTTCAGTGTGGTGCAACTAAGTTAGCCTTACCAAAGGTGTTGTATGTTCTCCCTTTCCAAGGTCTCTGGCTTTTCCAAATTCGACATTAGCTCAATTTGCATCACTAACTAATCAGTATTAATGTGTATTTTGTGTGCAAAGTGCCGTTGAAAATATCTGAAACAGGAGATCTGAACAGAAATAAGGGGAGCTATTAAGTCACACCAACCTAATTGTCTCTTCTAAGCACAATCTTCTTGTTGATTTAATGCATGTCATATTTTCCATCCTCTCCAAATATGACAACATTGTCTTCATATGGCTGTTTGTATGCATTATCTAACTGAAGTTGTGTGTGGTTTTCCTGTTGCACATTTAAGAAACTTACTATTTCTTTTGGTCTAAATCTTACTTTACAGTTTTACGTCTCCAGTTTTCCCTGAGGTCCAAAATATTCAGTGGAGTGAAACTGTTGATGGGTAAGTAGTAGTTTCATTTAATTCATATGCTGTGTTTTTTTAACTGAAGTACAACACAAATCTCAATCCCTCTTTATCAGATCTCATTCTATCTGGTGACATTAGGATATAATTATCAATATTATAAATGCAGTTTTTAGGCATGTCCTTTGTATGTTCACAAAACCTATGAACGAAAGAGAGGGGCCTAGCAAAACCAAAGAGGCACATTAATACTGTAAAAATGACAATGACAGCATAGACGAGCATCATCATATTGGCTGAGAGGACACTATGATACCTCTTCCTTACGATGGTGAATAGTAGATGAGCTGGATAAAAGAGGGGTTAGAGTTTATGCAAATAGTCTTCCCTTAAAAATATCTACCCCCTGCAACCTTGTATGGAAATGGTCTCATCTTGAAAATCACTTGTATTGATATCATTAATACAATTGCTGAGGGGGTTTAGTAGACTTAAGTCAGTAATGTGTATTTCCATTGCATTGGTTAATGTGCTGTCTGTTCAAAGTAAGATTTAATATCTATTGGTTGTGTTTCTGTCAGAAGTACAGTGCATTACCAGGCGAATACACCGATGGCGACAAGATCAAGCGACAGAGAATCGCTGGACTGTGCAGCAAGAGTGATAGAAGTATGTCCGTTAAAAGCAGAATGCAAGCAGTCCAACATTCCAATTGGCTGTGGCGACTGTTGCAATACCACATCATAGCTAATTTCAATAATAAGTAAAACTACAAACTGTCGCTCAAGTCGCGCGAATTGCCTCTAGTTTCCCGAATCACTTTTGTTGCGCGACTCAATGCAAAGTCAATTACTTCCGTCGCTGGAATCGCTGATGTAGTGCTTGGTCTATTTGTAACGGATATGTTGTGGTAGGCTATTCACCTTCTATTCTTGCTATGGTTCATTCTTCTGTTTCAGCAGCAAAATGTAACAAGCTTGTCCTGGAGGACTGCTCTTATGGGGAATGCTGTGGAGGAGAGACAGGCAGACTGTGGTCCATCGTGTGTGCTCCCAGTGCGTTAATACACGGACAGTCCTTTTTAAGTAAGATTTCATATCTCCTGGACCAATGATGAAAATTTGTATTGATCAAACAAGAAAAATGAAGGAGGAATAATATCCATTTATATAATCATTCAATGTGTCATTATGCATGTTTTTGTAATTTCACAGTGACACTTTTACATGTAGTTAAACACATTTCATATACAGACAAAAAATGTGCTAGGCTCCAGTGCTTGAGATTGTGACTGATGTAGACTTTGCAGCTGCACATTTAGTCCAGCAGATGGCAGGATTAAGCTTACAAATCAAATAGTGACAATTAACAAAAGGCATGACCTCAATGGGTGGCTGAACTGGTAGAAACACTTTTAGATGTTATGTTTAGTCATGGGAACTTGTGCCCAAGTCATGGAAAAGTCATGGACATTTGTTGGTTAAAATGTCTTTGAACTCTGATTGGTTGCGTTTCTGTGAAAAGTGGCACATTTAAAAAGATGCATTTCTGCATGTTGCTGTCTTTCTTTAGCCTCCTAGTTTCATAATCAAAAAGCAAGTTCACAGTAAGTAGTTTTGGTATTTTGGGCAGGTCTTTGATGTGCCGATTTAATGTAGTGGTGCGCTGCTTTCTTCATCTACACCTTTCTTCATCCACACCTACTGGTGCTATCACAATAACTGATGTACACTTCTGTCTGTGTTGTTTTCAGGTGCAACCAGAGGAATAATGTGATTGAGAGGAAGAGTGGCCCCATACATTGCTTGACCTGGAGCCTACCAAAGTCTAAGGTCTCAGGTAGGCAGCAATTGTGGGAATGTTGTTGGAATGTATTGTGTGTTGGCGTTACAGGGCATTCCACTCATTTCTTTGTGGTTAGACGATTCAATGTCATGAATGTCAGCCAAATCACTGGGGTAACATACTGTATGCTTTTAAACTAACCTTCTGTCTAAATTGGAAAAAACACTACTAACATGATGTTTGCCCAAGTATTGACACTACATCTTATGTGACATTTTTATGGTCGCCCTTTTACATGAAACTTAGTATGTTTCTTAAGGGGCCAGTGCACAGTATGTTAGCATTTGACCACCACTGTTTGAGGTGCTGAGGAAATATCTTCAACTCCTCAACATGATGCAATTTCAAATGCCTGAATCTGGACTCATGTACCCTCCACAAGCCGTACACAAGTTTTGATGAGCCTGATTGAAATTAAGAGATGAAACTAAGGTGTTCACTCTTAAATTAGAGCTGATACTAATAGTATTACTGATAGTTCACAGTTTGTAATCATAATTTTAGCATTCCTGTTTAATGATGGAATGCTCTTGCTGAGGACTGCTGATTCTGCTGTGTTGTGTTTTGTAGTTGGTGTTAATGTTGTTGTTTTTTTTATATGGCCATATGCACCGTCATATATTTACTCATGCCCATGCATGTATATTTATTTTGTTTTGCAGGTGTCTCCAGAAGAACACATCCCAATGAAGACCCCAGTCATAGTCATCAACTTGACAGCTCAGCCTGTTACTTGAACTGTGTTCTTAGAGACAAGTGTAACTGAGGTGTTTCCACACAGTCTGTCCCCCTTAGATCTTGAACTTGCCACCTCCTAGTCAACGCATCGGTTCGGGTATGGGAGGCACAGCACGATACCGCTGAGCTAAATGACCAGTCCCATAGCTCTGCGCTGCTGGTACTGTATGAGGCTTCGGGAGGGAGGTTTACTATCCTTCCACGCCACACTCTGCTAGTTGGCCTCCGTTACACAAGCTCGAATAATCCAAGCAGCCAATCCAACTTCTTCAGCACTGCCTTTGAACACTATGAACAACCACTCAGAACCACTGGTCCTAGAACTAATGACCACATTATACTGTTAAAGGTCCACTGTGTAGGATGGTGATCAGAGCAGGTATTGCACCTATGCTGCTCATTGCAACTGTGCTACCTATTGTCCATTTTGACTTTTGAATTTTCAAGAATTTTACCAAGTATTTACTAGTATGTACCAATATTTACTAGTATGACCAAAATACAGTACATTATGCAACTAAATTCAAGATGGTGGACAATGGACTCCTTTCATGTTTTCATGAAAAGTGTAATTTTCCCAGTCATAATGAATACTCAGAATTTGATGGTGGTAAGTATTCTGAAAAAAGGTTACATTTGTGAATGGCCGGAATGAATTCTGGAAAGAAACTGCTTAAAAATATTACACAGCGTACCTTTTAACATTTCATCTGTAGTAACAGAATGTAGCGTTTCTCAGCTGCAACTCAAACCTAGACCCTCTTTCGTGGTGGTTGTTGTAATGACACACTAAAAGCGATAATATCTGCATGAAGATGCTCAGAAAGTGTCACTGGATATATACCTTGATAAAAGCAACAGAATCTTCAAAGAAGAACAGATACAAAATGGGATGCATGTATCATGACATTCCAACTGGTTGCAGTGATATTCACGGAAATGTCTAATGCCTTTTCACCATTAACTTAAACTTCTTTTCAGGTCTGTTCTTGTCTCTTTGTTATGATTGAATTAGGAGTTTTAATTTACACAAAAGCTGACACATTTCCCACCTTTCTGTTAAGACTTGGTCCTAAGTGTTCTGATTTGTTTGCCTTTTTATACCTTGTGAATATTGATGATTTTTGAATGATTTTTAATAAACTGTTTTGATCATTACATTGCACGTCTTAGTTATTTACAGGATTTTGGTCACAGTCCCTGGAGATGTGTGGGTTTAGGTGCGTTGCACAAGGGCACTTCAGCTGAGGATGTCGGGCGAGGTAAAGCTGGGATTCAAACATGCAACCCTCTGATCTTAAACTCATTTCCTCAAGCATTAGACCACGACTGATCACCTTGTTTTACTGGTGATTTCATGTTTAATGCAATAAATAAAACATCTTAGCATTGATGATGCCCTTGGTAATTACTGTCATTGTCTTTTAAAGTATGATCACTGCATTTTGGTCATGGTTATAAGGCCAAGTTAGGCTAACACTGACTTGAGGAGTCTTCAGTGCAGCATATTGATCAAGTCCAGACACTGAGTTAGTTGATTCAATACAGTATGGACAATGAGTCTTTTTGGGCTGCATTATGAAGGAGAGCTGGCCCAAAACCTGGTTTAGTATGTGTTGGTGTTGAATACTCAATAGAAAGGCAGGAGCAAAGTGAAATTATATCATGCAGTCTTGTACATTCCTTATGATGTTTAAAGACTACATTCACCATTTCTAGCTACCTTCTAGACCCATAAAATGTGGTAAGCTATGACATGCTGATGTGTGCTTACAACAACTGTAATCCAATCATGGCATGTAGTTCATGGAATTACATATTACTTGGGTCTCAGATGAACTATGCATGTGACATAAAATAATGTTACCTAAAGCATTTCTGAAATCTAATTGCACTCTGTTGCATCCCTTTTATGATAAGAAAAATACAGCCACATGAAATTACACCATGCAGTCTTCTGTACACCAGTGATACACATATTTCAAGACCACTAGGATTCTATCACCATTTCCAGATACTTTATAGGCTGGTAGAATGTTGATTATATGCTACCAGGACATTCTGACATGTCCATACAACAACTCACCCAGGCATGGCCTGTATTCTAAAGAATTGTATTATTTGAACCCAAGATTAAAACCATGCATGTGACATACAATCATTTCCTGAATTATGCTGTGTAATCTAATTGCAATTTACACACTCACTGGTTCTGTAGCACCACCTTATACACCACATGTTATCCTTAATCCAACAGGGGTTTCATCATTTTCAGTTTGTTTCATCATTTTCAATTTGTGTAATCCCTAACAGTAACATAATGTTCCACGTGCTCATATTTGTTTTCAATAACTGCCCTATAACTCTATTACAGGCTATTCATTATGGAATTCGTGATAATTAGGGTTAGGGTTACCATTTCTAATTTCCTTTTATTGCAGGATGACAAAATTTGGTATGAAATAACAATCTGTAACTAAAAACATGGGATTGGAGTCTGATTGTGGATTACTCATTGTTAAACTCAATAGCGCCCCCTAGGAATTCTTTTTTTTGACATTTTTGGCACCATCTGCTGGCAACATGCAACAATCTGGAAATCTAAAATTTGGCATATAACATCTTTGTGTCTCCCAGAATAAGTAAGTTAAGTCAAATTACAGATTTCCTAGCCACAGACTCTGTAGCGCCCCCTAGAATTTCATGCACTTTCTCTCTTTTTGACAACTTTGGCCCCACCCCCTTGGAATTCAAAAGTACATACAGACTTCATATTGGATATGTCACTTATATAGGTCACACTGAACATGTGAGTGAAGTCAAAATGCAGCCAACACATTTGCAGACTCAATAGCGCCCCCTAGAAATTCAATTTTTTGTCAGTTTTTCCTCATTTTTGACCCAGTCTACAGCCAACACATTAAAAGGTAGAAGCCTGCAATTTGGTATGTTAGATCTATGTGTCACACAGAATAGGAAAAATAAGTTAAATTACAACTTCCATGTTCACTGGCTCTATAGCGCCCCCTAGAAATTCCACATTTTTTATTTTTGGCCCCGCCTCCCAGTCACATACAAGCAGGTAGAGGGCCAATATTTTACAGATATGTTTGTCACTATAGCCTCTATCAAAATATGTGCCATATGTTGACATTCCATGAAAAAAAAGGTGTTACGCCTACCAAGCTGTAAATGGCTCCTTCGCTTCTTTTAATGGTACCTTTTTAGGATGGCTGTGGGCTAAGCATCGACAGAGCATGAAAATTTGGTGTAATATATTTTTTTTTTGCAGATCATGTATTTCTGCATCAAGACAAGTCAAAATAAGAATGTTTTGATGTTTTTTGACCAATTTATTGACTTTTAAGCATTAAAAGTCTCAACCGTTGGATGCCAAAATTACACATGGCAAGCATTTCCCTTTCCCCACAGTGGCTACTATTAGTCAAATGCCTGAAAAATGGTTAATATAATTTCAGCACATATCCATTTGTCAATTCAAGAACATATTGGGATGTGTAAGTGGGTAATAAATGATTTATTAACTTAAAATTACCAACCGTCATAGCCGTTTCCTACCAAAATTATGCATTTCCAAGCATCCCAGTTTGCCCCACAGTGGCTACATTGACTCAAATACCTGAAAATTGGTTTATTTCACCACAGCACACATGGCTTTGTCAATCCAAGCACATATGGGGATGTTTAAGTGGGTTTTCAATCATTTATTTACTTATAAGTATCAAAAGTCTTAGTCGCTTGCTGGCACAATTATGTATTTCCAAGCAATTCAGGATGCCCCACGCATGGCTATTGAATCAAGCATCTAAATCTTGGATTATTTCCTATCAACTTGCCAATTCAAGTGCATATGTGGATGTTAAAGAGAGTTTTAAGGATGTATGGACATAAAAGTAGGCTACCAAAACTCATAGTTTGCTGCCAAAATAAGCATATCCGTTCCCCCCAGTGGCTACATTGAGTCAAATCATGCTGGATTATTTCTGCAAGGCGTATGTTCACCTATCAATTAAACTAAAATGTGGATATTCAAGTGGGTTTTGAATTAGGCTATGTAAGTTATGTGTGTAGGCAAAACATACCTATTTTTACAGAAAAAAAAAACGAACTGGCAGCATATCCAAAACGGTCTCAGATTTGACATTGCAAAACTGTTTTTTTATTTTTATTTTAGAATGGCACACATCTGGCCTATAAGCACAACTCAAAATACATATTTACAAGTGGGTTTTGAAGGATCCAAGCCAGGAGTATTAAGACAAAATGCCAAAATCAAAATCTGAAATAAAGTTAGGCCAAACTAAATATTTGTTTTGTGTGTACGGTAATATTGTTTTGTGTGTAATATTTTTAGTATTATTTCCAGAGTAATACTAATACTACTGCTGCCCATTAACAGATGATAGGCGACCTTTTTAATGAATACTTACCACCGTCATGACATTCAAAGTAGGCTATTTGTTATGACCGCCATTTTGAATGTCCAGAAATAGAAATTTTAGCTGCAAAACTTACTGTACTTTGGTCATACTATTAGATATCACTTTAGGCCTATTATTTAGTAATTAATCATGAAAAGATCTAATTTGGCAATGGGCAGCACTGTTTCAATGAGCAGCATAGTTGCAATACTCTGGCCAACATCCTACACAGCGCACCTTTAAGTAGACCTAATATGTAACGAATTGGTCATTGCCATTCTGGTAACAGCTAATTTAGGTCTACAGGGGTAGTGCTTTAAAATGTTACATACACTCTTCTCCATCATCATGTATGGTAGTTCATATTGTGTTACATATAAATGAGCTGTTTCATTGGCCTGGGCCCACTCATATTCCTCTGACAACCAAATTTCATGTTCAAGTCTTGTTACAACATACATTAATGGTGTATGTGGGCCAACTGTGTAATACACATTTGAAATGATCCCATGGGCTGCATGAAATTAAGATTTTGCCCCCAGTGTTATGTACAATAAAACTGTAAACAATACGCTACACACAGAGCTGTCAAAGTCTAGCCATACCAGACGTTTATTTCACTGAACTCGCATCCCAGCATGCACTGCACAAATGATATTATGTCGTCTTCAAGTAGCATCAGGAAATATGAAATATCAGCACAGGCAACAGAGCAGACATAACATTTCCCCCTCCCCAGGGGAGACCCAGGAACATCATTCATATTGTCAGAGTACATAGTCCCTGAGATGGCCCGGATGGGCCCTTGTACGGGCCGGTCGCCTCCAGGTCTGTTGCAGTAGGCGGCGGCACCTTGCGAACACGGCGGAAAATGGCGCGACCCAGCTGCTCAGTCACTTGCAGTGGGGCAGAACAGAATGACTTGAGCTTGTGGCCCCGGGTAGGCCTGCGGATCCTCAATCAGTCCAGTGGAGCAAGTGTGGGGCTTTTAACCCTGTGGGAGCGGTCAAAGCACTGTTTCACTCTGCGTTGATGAGTGGCGACCCAGCTGCTCCAGTGTCTGGTGTCGCGCACCATGCGGGGCAGGTGGTAGTGGGCCAACAGGGAACCGCAGACGATCCAAAGGTAAAGGCAGTTCGGCCTAAGTTTAATGTGAAGACTAGCAAAAAACACATTCTATTCATTTAACATATACTCAACTCCAAGCTCAAACCTGATAAAGGCATATTGTATATTGACAATTCAGAATTCAAAACAAGGACCAACCAGATGTGTCAATTACGTTAATTTTGACAAAGTTTTGTATAAAAATCACCTGTCACATCGACTTGACTGGTCCCTTGAAGAAGAAATATTACAGACTGTACACAATTCAGAATCGTTGGCAGGCATCATTAATGTATCCACAGCTATTCAAACCACCTGAAATAAAATATTACTTATAGTGGATCGTGTAGAATTATACTGTGAGTCTGCATGCAGCCTCTGGTCATGCCATGACCAAGTGAAGACGTATGGCAGTTCTTCAGTCACTTGGTCATAATTCGGCATCCTTGGATGGGAGAGAGGAGGGACAATTCGGCATGACAGTCTGGTAGATGAAGATGTTGGCGAGTCTGGAGTTGCGGAAGCAGATACTCCTGTACCTCTACCCGGAGGGCAGCAGGCTGAACAGCTTGTATGCGTTGTGGTATCACTGCCAATAATCAGTCCTTCATAGGTGAAGCAGGTGGTAAATGTCTTGCTTGAGGGGAGTGGGGTCCCAGAAGCCTTGTTGTAGTCTGTGCAGCTTCCACCCCACATAGTGATGATGAATCTATGGAATTCGTTGACACACTGGAAACAACATAAAAAACAGGAGATATATATTTAAAACAAATATATACATTTTTTTAAAGCAGGAGATATATACACAGAAACATATACATAACAATCTCAAATTAAATACAGATTCAGACATTACAATGGCTTTCCACTTGTTGCTGCATTTGGGAAAATGATACATTTTTTAGTGTACTCATCCCTCTCAACTTTCAAGCAGTTTGTGGAGACTCATCTCGTCTGAGAGAGCTCCCCTACATAACAAAGCATTCATTCCTAATCTGTAATTCATAACCCTATGCACTTACTTTATCCTGCTTACACACGATCAGTAGGTCTTCAGTTTTACAATGGTTTACTTGTATACAGCTGTCCTCTGTGTTCACCCCACACTCTGATCCACATGGATACACATTTGGATAAAGTGTCTGCTTAATGCATTGTAATGTAATATAATGTGATAAAATCACAAAACCAAAACAACAACTAAACTGTACTTAAGTTAACCTTCATCTACTTGGTGGGTTAAAAGATGTCAAGTAGACATATTCTTTTCAGCTTTACAATGTAGAGGGGTGATATTTGTGGGGAGATCTACAAACACAACTGGGAGGTAAGCATGGTCCATTCTGCAGGAGCAGAACTGAGCAATGTGTGCGGTGTGGGGGAGACAATATGGTTAGGTTGAGAAATATGGTTAACTACTTCTACTGTGATCCACCGGCATAGTACACGGACGTAAGACACTTTACCACTGACAGATATTTGGTTGTCTATTGACCCCAAGTGATGGCCTTCAAAAACATCACAGGCAGGATAATGGAGCGCAACTTGAAAAGAATATGCTTTTTCGACAGATAAAGTAAAACATACCTGCAACCAAACTGGCAGCGTGTTCACTCATCATCTCCTTAGCACATACCCATTAGAACCTGTGAAAAGTGTAACATGCAATGAAATTAGAGTTGTCTGCCTGTATTGTGAAACTCGAACATTCTAATGACTAATCTTGCAGAGCGAGTAATTAGTGGTGTGTGTGTAGAGTCAAGTCAGTTATATTGTCATTTTCTTCATATGCACAGGTTATACAAGTAAAATGAAATTCTCACTCTATGCCATGTCAGGACATAGACATACACAGAACTGACATTTACAGACTGACAAGCAGCGTTGGTGCATTGTATGTTACAGAGGCCAGCAGTTCTTGGTCGTGGAGGTCTGAGGTAGTGCAGGTAAGGTGCAGGTAAGGTGCAGTCACATGGTGCGGTTCCATAGGAGCTGTCTGTATGTGTGTATGCGTGTGCATGTGTGTGTCCTTTCCACGAGGGACAGGATCAACAAGCCGGTATGTACAGTATGATGTCAAACGCAAACAGGTCATTTGAGTAATCTGGGTGTAGCAGAGTGGAGGTTGGTAGGATTACTAACTTTTAAGCAATTAGGTTTTAAAAGGTGACTACGCCAGTCTCGTTAAGGGTGAGACAACCCAGATGTTAAAAATACAATTTTCCCCGACAGGTTCTAGATGACAAGGATGACACAGCTGTTGCACATACAATAGTTTTTATTTTCTTCTGCTTTCAGTCTTATTCGTGTTCAAAATGAGCAGGCAGTTCACTTGAGTCCATATACACAAACAGAGTCTTAACTCTACTGAAGTCAATACAGGTACATATCGTGAAACGGTGACGGCATAAGTGCGAGAGCACTGAGTAGGCCTAGTACAGGTAATTTACTGAGTGTGTTAACTACACACTGCACTACGAATGCAAAACAACACTGCAATCAATCAAAACTGTACACACAAAACATAATCAAAATAAACAAAATAAGTCACAGCACACTGAAATGATTCGCAGTGAAGAGGTAGCCTATGTTTATCAAATCAGGCCTCTTGGCAGAGAGTTTACTATACCACTCAGGGGATCTACACCTCACCAATAAGTTTACACGATACTGCTACAAATCTCAACCAGCCAGTCTCCAATCACTCATCCCTTGTCTAAGGGGTGGGTGACTGGAGCTGACCGTGTCAGACCGTATGGCTGAAAGACGAAAGCGTCGCGCACCTGCGCAAAGGAACAACAACCTGCCACTACTAAAAGAGCTCGTGGTGGTAAAAGGCAAAATAACAAACACAAACACCGGGAAAAGACGGCGGCGTCCCCCCACCCCAGCCAATTGACAATAATGTGCTCAACCTAGAAAGCACAAGACAGACTGGGTTAATGCCAGGGAAATGCCATTATCAATGAGCAAGGTGTGGCATGAAAGCCACAGGCACAGAGTGACGGTTAATTAGAAATTACCTTCAGTTGCAATTGGGAAGCACTGGACCGAGCTTGGAAGTCTACGGTTGACCCTTGCTTCACCATGCAATGCTTCGAGCCGGTTAGGCTACATGCGGCAACCTGGCGTCCGCATTTCAGCTGCGCTCTACGCGCTCCAGTGTGGGTCCAACACCCAACACGCCAACATCACCTACTTCACCCAGCGTACAGGGCTTCCCCAAGCGCCAACCGGTACTGAGGTTAGCCACACCTGGCTAACAGACAACATAGTAGGCAATTTATACTAACCGGAAGGGCTCCACCCTCGCCCACACGGGCAGCTGTTTTCAATTACAACATGCACACTAACAGGGGACCTAGTCCAACCTGTTACATTTCTTCACTTTTTCCCTTGGATGCTCATCAGTGTAGGGCCTCTAAAACTTGGTCGAAGTAGACAAATACTGAGGCACTCAAGGTAACATTTTCTTTTATTATTTGGCTACAATGCTTACGTGTTTCGATCCTTATGTCCCTTCCTCAGGGCATATGTAAAAATTGTAACCTTTAGGAGTTTAGTGCCTCAGCATTTTTCTACCTATGTATGATGTGCTGTATGTTGTTGTAGGGTCCAGACAGTTATTGTTGGGTAGTGTATGAATGGGATAGTGGGGGTAGTGTGTTTAGAGAATGCCAAAAATCTGCACATAAGCAGTGTAGTCAGTAGATCCACATCACAAGATGAGATTCTGGGGGGTGAAATGGCATGAATTTGATGTGCAAAATAGAAAGACCACAGCTGACCGACCAGTATGACAAAATGTTCAGTTTGTGTATGCTTACCTGCAAATTAGTCTCTGGAAGTAGGAGGGGGAGGGCTGGATTATCTGACGGAGGCTGGACAGGATGAATTCCATGGGAATGGTTGAAGAGGGCAGTCGGGGTGCCCGAAGTGTCATCACTACCCCTCGCTGCAGCTCCTGGATCAGCTGGGTTGTTGGCACTGCCTGGGCTGAGGAGCTGGATTTCTGTTTTTGCCATGATTGGTAGACCCTTTGAATAACTCGTTACCAGCATGATCTATGTAGGTGGGAACAAGCAAAATCCACAAAGATGGTGTGTATACAGCAGGGGTGAAAGTAGTTTTCATGTCTTACAGGTGCTATACCCCACCCATCCCCACCCTCAACCAAACAAAATAAACATGAGCACTACAGATCTATAACTGACTCTTTCAGGTGTCTTCATAGGACACTTGTCTCAAATGGCAGTGTATGTGTTTTTCCACACCTTGCTTTTTCAGATGAGGGTTTTTGTCCAGCATTAACTCTGTTCTCTTACCAGCTATGTGCTGCTGCTGTAAATGTTATACCAGTCATACACACCTGTGCGCAACGGTACACTTTCAGATGCCTAGGAGCGATGCGATGGAGATGCCTAGGGAAATGCAGACATAACATATGATGACCATATGATCACAAGACTACTACTACTACTACTGCAACAAAACAACAACAAAAAACACAAATAACAGTACTAAAAACATTATGGTAAGCTTATTTAGTCACACAGCATCTCATTCATATGCAGTTAAAAAAAACATGAAAAAATAAATAAAACAGCCCCACCCAATGAAGTTCGATATAGAGTTGGGGGAATTAGAATATGTAATGGAAATGGGCCATTTTATACAGAGAAGCATTTGAAACAAGGTAGACACAGTTTTGGCTGCAATGCTAGGTTGGGTGCCATGGTCAATAGGACTTTTTTTTTTAAAATTACTATGACATTATACTTTAGTCCAAAGCACAGAGTATTGGTTACAGTCCCTGGAGCAGTGTGGGGTTAGGTTACGTGCCTTGCTCAAGGGCACCTCAGCCATGGAGCAAGATAGGGAGTGGAAAAGTGGGATTCTAACCTGCAACCCTCTGATCTGACGCCCGCCTCCTGCTCTAGGCTGCCTACTTCATGTATAGATGCAAATGTAAGTTCAAACACATTTTACCTGCATGTACAGAAAGAATGGAATTTGACTGCCCATGTAGCCTACCTGGGACAGAAGCACCAGCTCAGTAGGTTAATGACAGAACCAGTCCGAAGCAGGTACAAAATATCCTGTCACCTGAAAGTTGGGGGGAGAGAGAGAGAGAGAGAGAGAGAGAGAGAGAGAGAGAGAGAGAGAGAGAGAGAGAGAGAGAGATTAGTGAACCTGTCAAGCAAGTGCTCTGCTCAGAATGAGATTTCAGAGTACACATCGCGCTATTTACTCTCTTTAGCAGAACTTTGGCGCATCTGACGTCGTTTTCAAAGTTCTGCTTGCTTGATGAGGCCGAGATACCGCTTGTAAAACCAAACAGTATAGCGATTAAATAATTATGGACAGAATAATTTGCCACGCGAGCAATAATGGGTAGGCTAGGCTAGGCTACACAGTAGAAGCAGCTGGCTGGTAAAACCAACTGTGACAGTCAGAAAAGTTTGGCGACTAAACCAATGATGTGACCTGGAAGATGCATTCAAATATACCAGTTAATGCACATTCACCTTATCAATTAAATTAACTTACCTCCAGTCCAATACGGTCCAGCTAAACCCAGTACATGGGAATGCAGTCCGTAAAATCCACAATCCAGAGAGTGGTCGCAAAAAAATGACATCATTGGTGTAGTAGGGGGAGGGGGTCTGGGGATTTATGAATGAAATATTTGAAACTATTCAAAACGTTGTAGGCCTAGTTGTTGTGCGCAAATCACGCTCTGGACAGATTTATGTCAATGTTTACAGGGTTCGTTTTAATTCAATCAAACAGAAAAAGACTTGCTAAAATCAAAACTTGACTTTAACAGCCCAAAAGAGCTCAGTATTAGTTTGTGGGGACTTAACAGCATATTTATAATGAGTCGTTACGTTAAGCAACGTGAATAACGTTTTGTTTTTGTTATAAATAGGCTAACAATAAAGCCTCCTGGCCTTAAAAGATAGTGCTGGCTAGTGCGCATGTGTGACATTAAAGAGAATGCGTCGTTATATCGACGCAATTTTGGTTTTGGTTTGCGTGATAAATGAGACGCAATTCATTCGAGATCACGTTGGAGGGGCTTGATTTGAGAGCTGCAGCCAGAGCAGCATATCCTTCTCCTGTTACACCACAGTCTGACAAGCTGGAGAGATGACAAACATTTTCGTAGTGAGCGCCTCTCAAAACACTTGTCCCAAGGCAACTAATGCCATTATGTCTGACAGTCAGAAGAAATTATAAAGGCCTATTGTCTAATATTATTTTTTATTATATTGTATCAAAGGGCTGCAGCGACTAGGTCTGAAATGACAATGAATTTCTACATTTAAAACAATTGTGCTACAGTAAATTATTCAATTATTAAGCCATCAATTACTAGCCAGCCTGCCACCATCTAGTACCTCCACTCAAATGGATTTCTGTTAGACAATTAGAACTAGAAGTGGAAGACACTAATGCAGAGATGTCAAACTCAGAAATGAAAAAATGAATGAAAATGTCTAACCTCAGGGTCTCTAGGGTACAGTTTGGGTTCTTCAGTCCACTACACAGCTCCCTGACTCCAGCATCTCCAATAAAGTTGCTACTGAGATCCAGGTTCCTGAGCTTAGATGAGTCTTTGCAGAGGATGGATGCGAGTGTTATACAGCTCTGTGCAGTGAGCCCACAGTTGTTGAGCCTGAAGGGGAAAACAGTAACTAGTGACTAGAAGCCCCAATTAACCCATTGATGCTGGATGTTGCGTTGCGCAACATTGGCCCTGACGCCTGGAGCTGCATGACACAACATTCAGGCTCATGAGATTTGAACAAATTTATTAAAATTCTTGGTATGTTAGTGTTTAATAAACACATTCTAATGCAAGATAAGCGTCTTAGCGCTTAAGTACAACTTATTGCATGTTTCTATGTGCTATGCTTCAGAGACTGAGATATGTAGGTTTTTATAGGCTGAGGGCAATTTTTCTTTTTAAAGAAGTTCCACATGGAGTGTATTTCTAGTTTAGAACTTAGGGACATAGGGACCGCTCCTTTTTTCTGTTACCTCCATGTTTCATCCAAGTGGCTACAGTGACCATTGCACTATACACAAACAAATACAGCATCCTTGTCTACAGGTTGTTTGTTTGCCATGCACTATGACACCACACTGATCTTTACAGCCAATTTCAATCTCACCTGAGTTTGCATTTCTTAAAAAGGGCTTAGGCATTCAGCAGCCTTTTTTTGCATGTGCTTTAGGCATCAATGGGTTAAAAAAGATACTGACGCTGAATGTAGTAAGGTATATAGTAGTGATGTGCTAAATATAACTACATGCAGCAAAATGTCCATTTCTATTCCAAGATTCTGACTATCACCATTATTTTCTATTTTCATGGGGCTGGTGGTCCCGGTAGACTTCATCCAAATTTCTAAATATTTTATACAGTGTGTTTTTACTGGGTGTAGAACATGTTTACTATAGGGCCAAGGCAATATCTTTTCATAGGGGGCATCTGATGCACCCTATTGACTAGTCAAGGCATATGGAGACTCAATGCCTTACCTTAAATATATCAGGTAGATCCCGTTGCTTATCCATATCCACACTGGTGTCTTGTTCACACCTCATCTCTCGTCCCCTGATGGTAAAGGATAAAGCACAGCTGATTACCACTTCCATAATTATGGGATAGATGAATAGGCTACATCATGATAAACATAACCATTTTAATATTATGTTGTACATAAACATTGACAGAGCCACATTCTCTGAATTCGATGGCTGTTTTTGTCTAAAGGTCATTGTGACTGATCAGTTTTCCTTTAGAGCTGCAAAACTTGAAGCCTTCACTTTACAATTGTAGATGTGCAAAATTGTCACAAATATATTTAAGAAATTTTAAAATACTTTAAACCAAGTTAAATAACTAATTTAAAAAACAGAGACCAAATGGTGATTCCTTTTGTCCCATACTTTCCATAACACCAAACGCGATCTTCCCAGCAGCTTCATGAATATGAACTAGTAATGTAACCTCTGCAGCGGCTGTGATAAGTGTGGGATGCAGATGGGGGTTACTGTTGATACCTTTTCCCTTCCGCCAGGTCAGGGGGGAGATTTCTTGATACATCACTCCTCATGGATGCAGCACTGGACACACCAGAGTCCTGTGTCTCATGACTCCTTGTAGACAGCACACTGGCGGCAGCAGAACTTGGCCCCTTCCCGGACAACCTGCTAGAATATCGAGATACTTCAGTATTAACTGCCCATTAATTTAGAAATACTCAATTAGTCTTTACAGCCTGCATAGCCTTAGAAAGTTAGATGCAGGGTACATTCCCCAATGTGGGGATACCTTGATCAAGGCTTAAGGGCACTTTAGGCATGGATAAATATGTGTACTAGGAAGTCACACACGTTCATTCTACTGGTACACAATTCAAATACATGACCATCTGATTTCAATGTGAACTGCATAACCTTTAGGCTGCAGGCAATTTCATGTAGGCTATTTATTTATCATGCCTGGCATTTTTCGGAAAACAACACGTTGAATTTGTATGGTAGGCTATTTTACTTTAATAATCACTCCTCAAGAACAACCAACCCAACCACATTCAAAATGCCTCTTCACCGGCCATCTTTAAACAACACCTTAAAACCCATCTCTTTTTGGAGGCCTTGGTCCTCAAGCACACACCTACACACACTTACACTGATACTATGTAAAGCAACCTTGGGTGTTTAGGGTGTTTTGTATTTAGGAAAGTCTGTGCTGATACCTTTTGCCTTCCTCCATCTCAGGGGGGACATTTCTTGATACATCACTCCTCATGGATGCAGCACTGGACACACCAGAGTCTTGTGTCTCATGACTCCTTGTAGACAGGACACTGGACACAGCAGAACTTGGCCCCTCCAACCTGCTAGAACATCAAGTTACAGCAGACAGAGATTTCCGAAGAGCTTTAGGAAAGGTTGTTTTTTTGTTTTGTATACTATACATATGTAGAATTACTTCAGTATTAACTGGCATTTATTTAGAAACACTCAATTATTCTTTACAGCCCGCATAGCCTTAGTAAGTTAGATGCAGAGTACAGTCCCCAATGTGGGGATACCTTGATCAAGGCTTAGGGGCACTTAAGGCATGGATAAATATGTATAGTAGGAGGTCACACATGTTCATTCTTCTGGTACACAATTCAAATACAGGGCCATCTGATTTCAATGTGAACTGCATCACCTTTAGGCTGCAGGCAATTTCATGTATTTATTTATCATACCTGCCATTTTTCGGCAAACAGTATGTTGAATTTGTATGGTAGGCTATTTTACTTTTATAGACAGACAGGCAGATAGACAGACTGAAATACGTCCAGAACTCTGCTGCCAGGATTCTCTCTAGGCCCTGGCAGCACATCACCCCCATACTCCGACAGCTACACTGGCTCCTTGTGAAATCTCGGATCATCTACAAAGTCCTCCTCCTCACCTTCAAGTCCCTCAATGATCTGGCACCCCGCTACCTTGCCGACCTCCTCCACTCCTATGAGCCCTCAAGGTCGCTGCGGTCCTCCTCCAAGGGCGAGCTGGTCATCCCCCGCACTAGACTCAAGGTCAATAGTGACAGAGCCTTTGTGGCTGCCCCACTCCTCTGGAATAACCTATCCAGCCACATTCAAAATGCCTCTTCACTGGCCATCTTTAAACAACACCTTAAAACCCATCTCTTTTTGGAAGCCTTTGAATTCTAGTGTCCACAAGCACACACCTACACTGGTATTATGTAAAGTGACCTTGGGTGTTTTGGGTGTTTTATATTTAGTAAAGTCTCTGTTGATACCTTTTCCCTTCCGCCAGGTCAGGGGGGAGATTTCTTGATACATCACTCCTCATGGATACAGCACTGGACACAACAGAATCTTGTGACTTGTGACTCCTCGTAGACAGGACACTGGACACAGCAGAACTTGGCCCCTCCAACCTGCTAGAACAGGGGTCCCCAAAACTAAGGCCCGGGGGCCGGATGCGGCCCGCCATGCCCCTTTGACTGGCCCTCCACCTCTCTGCACCTCACCATTTGAACTGACCCAAAGAAGCAATCCTATCTTGTCTTGATAGTTTCTCATCTCACTGTAATATAACCTAACCTTTCCTTGCTATTTTTACATGGTTATTAGAAATTAAAAGGAATACCTGTGGTATTTCAAATTAAAAAACATATGAAGTACTCACTTCTTTTGCAAATCACTTGTAATGAACTATTTTGTGCTAGAAATTATGGCTATAACATGCAGTGGCCTAGAATGAAGCCCACATGATTGATCCGGCCCCTAATCACAGAACGATAATGTGGCCCCCAGAGAAAAAAGTTTGGGGACCCCCGTGCTAGAACATCAAGTTACTTCAGTATTAACTGCCCATTAATTTAGAAATACTCAATTATTCTTTACAGCCTGCATAGCCTTAGTAAGTTAGATGCAGGGTGCATTCCCCAATGTGGGGATACCTTGATCAAGGCTTAATGGCACTTTAGGCATGGATAAATATGTGTACTAGGAAGTCACACACGTTCATTCTACTGGTACACAATTCAAATACATGACCATCTGATTTCAATGTGAACTGCATAACCTTTAGGCTGCAGGCAATTTCATGTAGGCTATTTATTTATCATGCCTGCCATTTTTCGGCAAACAATATGTTGAATTTGTATGGTAGGCTATTTTACTTCAATAATCACTCCTCTGGAATAACCTACCCAGCCATATTCAAAATGCCTCTTCACTGGCCAGCTTTAAACAGCACCTTAAAACCCATCTCTTTTTGGAGGCCTTGACTTGTAGTGTCCACAAGCACACACCTACACACACTTAAACACACTTACACTGATATTGTGTAAAGCGACCTTGGGTGTTTTGGGTGTTTTGTATTTAGGAAAGTCTGTGCTGATACCTTTTTCCTTCCTCCATTTTAGGGGGTAGATCTCTTGATACATCACTCCTCATGGATGCAGCACTGGACACAGCAGAGTCTTGTGTCTCATGACTCCTCATAGACAGGACACTGGACACAGCAGAACTTGGCCCCTCCAACCTGCTAGAACATCAAGTTACAGCAGACAGAGATTTCCAAAGAGCTTTTGGAAGGGTTGTTTTTTTGTTTTGTATACTATACGCATGTAGAATTACTTCAGTATTAACTGCCATTTATTTAGAAACACTCAATTATTCTTTACAGCCTGCATAGCCTTAGTAAGTTAGATGCAGGGTACATTCCCCAATGTGGGGATACCTTGATCAAGGCTTAGGGGCACTCAAGGCATGGGTAAATATGTATAGTAGGCCCATATGAAAAAGTCTTATTAAAAACGCATATGGATTATATCTGTTCCATAAGAATATTATAAGGGTCATACAAGGCACAAACCCACATATACAAATCTAACTATTTTTTTATTCATTTTCAGTAATATATGCCATACACGATTTATGTTACTATGGGCTTATATATTTCGTATAAGTCCAAGGGGGGGCAAGGGGTATGCTTCGGAGGGACAATGTGGGACAGACACCCCCCCACCCACCCCCCCCCCCACACACACACACACACACATACACACATTTGTCTTTAGGCAATATAGGCCTATATATAATCAAAGTGACAGTCAAGAAAGACAAATAAAAAATCATGAGTGAAGTTCTTCGTCAGGTTGTTTTTTTTTCCGGGAAGCTTATTTAGACTGTCTAGGCCTGTGTTATATACAAATATTACATTTAAAGTCTCATGCTTCATATGACAAATGTGCAGAATTCATATAAATATTGGTGTCAGAAACTGTTTAAGAAATGTACAAATTAAATCAGGTTTGCATATAATTAAATGTATAAACCTTATAAAATGTATATACGAATATTACATTTCAAGTTGTAAACTTCATATAAACTTAATATAGGAAGTCTGTAAAATCCAACTACGGAACATGTACGGAACATACGTGTGATGGAGTGACCATCACTAGGGTTGTGGGTGTGTTCTGACTAACATGCCAACAAGCCTGGCTCTTTGGTGTAGCGGTCAGAGCCCCGGTTTACTACCCCAGAAGGTCTGGGTTCAAGTACCAGCTGGGCAACTACTCCCCTTCGCTATGAATGGTGTCAGAAGTGGGATGGTACCGTGAGGCCATCGGAAGCGTACCCATGGTGTGTGAGCCGTAATTCCATGTGAGGGACCCCCAGGATTGGTTACCCCCGTGTGAGGGACCTCAGTGATAGGTGAAGCATTGATGATGGGGCACATTGGATGGGAGAAGCATGATGGGCAGTTGCGTGAGGGACACCATGAGTGTGTGAAGCTTCCCGAAGGGGAAGGCAATGTGATGGAGTGACCATCACTAGGGTTGTGGGTGTGTTCTGACTAACATGCCAACGAGCCTGGCTCTTTGGTGTAGCGGTCAGAGTCCCACACGTAAATTGAATAAGACTTCAATATGATTTTAACATAAAACGTGCATTATTTCTATAGGAATATAGTAGTTTTCTCCTATGTTTTAGTCAATATAATATAGTATTATGCATTGTTGGCATGTCAAACTCTTATAAGAATTTATACTGCATGCAGTCATGTTATATGGCATGCGTATAAGTTCCATATAGTATTTCTTTTCGAAAAGGGGCCATAATCGACTATCATGATAGACAAATATTAGAAAACGTATAAGTGACTCTTGCAAATCTGGCACATTTATTCTATACGATTTCATGTAAGGAACATGCATGTTTGCAGTATATGAATCATATAATTCTTTTTCATATGGGGGGAGTCACACATGTTCATTCTACTGGTACACAATTCAAATACATGGCCATCTGATTTCAATGTGAACTGCATAACCTTTAGGCTGCAGGCAATTTCATGTATTTATTTATCATACCTGCCATTTTTCGGCAAACAGTATGTTGAATTTGTATGGTAGGCTATTTTACTTTTATAGACAGACAGGCAGATAGACAGACTGAAATACGTCCAGAACTCTGCTGCCAGGATTCTCTCTAGGCCCTGGCAGCACATCACCCCCGTACTCCGACAGCTTTGACTTACTGTGTCCACAAGCACACACCTACACACACGTACACTGATAATATGTAAAGCGACCTTGGGTGTTTTGGGTGTTTTGTATTTAGTAAAGTCTGTGCTGATACCTTTTCCCTTCCGCCATTTCTGGGGGGAGACCTTTCGATAAATCACTCCTCATGGATGCAGCACTAGACACAGCTGGATCTTGTGACTCATGACTCCTTGTAGACAGGACACCGGACACAGCAGAACTTGGCCCCTCCAACCTGCTAGAACATCAAGTTACTTCAGTATTAACTGCTCATTTATTTAGAAATTCTCAATTATTCTTTACAGCCTGCATAGCCTTAGTAAGTTAGATGCAGGGTGCATTTCCCAATGTGGGGATACCTTGATCCTTACTCAAGGGCACTTAAGGCATGGATAAATATATGTACTAGGAAGTCACACACTTTCATTCTATTGGTACACAATTCAAATACATGACCATCTGATTTCAATGTGAACTGCATAACCTTTAGGCTGCAGGCAATCTCATGTGTTTATTTATCATGCCTGCCATTTTTTGGCAAACAATATGTTGAATTTGTATGGTAGGCTATTTTACTTTAATAATACATATAGGCCTACTGTCTGTATATGAATTTACTGTTCATGTAAATAATAATAGTAATAATAATACTTTTTAGACCACTGTTAAATCAATCCTTTGTACGGTCTTGTTGGACAAAAGAGAATGTTTCCTTCCTATAGAAACAATACTGGGTGTCAGTGAGACACCAGAATTGTGTTCTCTTCAAGTGTCCTTTCACCTGTGAGGTACACTATATTCTTATGTTAAAGCGTCCTTACATGTATGTTAAAATGATGATTAGCAATTGGTGTGAATGTTCTCCATCAATGTGTAGGCCAAACACTCCCATGTTATGGGGTGGGGGATTAGGGTGAGAGTTGGGGAGACTGAGCGAATGTTTCTATGTGCATAAGTGTCGTCCTGTCATTGTTCTGTATTGTGCTGTCATGTTTTGGGGACACCCCTCAAAAACGAGATATTATATCTCAAAGGGCTATCCCCATAAGAACAATAAATTCAATAAATGCTTTATATATTTAGGAAAGTCTGTGCTGATACCTTTTGCCTTCCTCCATTTCAGGGGGTAGATCTCTTGATACATCACTCCTCATGGATGCAGCACTGGACACAGCAGAGTCTTGTGACTCCTCGTAGACAGGACACTGGACACAGCAGAACTTGTCCCCTTCAACCTAGAACATCAAGTTACAACAGACAGAGATTATCAGCTAACCTAATTCGTCTACACTCTAAAGACACGCTGCATTGCTGTATGGATGTGGTAGGCTGACAGTATTGATCCACCAAAATGTGACGAGAACTTTGATGCAGCACCAAACTCGACTCTGTCCTCCTTGAAGACACATTGATAACCATGGGCTTGAATGATATGTGAAACTGCTCTGTATCATGACTCTACTACTGTACAGCCCACCCATGGGTCTATTGGCTATTGAGCACACCTTACAATATGGTCGCAACACAATGTAAAGTCATATAAACTTGTACTTAATTTCCCTCGGGATCAATAAATTATACTCTACGTGCTGCAGTGGCACCTAAGATAGGGGCACAGTGCTCAACTGCATGGCATTGCGTACCCACAGTAATATGCGGGAGCAAAATTGCGTCTCATTGACAAAATAGTTGTATAGCGCAGAGCAATGCATCGGGTGATGGTGGACCATTAATGTTAGTCTTGTCTTTGTCTTTCTGGCAAAGTTGCATGAAATTGAAGTTTAAGTGTAGAGGTGTAAATTTAAGTTGGGCCGCTCCATCCTCGCAGTGTACTGGAAGTTGTGAAAACCAGACAAGTGTAAGTTACCTGTGAGGAGTGTCTGATTGACCCGCCAGTTCTTGTCCCAGCTGGGACTCCTGGTCGCCAGGGGAACTCATCCTGCGGAGCACGTCCTGACGGGGGGCAATCGCTATTCCGACATACCGCTATTCCGACATACCGCTATTCAGACAGCCGACATACCGTAGGGTTAGGGTTAGGGTTAGGGTCAGGGTCAGGGTTAGGGTTAGGGTTAGGGTAACTGTATGCACTCTCCCTAAACTTAGTAAAAGCTGAGCAACGTAGCACAAACCAAAGAAATTGCATAACTCGCGCCGGTATGCCGACAATAGACATCAATGTCGGAATAGCGACATGTCGGAATAGCGCCACGTAACCCTTCCTGACCCTTTTCTCCACCAGATGGCTGCACTGCCAATACATCAAGCTACCAGCTACAGTTCATGTGCGTGCCCAGTCCTGTGTCTTAAAGGCTAGGCCTCTGTCTTAAAACCATCAAGGATTTCTTCACATTTATGGCACCCTTATCATGATGCAAATGCCACATGCTCTCAGTGTGGAACACTGATTTATAATATGAAGCTATAAAGCAGAACGTTTAAAACTAGCTCAACATACTGAATAATGACACACAAGGTTACAAATGACAAAGTCGAAGCACAGATACTCCTTGAATTCACCATGGACATAACTCAGCTCAAAACTTGAAACGGTTTTTAGATTTATCTTCTTGGGTGGCCCTACTGTGGCTGTAATGGTAGGGCACTGGGCTGCTATGCCGATGACACGGGTTCGATTCCGGCCGGGGTCATTTGCCGATTTTTCCCCATCTCTCTCTCCCCACTTGTTTCGTCACACTCTCTCACTGTCCTATCATGAATAAAGTAAAAAAAGACAAAAAGCAAACCAAAAGCATCTGACTAAATAATTGGCTAAACATCATACTGTAGCTTTAACATCAGCCATAGGCTTCACTAGCGACCAAACCACCAGTGACAGAGCCTTCCGCATATAGTAACTGCTTCCACCCTGAATAAACTATCCAACCATATCCAAAGTGCCCATTAACTGGCCATGTTCACAAAGCAGCTCAAAACATCTTTTCTCAGAGGTATTTGGCTAGTTACATAAACACACACACACACACATACAGTAGGCTATGTGTGCACACATTTAAACACCTTTAAAGACATTTAACGACCTTGGGTGTTTTGAAAGGTGCGATATAGAATTAAACTGTTATTGTTGACCACATGAGTGCACCCTACGGATGCAAATAGAGATTTAANACTCATTTATTGGACTTCACCACCAGTTCATAACATACAATATTTTCCCTACAAAGTCTCCCCTCTGCATGAGAAGGGAGGATCCCTCTCCTTCACACTCTCAATACAGATGCAAATAAGAACAGTTGTTCTGTCAAAATGTGCTGCTTCGTTGTAAAGAACTACCAGTAGCCTACTAACATCTCATATTCCTTTAAAAAAAATGTTTTTAAGAAAACAATTTATATACACTGTACATTGTACTGTATATAGATACATGTTCACCCCTAACTGGAGCACATTTTACTGGCTTTGCTTTGGCACACCTGGAGGAGGTCATATTTACACTGGTAAAAACGGAAATCATTCATATTTTATTATTTTCCAATGTCCTATTAAAGAAAGATCTATGGTTACTTACTGTTTGTGAATTGTACATGTAATATATATAATTTTCATTTTTTTTATTAAAAGGAACATTTACAACCCTCAAAACTGTACAGCCAACATAAAACCCACTGTGCTCAAGCTCAAGCTCTAAACGCCATTTTAGCCAGATGCCATTTCATGTCACCAGAGCCTCAAGCTACCAACAACAGTTCACATTTGAGCGCTTCATAGTTTTATGGCACTGCTATCATGCAGATACCACAAGCCTGATACTACAAGGTTAGCGCCAAGAACACTAAAACAAGCTCAACATACAGTTTTAATGATATCAAACACTGTAACCTGTAATATGGGCCCTGTTAATGTTTCACTATGAACTGAACAATAGGTGCTGTATGTTTGTCGGTATGAGAATAAAGGCACGACAGAAATCACTGTGTGTGCTGTTGTTTTTCTGGAAAAATATGAACCATTGTTGATCTTGTGTCGGGCAAAAGCCCTGTTTAAAACCATTAAAAGTAAGGTTCAGAATGCCCAGTTCACAGAAGACAAGACAAGAGGTGTAAAATATATATATATATACTTTTATTTTCTATTAATTTAAAACTAAAGGTCCTCTAAAAGCAGCACTGCTGCAGTGTCTCTAAGGTCCGGGTGGTCTCGTTCTTGGGCAGTTTCACACCAGCATCACAGTCCTTGTTGAATCCCAAACCGTGTTGGGGGTAGTCACATCCAGGTGGCCGAGGGGGGTCTCCAGCGAAGTCCGTGGCTCAATCTGGATCCGGCACACCTCGGCAGCAAAGATCATGTGTTAGTCTCTGTTCAGGAATTAATGCAGCACCAAATAATGGAATGGGCACAGGAGGACTCTTACGTTCAAATTCGTAGTGGTTGGAAACGTGGCCTGGCTCCAACCCACTCCAAATCCTCCTGGCCTCGTCAGTCTCTGGTCAACACGGTCCGGGCTATAAGGCAGGGGGATCAGGCAGCACAGACATACGGTGAGAGGAGTACACATTCAAAGGGGTTGCTCACGTTCCTTTGGCTGTGGCCGTCGTCCAGCTCAGCTTCGGTTCGGTTCGGTTCGGTTCGGTTCGGTTCGTTCTTTCGGTCGGTCCGCTCATTCACCGTCGTCGTCGTCTCTCCTCTCCTGGTCTGCTGCTGCCTCCAGTCCGATCCCCCCGCCAAATGCCAAGAGCTTCTTCTTCTTCTTCTTCTGTGAGGGTTTAATGGGCGAGTAGCGCTCAGTTCAGGCGCATGTCCGCCCTCTACTGTCCTAAAAGAGCCAGAGTCTACTTTCCCTAAATCTAAAGTATGAAAAAAAAAGTGTGTGTGTGTGCGTGTGTGTGTGTGTGTGTGTGTGCGTGTGTGTGTGTGTGTGTATGTATGTGTGTGTGTGCGTGCGTTGTGTATGTGTGTGTGTACTAGTGTTTCAAATCCTTTTAAATAAACCTGTTTCTTTTAAAAAGGTGAAAAAATACTCTGTCTAACACTAGTGACATAATTAACCAGACTGATGCCTTTACCCTGATTCCTAAGCTCTTGAAGAATTGGCTTCCTCTGAGAAATATATTTATCACAATGAAGTAATGCATGTTCCACTGACTCTTCTTTCCTGCAACATTCACAAAGACCTGATGGGTGTTTCCCTATGATGTGAAGTGACTTATTTAATTGAGTGTGTCCTATCCTGATTCTAGTGATAACTCTTTCCTCCTTTGTACTTCTTATCGCTACTCTTCCCTTTAAACCCACAGTTTTCTGAAAAACAAATAGATGCCTCCCCTTCACAGTCCTTTCCCAGTCATCCTGCCATTCCTTGATAAAATAATCTTTTATCAGTGATTTGCTTTCCGCTCTACTGAGAGTTACTTCCATATCTGGAACGTCTGCCACCACCGCCTGCTTAGCCAGTTGGTCAGCTTCCTCATTTCCCTCAACACCCCTGTGAGCAGGAACCCACATAAAAGAGGCTTGCATATTTTGTTGAGACCTATAAAGGCTCTCATAGACTTCAATAATTATATCTTGTCTACTAGTAGACCTGAAAGATTGGATTGCTTGTAGTGCAGAGCATGAATCAGAGCATATAATTACTTCTTTAATGTTGGCACTCTCCAGCCACTGAAGAGCATCTAAAATTGCCAACAACTCTACTGTAAATACGGATAAATTATCTGGAGTCCTCTTTTTGACAGCGATATGCAGAGACGGGATGACAAACGCGAATCCAGTGCACCCCAATTCGGGGTCCTTTGAACCATCTGTAAACACTGGTACAAAGCCGCCATACATGAATCTTAGCTTATCCTCCACAATCTGCGTTACATCAGTGGGTGGCTTGCGTGACCTCATCTTATCCAGGATACTGAAGTCCACATTAACTGGAGGAAACAGCCATGGGGGAGTTACAGGCAACGCCACAATGGGGGAAAACCGCATCTGAGCGAAAAGCATCACATCTGCAAGCCTATTACCCTTCCAACCAAAGCACTCCCGTTTACCCCGCTCACTCTCCCAACACATCTGCAAAGTATGAACTGCAGGATTAAGATTCTCTAAGTGCCCTTTGAGATTAACCCAATAGTGCATGATCAATTGTTTCCTTCGCAGGGCTAGTGGCATCTCTCCCACTTCTACCTGAAGGGCTGCTACAGGGGAAGTCCTAAATGCACCGCAGCACAGCCTTAGCGCCTGCGCCTGAATCACCTCCAACTTTTTAAGAGACGTCACTGCCGCAGAGTCATAAACCACACACCCATAATCCAGCACGGATCTAATCAAGGCTATATAAATCTTCTTCAAGGCTGATTTACTAGCCCCCCAATCCATCCCCCGAAGACAACGCATCACATTTAAGACACCCTTACATTTTTTGACCACATATGAGATATGAGAGTTCCATGTCAATTTAGAGTCCATCCACACACCTAAGAATTTAAAGTCCTTGACTTGTTCAATTTCCTGTTCATACATTTTCAGTGTCACTTTCATATTCCTCTTCCTTGTAAACAACAACATCTTAGTTTTCTCTATAGAGAATTTAAAGCCCCAAGCGTATGACCATTTCTCCACAGAATTGATTGCCCCCTGCACTTTCAACACTATATGGCCAATATTTTTCCCCCGCTTCCATACTGCAGCATCATCTGCGAAAAGTGAAAGACCAATGCCATCCTCAACCTTCTTGAAAACATCGTCAATCATAATGGAGAAGAGCAGGGGACTTATCACACTCCCTTGGGGAGTCCCATTTTCCACTGGGTAATAACCCGACAAGGCCGCTCCTATCCTAACCTGGATAAATCTGTGAAATAAGAAATCCTTAATCCAATTAAAAACACGCCCTGATATACCAAGGTCACTTAACTTGATCATCAAGCCCTCTCAAGCCCTCTTTCCAAACCATATCGTACGCCTTCTCTACGTCAAGGAATACAGCCAAAACAGACTCTTTGTTAGCTTGAGCTTTCCGAACATCCGTCTCCAAACACACAACAGGGTCCATAGTTCCCCTCCCCTTTCTAAAACCACTTTGATGGATTGACATGCTACCTTTACTTTCTATATGATACATCAGTCTTTCAGCAATCATTCTCTCCATTACCTTCCCCATATGTGACGTAAGGGCGATGGGCCTATAATTGCTCGGGTTGGACGGGTCCTTACCTGGTTTTCTTATAGGGACAATAACTGCCTCTTTCCAGCTTTTTGGTAAAATCCCCAGCTCCCACACCTTATTATAAAATCCAACAAGTTTAGTCATTGCCATAGGCCCCAGTTGTTTAAGCATAGCATAACACACATTATCTTTGCCAGGAGCTGAGTTACCAGACCTCCCAATAGCCTTCTCCACCTCCACACGGGTAAATAGGGCATCCATCGCTCCTCCACTTCCTTCCCTCCTCCTAAGTACATCTGGGTAAGCTGCTTTTGTTACCTCCCGTCCACGCCTGCCTAAGACTGTCAAGTTATCAGAGCTGTGTATTTTAACCAGGGCCTTAGCTATCATTTCAGCCTTTTCCTCATCAGCTACTGCCACCTCATCTCTAGATTTAAGAACAGGGTATTGCCTCTCTCTACGAATCCCCCTCATACTTTTGATTGCACCCCAAACCTCCCCTACAGCTGTAGTTCTCCCCATCCCATCACAAAACTTGCTCCAACTTACCCTCTTTGCCTGTCTTACAACCCTTCGTGCAGTAGCCCTAGCCTTCTTATATGCCACTAAATTTCCAAAAGTCAAGGTGTCTCTTAACACATCCAGCGCTATATTCCTCTCTTTGATTGCTACACTGCATTCATCAGTCCACCATGGAACAGACTTCCTATTCCTTCCACCACCACCACCTCTACTCTTTGGAATACAGCCTTCTGCAGCCTCAATCAAAACTTTCCTAATTTCATTATCCATGGCCTCAATATCGTCATCAATCACAATCTTATCCAATTCTATTTCAGCAGTATATTTAAAGAGGTTCCAGTTAGCCTTATCAAATATCCATCTGTTACCAACCGCCCCCTGGGTTACAACCCCCCTAAACAAAAAAGTACTTACTATGGGAAAATGGTCACTACCTACCGTTGAGTCTTCCCTCACCTCCCATTCACATAAACTTGCAATGTTGCTACTTACCAACGTTAAATCCAGAGCAGAAGTATTTCCAGTGCGCACATCTATTCTAGTTCCTCGTCCATCATTAAGACAGACAAGGCCTTTCTCCTCCATCAGCTGTTCCAACACATTACCATTTGGCTCGTCTCTAGTGCACCCCCATAAAGTGCTATGTGCATTAAAATCACCACAAAAAAACACCCTACTATCCCCAATACCCTCCAGAGACAAAAATTTATCCAAATCCAGAGTATTGCAAGGATTGTAGTAATTAATGACACTCAATTTACCCTCTTCAGTCCAAACCTCCACAGACACATACTCTTGATCCTTTCCTATACCCACCTCTTTGAATGAAACACCTTCCTTTATAAATGAAGCACAACCACCACCACCCCCTCCCACCCTGTCACACCTAACAGCCACATATCCCCTAATTCTAAAATCCAAATGCGGTCTCAACCAAGTCTCCTGAACACACACAACATCTGGCTTACACGGAAGATCATCAATAAATTTCTTGAACTCCTGCCCATTGGCAAGCAGGCTCCTGGCATTCCATTGAAGGATGTTAAACATTAATCTATCCACCTGGCTTCTCTGACCTAGCCTGATAGTACAACTCCTTACTCACATCTTCCCATGTCAAATCTGTCAACCCCAGATTACACATCGCAGCTTTCACAATCAATTGAGTCCTTTCTGACTTAGATCTAACTTCCATAGTAGAATTAATTACCGCCACCACAAACGTAACCAACTTCTTTACGTCGACAGAGACCACTTGACTTAACTTACCTGAATCTGACCTAGGTCTTTGGCTACGCTCAGTCACGACCTCACCACCCCTAACTGGCTTAACCATTCTAGCTGCCGCCGCGTATGTAATCTTGTGCTGCGCCCTTACCTGTTGAATCTCCCTCTGCCTCTTCAATTCCTCGCAACCCCGAAATGCCACACTATGCTCCCCACCACAATTGCAACACACAGGTTTAGCACATCCACAATCGGCATACTCATGGTCCTCACCGCACTTAGCGCACCGGCGCTTTCCATTGCACATCTTAGCTATGTGCCCAAATCTTTGGCACTTAAAACACCTCACTGGATTGGGCACATATTCGCGTACTGTATAGCTCACCAGACCTAAAAACACCCTCACTGGAAGTATATCCTCCTCGAACTCCAACAGGACACCCTCACAATCTCGCCTCTCACCTCCACGAAATGCTTGCATGCGCTTCACCCCTCTCAGCTTCCCCCCCTGTAAGTTGGCCTCCACCTCCAACATAGACATCTCCAATGGAACTCCCCATATCACCCCTTTAAGAGATCGGCCACGCACTCCCACATAACTTGCACTAATGACCTTCCGTTGTTCTATAGATTTTAAGCCAAATGCACGCTCACCTTGCCCCCTGTCTCTGCATATCACCAACAGGTTTCCATCATTCAGAACCACACCCCGAATAATATCCCCCACATCTTTCTTTAAAGCATTTGTCAGAGTGACTGGGTTCATGGATTTAAGTCCTCCCTCCTCCCCAAACCTCAAAATGACTTTAATCTCCACAGTTGCTCCTTCTCTATCTTGTGTAGGTCCTACCTGTCCTTCGCTGGCCCTCGTCTCCACTGTTCCACTGACATGTCCCTGCGTTGGCTGGCTATCTGCCTGCTGAAGATCCACATCATCCATTTCACAGCTACTCAGTTCTCCCTCACAAGACTCTGGCTCTTTTTCCGGACCAAGCGGAGTTTTCTTCCTCTTTTTTGTTTTCCCCATTTGTGAAGAAATCGATGCAAAGGGAAAGGAAATATCCACAACAAACTATCCCAAAGGATTCAAGTTTCGCGCGACAACCGGCGTCTGACGTCAACCGGAAAAAAAAAATCGACTTATTTCAATGCCAGGAGCCTCTAAAACCATGCCTCTTTATACCCCTCCCCATAATCATTCCAGCGCACCGATTGGCTAGACAATAACTGTTCAGGCAGCTGTCCATCTCAAAGCAATTAAAAAGTCAATTAGGTGCACATGGTAAAACACAGCAAACAATTAAGTGAACACAGCAAACCAAGTAAAACATGCACTATGAAACCACTGCACATCTAAAAGCACTATATTAAAAAGCACCGCAAACAAATAAAAAGATAAAATCCCCACATGTCTGACACTTGTTTAAAAAAAAAAAAAATGACACTAATATGAACTGACTGACAGGCTTCTTCATTGGTTTGAAAGTTCAAGGATAACACAATATGAGAATGGAAATCTAGCGGTTTGGGCTTCAGGGCCCCCTTGGCTTTTGGGCCCTTGTGCCTGGGCCTGGTAGGCCCATGCAGTAATCTGTACATGCCAGTAAGCCAAGGATGGTAAACCTTTTTCATTCGAGGGGCCACTTCAAATTCCTTCAAGGGCCCTAAAAGTCTAGCCTGATTATCATCGACGTTCAAATTTCTTTGAGACGCCGAAGGTGTTGCGTCACTAGGAGGGCGCAGCCTTGCTAGTAACAGTCCTCCAAGGGCCGTACTATGAACAAAAGACAGGATTTCCCCCTGCACTTTAGGCCTATGATGAAGGCAGCCACCTTTAAGACAGACCCCACCTTTTCTAGTGAATGCGCAAGCACGCCAGGGTCTGTCCCACATTGTCCCTCAGAAGCATACCCCTTGGACTTATTGGCAAGTGATCACCCTACTCCCATTTGTATCTTAAAGGGACAGTTTGGTCAATTTCAACATGCAGTTGTATTGCTCACGCTACCCTTGACTTGTCAGTACCTGGTGATGGCACATTTTTCGGCTCAGCCCTTTCCGAGATATGAGCAATTCTAATGGGGGCAGCGTTTGTTTACATTTTTAAAAAATGAAACCTAGGCCAACTCCAAATATTTTCCCAAAAGGTACTGCTGTTTGCTAGTTGTCTGCTGATGTTTTATAACCGTTTGGATGTTTTTGGGAATAAATAAAAATGTTTTTTTGAAATGTAAACAAAGAGCTGCCCCCATTACAATGACCAGGATCTCGGAAACAGCTGAAGAAGAAGAAAAAAAATCTCAGGCACTGACAAGTCCAGGGTAGTGTGAGCATTACAACTGCATGTTGAAATTGACCAAACTGTCCCTTTAACCCCCAAACCCCCACACATGGACACACACACACTTGTGCGTGCACGCGCACCCACACGCACACACTCATGCACACGCTCTCAAGATGAATTGGGTGAAATTGACCATTTTAGCAGTCAAGCTCCATTTGTCCCCATAAAAATAATACAATGATTTGTCCCCATGTAATGTATTCTATACAATCAATGAGCCCCATTAATTTTGCACTCCGTTTATTGCCCCCAGTGGAATTCTGACGAAACTGCAGCCAAAAAGCGAAAGGGCTTTGCCGGAAATGTGCCTACGTGTCTGTCTACACGCACCAATAGGCATCTTGTATTTGAATCTGAAGGCGGGCTTAGTTAATGGCAGGCCAATGAAGTGTGAGGTGGTCTGTTGTGTGTTGTGTTGGACAGTCAGTTACAGTAGAACTTGTAGTAGGCCAGTAGTAGTTTGTGTGTTTTTACGTCCAGTAACACAAAACAAAGTACTAATCGCCATGAAGCTTTCCGAAGTTAAGAAGCTCAAAGTGGTAGAACTGCGTGAGAAACTGAAGGAAGTGGGACTGGACTCCAAAGGTTTGAAAGCTGATCTTGTTGCACGTCTTTGGTCTGCTCTCGAAAGCCAGTCAAGAACAGATGAAGAACAGCTGCCTGATGTAGATGGTTCGTCCGTTACTGGGGGAATTATTTTGGACATCGAAGAAAAACAAGAAAATACTCCCGAGATCCAGCCTGACCAAAAGACAGAGGTAAATGCACTGATTGACACAAGTGTCCTTCCACAGAGAACACCAGTCTTGGATATTTCTTCTGGCAAGGGAGACGACGCGACTACAGCAAGCCAAGAAATCCCAAGTAATTCAAAAGATTGTGCTTTCAAGTCAAATCTTGTTTGCATGGACTATACTGTCCACACAGTCAAGTCAGTCACAAGGCAAGATGAAAACGAAAAGGTATGCTTTTCCAGCCGCACGGTTTCGCCTGATGTCGTTAGTGAAGAGTCCCTTGCATGTCAGTTGACTCCCAAAGAAGTTCTCAACACGACAGCAACGATGACCGACACTGCCAATGCCACTAGATCTACCGCAAAGATTGGGAACCCTCTCTCTACATACGTTGTCAGCGAGAAGAAGGATAAACCAGGCATGTCAATATATTTACCTAAGTCCCAAGAAGGTATTCGACTGGAGCAGGGACATGATCGCCTTAAAAGTGTAAATGCGTTTACAGGTAAGTTTGCAGCTTCCCCCATTTGCAGTCATTGGTGTAAATGCTTGCACAAACTTGCTGCTGTCATTGCATTTGCATTGCACACAATAGGGCTGCCTTGGCTTATGGTTAGGTTCAAATCCCACCCTTAACCTCTCTCTACCACACTGCATTCATGGCTGAAGAGCCATTGCCTGACCACACATTGCTCCAGGGGATCATGTAAAAAACCCTGTAAATAATTGTAAGTCACTTTGGGTAATATAATGTAATAATAATAATGTAATAATACATGTACCATTTGTTTGTGGAGACATGGTTATAGAACTTATCAACATGTGAAAGCCCAACTGGGAAACTCCTCCAACTCCCATTGTTGTTGGGACACAGCACTCCACAGCACACAAGTGTTCAGTGCACTCTGTCTGCACACAACAAAATTGCCTTTATGCTTCACCCGTGCAAGGGGGCAGCCCCCAATGGCGCCTCAAGGGAGCAGTGCGGCAGGACGGTACCATGATCAGGGTACCTCAGTCATGGTTGTCAAAACAAAATAGTTGCAGTCGACTGTGCTAACTAATTATGAAGCCATGTGCCATATTTCTCTGTGTATAACATGTATTTCATTTGAACCTACAGCACCATTGCAGAACCAGGAGGAAGGCCAGGGTAAGAAGAGGCCATTGGAGGAAATAGTAAGGGACAGGAGCTACTATGAATTCAAAGAGGAGGTGCGATACAACAGGTAAGAGAAGGCTTTTAACTCCTGGTAACACTTTATTTGAAGGTGTGATCGTAAAGTGATGCAAGGGTGTGTGGGCCGATTAACATGGGGCATGATGGTGAGCAGAATTAGATTTTTTGACCATATCATCAATTGTATGCATATTTTCATACACCAGCTTGTATGAACAGGAAATCCTATTGGATTTAAGCATTCCGGATCATGCACTTTTGTATGAAAAGAGAGGATGTGATCCATGGCTGAAGTGCCCTTGAGTAAGACCCTGTAAAATGACTTTGAGTTTCTTTGGATGTGGTGTCAGCTAAGCATAAGATTATGCAATCTCCTATTTTTCTTTACTGTGTGTGTACAAGTGTCTTTCTATTTTTCTCGAAACTGGCGACTCCAATCAGAGATAAAGTATTACCCAACGATTGTATACTGTATTAGAACCAGTTATAATGTTTGTTTGTTTGTCCTCCATTCCAGAGCGAAGACCCCTGATGCAAATACAGTCAGCGAAGACGAGATGGATGAGGACAGGGTGGTATTGAACTCCTGTGAGTAGGACTGGACTGGGTGGCATGGCAATTTTGGCAATAGGGCCGAATGATATGTTAGTAATGGCATACGCCAGGGTGGTGCAACCACAGCTAATGCCACTATTGTATGTATTCTTTTTTCTGATTTTAGTGGATTATCTAAGAAACATGTTCATTGCGGTACATTAATGACCATATCTGCGACTGAACATTCCACCTGCACTACTATACTTGTGACTGAACTTTCAACCTGCACTAACTCAAAACATGCACACACACACACACACACACACACACACACACACACACACACACACACACACACACACACACACACACACACACACACACACACACACACACACACACAAGCACACTGCACTTTCTGCACTAAACCCAACATACACACACTGACACACACACACACACACACACACACACACACACACACACACACACACACACACACACACACAGACACACGAACACACACACAAGACGCACACCGCACCTTCTACCTGCACTAAACACATACACACACACACACACACACACACACACACACACACACACACACACACACACACACACACACACACTGCTGCTGGTGTACTTGACAGACCTTTTTATATTTATTTTCTTCAAAATGCTACTATTACCATGTCAGAACGCTATAAAGGACTTTTTTTTAGGAAAAGCACAAAAACACAACAAATACCTCTTAATGTATGTCCTCTACAAGTCTTCTGTTGTCCAGTCTTGCACTTTAAATGTCTGTATGAGCACTGTCTATGTCCATACTGTCTTAAGTCCATGTATAAGTACTGTCTATGTCTATACTGTCTATGTCCTTACCTTAATTAGTCTATGTCTGTATGGGAAAGCAAGAAATGTAATTTCAAATTCTTTGTATGATTTCAAATTCTTTGTATGACCAGTGCATGTAAAGAAATTGACAATAAAACCTACTTGACTAATGACCAATTTATAACTACTTTATGGGCATTAGCTGTCGTGGTATTACATGACGTCTGAAAAAAAAGCGGAACTGACCAAATTGTTATTTACTGTTCCAGGCAGAATGCCTTCTAATTACTTCTTGTAAAGAGTATAGTAAAGGTTCAGGAAGTGGCTTATGATCATGATGAGTATTGCTATAGATAGGTTGTCCGTTTACAAACATCTGCACTGTGAGGAGGGACAAGATGCTTAGCAGCCAACCACTTGAGGGCATTTTTTGAGTGACAGCAATTTCCAAACAATCAGAGGGAGCTGCACAGGCAGACAGGAATGTTTGTAAACGGGAAATGTCTGTACAAAAATCGTATGAGAGAGAAAACTATGTCAAACCCGCTCAGGGGACTCCATTCATTCTCAACTTCAAGACTCCGAAGGTGTCTTAATCGAAGGTCTCCTAAAGGGTCGTTCACCCGACATCACATGGATACCGGAATAGAGCCACCCTGATTTATCTCTCTCATATATGATTCTCTGCTCTGTATATCCTCCATCTTAGATGCAACTCCTGAAACATGAAAGGATGTGATACATTTTTAATTGGGACCCCAGGATTCAGGAACACCAGCAAACTGCTATGGCACAAGCTGATGGGAATCTTTAAATAAAAATAAATCTCTGTCCATCTTTCAGATAACGGTGACCTGCATTTCAAAGTGGGTCCGGATGGGATGAGTGGGCAGCCCCTCCTCTGGGAGCGCTTCCCCCTGCTCTGGTCCGGCTGCAGACTCAGCCACGGAGTCCACTCAGGGAAGGTCAGCTTTGAGGTCAAGGTAGGTACAAGTGGGGCGATACGTGCGTGCGTGCGTGCGTGCGTGCGTGCGTGCGTGTGTGCGCGCGCGTCCTTTTCCATGTGCATGTGTGTCCTTGTCCATGTGCATGTGTGTGCACTGACGTATGCGCTTCTCCATCTCCTGTGTGTAGTATGTGCAGAGGCTGGTGTCTTCGTCCCAGGAGGAGTGGAGGAAGCTGGATGCGGAGCCCTGTGTGCTGCGGGTGGGCTGGTCCACAGACGAAACCAGCTTACAGCTTGGTGAGTGCCAATATGATAAAAGTTCAAATGGACATGGATAGTGGGTGGAGTATAAAAGTGGATTAAGGAGAGGCTGGAATGTCATGCAGATTTCATACTGAAGGTTTTGTTTGTTTGTTTGTTCTTGTTTTTAGGTGAGACTGAGGGGTCATATGCGTTTGACAGCCGAGGCAGGAAGGTGAACAAGGGGAGGAGGGAGGACTTTGGGGAGCCGTTTTCAGAGGGCGACATCATCGGCTGCTATGCGGTACGTATCTTCCCTCCTGGTGTACAATAAAGATTTATTTTGTTTAGCTAACCTAGAGGTCCAGTGTGTAGTGTAGGACTTTCCTTCATTGGCCATGGCTGAGAAATGACGAGATGACAATGCTTAATGTGAAGTAGCAAGAGTGTTTTCACACTGTGAAATTCACAGCCAGTAACTTTGTGTTATTTCATGTTGGCACCATGCTGCAACGGGGTGAGGACCTTACCACCTATGTTAAATAAATAGTCTATGTCAGTTTGGATCAAAGCATCAACTAAATGTAATGTTCTCTGTCTTTTAAAGTAAGGTAGTGATACAGTACGCTCTTCATCAGATATGTTCTCTGTCCTTTACAGTGGGTGAAGGACTCGGGCCAATCAGAGCTGTCCTTCTTCAAAAATGGCCGCCCGCTGGGTGTGGCCTTTCGACTGCCCGCATCCCGCCTGAAGGGTCGCACGCTGTACCCCCACGTTCTGTGCAAGAACTGCTCTGTGTCCTTGAACCTTGACCCCCTGGGGTCGCCGCCATGGTACCAGGGTCCCATTGGGTTCACCCCCCTCCACACTCTTCAGCCCCACCAGAGGAGTGCGGCTCCGCGCCCCCCTCCATCCAGAGAGGAGTGTGAGGTACTGCTTCACTTTACTGTGCAAAGCTTAATTTACTTATTGTTTTATTTTTCGTTTTGTAAACTGATAGCAATGCATTACAAAAGCTTTTTATAATTGCTAGCTTGTCACTAGAAGTAGGATCACCCGACTAAGAGAATGGCTAAAAGAACAGAAGATACGAAAGGTTAAAAGTAACTCAATTATTTAACTGAAGGAGAGATGTAAAATGAGCTTATTTCCAGAAATGGTTTAGTATTACTTTAACCTTGAGGTACTGGTAAATCATATCAATCTATCTATCAGGAGGTTTACCACTTCATCTAAGTTAACATAGTCAGGTTTATCACTTAACCATGTTCTTGGAATAACCCCCAGCCACCCCACCTTTGCCCCTCCCTGTGTCTGTCCTGCCTTTACTTTTGCCAAGAACAGAGAAATATGCAGGGGATTGGTGTTGTGGAGCTACGCGTTAACTTGAAGCGTCGCGTAGTGCACACACATGATAGCTGGTTAAACCAAGAACAAGACAAGTACAGTGAGGTTTAAAGAAACTCCTGCACACTGACCATTTCGCTGTTCTTTCTTTAATAAACAACGTTTCGGTACTAGACCTTCATCAGGCCTGAAACGGCGTTTATTAAAGAAAGAACAGCGAAATGGTCAGCGTGTGGTAGCTTCTTTAAACCTCACTGTACTTGTCATGATGCCATGTTGCAGGTGGTGTTGATGGTGGGGTTGCCGGGTGTGGGGAAGAGCCACTGGGCCCAGGCTCACCTGGCTCAGCACCCAGAGAAGCGCTACACCCTGCTGGGCACCGACGCCCTGATGGCCTGCATGAGGACCACGGTGAGTCCATACACACCTCTCCCAAAGAAATGGCTACCTTCACAGAGATCAGTACCCACACACATACTGAAAATGAGTGCATACAATGTGCATGAGTGCATACACATGGTATGTACCGTATGTACACCACTTAGTGTGTGCGTGCATGAATGCATGTGGTGATGCTCCAAGGAAGTTGACTCTTCTTCAGTAGATGTGTGTGTGTGTGTGTGTGTGTGTGTGTGTGTGTGTGTGTGTGTGTGTGTGTGTGTGTGTGTGTGTGTGTGTGTGTGTGCGCGCGCGCGCGCTGTGTTTTCATAGGATGCTGAGAGCTATGCTCCAAGACGGCTTGTCCTCCAGCAGGCCACTCAGTGTGTGTGTGTGGGTGCATCCCAATATGTGACCTTGCCTCCTCCACTTGTGCTTGTCTCCTCGTCCCGCCTCCTGGCCCCTCCTCCGTGGAGAAAACGATAAAGTTTCCCAGCTGTCAGCCTCGCCACAACAACTTTTGAGGGACTGTTTTTCATTCACCATCCCAATTGCAAATGAGAAAAAGACTTTACAATTGAGCTTTTGCAAGATATTGAAATATAATGCTGTTGTCAGTGATGTCATCATGACGAGAAGCAAGTGGAGGAGGCAGGTGGAGGAGACAAGGTCGCATATTAAAACGCACTCTCTGTGTGTATTTTAATAGGAAGTTGAGAGCGATGCTACAAGGCAACTGGTCCTCCAGCAGGCCACTCAGTGTGTGACGGAGCTGATCAGGGAGGCAGCAGGCAGGAGAGGAAACTACATCCTGGACCAGGTGGGAACCAATACAACACAACCAATACACAATACATTCTTCTTCTTCTTCTTCTTCTTCTTCTTCTTCTTCTTCTTCTTCTTCTTCTTCTTCTTCTTCTTCTTCTTCTTCTTCTTCTTCTTCTTCTTCTTCTTCTTCTTCTTCTTCTTCTTCTTCTTCTTCTTCTTCTTCTTCTTCTTCTTCTTCTTCTCATAAAATAATTGAAACATTATCTTTGTCTGTCAATCCAATCCCCCACTCAGAGCAGTGTGTACCCCTCAGCTAGCTGTCATAAGATGATTATAATAATAACAAGGACATGACAATAAAAATGTGATATTTGTCTTCCAAATGTGCCCCACCCTGTCCAGTTATTACAAACACAGTATCTGTCTACTAAATCCTCTTTCAGATGACTTTGTCATGGGCCTGGCCAAAGCTGTAAGCAGCCCTGGCCGCCGGTCCACTCTGCAGTTCTTCTCATTGTATAAGCCCTCTAAATGTCTCCCACCCTTATCCAATGTGTCAGAACTCAGATAATAATATTGTAATAATTATAATTAATAATATAAGTATTATCAATTATTACTAATAATATGTATTATTCTAGGCCAATGTGTACGCCTCAGCGCGGCGCCACAAGATGCTCCTGTTCAGCGGGTTTCGGCGGAGGGCGGTGGTGGTCTTCCCCTCGGAGCAGGACTGGAACGCGCGGCGGGTACAGCAACAACGGGAGCGGGGCAGCGCCATGACACAGGAGAACCTACTGAAGATCAAAGGTCAGACACGCCGAGAATCCAAATCTGTTTGCCCTGATGAAGACTGATTGTACTCGAAACCCATAGGCGTTATCCATTAAAATAAAGGATTTTTAACTTTATTCACTAAGATCAGTGTGCCTCGGATCATTCTGACTACCACTTTCAACAAGGAACCTTCTTTTTGGACCTTCACATTTTGGAGATAGTCACAAGCCAATTACTGAAGTTATCATGTTCTTTCTGAAAGCACCTGATTCTTTTACGAACAATTGACCGAACGCAGCACTCTCCTTTTCCTCTTTTTTGACGCCGAGAATATACTCTCTCAGAAATATTTAGGGGTGTAAATAATAATCTAAACGTATCGATGCATCGATCCTACAGTCGATGATCAAATCGAATCGTATGGTATCATGGGCCTTTCTTAAGTATCGCTTCATCGAATCGCTGGCCCCTGCCCAATGCCTTAGCTCCATAACATAATAGAACTGGATAAGAAATTGGAAAAAAGTGTAATCGAATCGAATCATATTGTATCGTGGGCCATTCTTAAGTGTCAGAAATAATCGAATCACTGCCTTAAGAAATCACTATCAAATTGTATCGTCATGGAGGCTGTGATTTTCACCCCCAGAAATATGCATAAAAACACTTTTCATTCATGCATGCGAATCCAGAGAAATGTAGGTCACAATGTGGATGTTAGAAATTTTAGTAATTTACATGACTGCTAATAAATTGTTGTGCATGAACTACACAACAAAATTATTATCCAATTTTGATGTTGGGAAGTGACACACACGACTTGAGATTGGGCAGCTGAAATTCTGTCGACGCTACGCCAGATTGTCATAACGGGTGGTTTCAGGCAACAATCAGGCTTAGAGTCTCGTAGTTTGAGTACAGCTTTATTGACATGGTTGCAGGGAAATCCTTCTCACTGTCTGCAAGAGCTCCAGATGGTAGTCACTTATGCTTAACAGTGCTGTGTGTGTGTGCGTGTGTGTGTGTGTGTGTGTGTGTCTTTGACTCAATTCTAAAGTTGTGATCAAGAATCTAAATTAACCCCTGCCAACTTAGCATCTACTAGCCAAATTGGCTAGTGGTGAAAAAAGGTAATTTAAAGCCCCGGTTGTGATGTATAAATGTAATATATAAATATAAGTGTGCTATATAAATGCTTGTTGTTGTTGTGTGCAGTGGGTTTCAAGATAGTAGTCACTTCTGCTGAACAGTGCTGTGTGTGTTTGTGTGTGTGCGTGCAGTGAGTTTCACGCTGCCGGAGGTGGGAGATCTGTTGGAGGAGGTGGTGTTTACGGAGCGGCCCCGAGAGGAGGCACAGAGGCTGCTGGCAGCCTACAAGGAGGAGGCGCGAGAGGTCCTCCCCACGCCGCCCAAACGCAAGAAGCAGAAGTACAAACACAAACCCAATCACTGCAGACCCCCTGCACATGGCTGGAAGACCTGGAACGCCCCATACAGTACGTGGCATCGACGATTGGTTAATTAGTTGATTAATCAATTAATTGTTTTCTAATTTAGCATGTCTGTTTATTTTTCTAATAATAATCATAATGAATGCATTGGTATATTGATACTTTAATACTGATAACATTACAGCAATATAATTCATACAAACATCAAAGCTAAATGTGTTAAAGTACACAAAACCAGTAAAAGGGGACAAGCACACTGCTAGAAAACCTGGAACGCGCCTTACAATACATGGCATCGACAGTTGGTTAATTAGTTGATTAATTAATATTTTTTTTTATTTGGCATGTGTGTTCATTTTTTCTAATTATAATCATAATGAATGCATTGGTATATAATTTTAAAGCGCATTTCATACAAACGCCATGGCTAAATGTAAGGTACACAAAATTAAAAGGACCGAGGCGTTTTGATGCTTACTACTGCATGTTCATCATTAGGCACCGTAAGCATGTTTGGTGACCTGCATATGACACTTGTTTTGCTCATGGCTGTCAGACCATTTGAAAAAATGCCCGCACACACTGAGCATTTCACTGTCTTCTTTAACACATATTGTGTATCGAAGAAAACAGCTATATGGTTGGTGTGCAGGTTTTTTTTTTTCGAATTGTCTGATCAGTGAATCACGTCTGATTAGTGACCCATGGGACATCTCCTACACACCTGCCAGCTGAGGTGTGAGGAAAATAAAATCACTTATGCTTGTTTTGCTTATGGCTGTTCCTCCAGGAAGGGACCCAGGCTGGACGGGCCCGCCTCCCCCTGTCCCCTCACCATACTGGGGGCCTCCATCATGTACCAGACAGGTAGGTGCCATCACTCTGGAAAACGGCTGTATACAACGTACAGGTCTGATCATGTCGGGCTTAACTGAGGTTGTTTTGATAGGCTATTTCAGTTAATAGAGGTGTTAAAAAGGTTGCATGATTTTCTTCAGCTATTAGGTTGTTGCAAGAAGTTGCAAAATCTGTGATAGTTACCAGTGCTGATTTTAAATGGTAATGTAGGGTAATGTAGGGCTTACAAATTATGTGATTTTGCTGTATACACCTAGCGGTGCCTTGCTCAGCACCTCAGTAGGTAGCTGTTGCCTTTGGCCAAGAGCAGATGTCTTCAGATGGTGTCCAACCTTCTCTGGGTGTTCAGCCCTACACCACAACACACTCCAGTTGGTGGGCCCGCAGTGAGTGGCCAGTTCACTGCCCATCTGCGCCTGGCCTCCAGCTTTCCTCCTCTCTCTCCTACTCCACAACCAACATGAGGCGCATAGAGCTTGAAAGTGACGTCACTTCCCCCGATTTCATGGGACCTCAACAGCGTTTTTAGCCGAAAATCATAGCGTGTAATCCAATGGCGGTTTTAAAAAGATATTTCGATCCCCTTCGGGTTGTGCCACGAGCTCCATATATGTTGTTTCTGATATTTTTGTTTAATTTTTCGTACGAACCCCCAAACTTTTTAGAAAGCTGTGTTTCTTCACATTTTTCATGCAGACGGCCTCGGAACAAAGCATTGATACTTCTGCAAGAATAATCTTTATCTAGCCTCTTAAACAGCATATTTGTAGCTCAGCGCATATAATGACTGAGATCAGAAGATAAACTCGCTACCATGTTGTTAGATGGTCAGCTTAGGTCCCGTGAAATGCGGAACTAAGGGGCGGGACTTTCAAGCTCTATACTCATGAACGGCGTGACGTTTTCCATGTGCGTTACGCCCATTTGTGGGGGAAAACAACCCATGCAAGTCAATTGGTGATGTTGGGGTTTAAAGGATAGTTCCGGCGTAAAATGAAAGTTTCACCATCGCTTTCCCATGCCACATAATGTATCTAATGATGAACCATTCTGGGCAATGCCGCGCCGTTATGGAGTTAGCTTATTTTAAGCTTTTTGGCGAAAAACGCAGCCAATGCATCACGGCGGGGCCAATTATAGGCCTATTATTTTCTGATGTTTCCCCGCTATAAACAACTTCAAAAACGCTACACACTTCATCACAAAGGTCTCGTCAATCAAACCGAGGCACAGAGAAGATCATCGGACCACACAGTATTCACTGGCCAGTGTTTTCAGAGGTGTCTCACTGTTGCAACTCTCTGACCCGGATGCAGGCTACTCAATCATGTGGCTAGGTAGGCTGGCTAAACATGGTCCGCGGTTCTTACACCGGCTGCGAACGTAAAATGAAAAGCTGGAACCCCGACCGTTTTCACAGACTGCCACTGTCTAAACCAACCATATTATGGGAATGGCTAATAGCATAAGAAGTGGACGAAACTGACATAAAAACCCTGAGGGATCTACACACTCACACTACACGGTGAACCCCAGTACACGGCAAACCAAGATTAACACATCTAAGTAAAAATAAAACAAACAGAAGGAATAAATCTAAAACACTTCAATCAAAGAAACAAAGACGGCATTCAATGGAAGGAAGTGGAAGTGAATTTATGCTGCTTGCACGGGCTATGTCACCTCTGGGTCCTAATGCCCCATCCAGCCAACCCACGGCAAACTCATGCAAAACATAGGATGGCCACATGTCTCATACCATTTTGTAGGCCTACTACAGGTCCCACTGGCTACATGTGTGCTTTTGATTAATGGCTGTGGAACCACAGCCATACACTGTCTGTCAATCAGTGTAGCCAGATGGAAAATGCTGAATTATCGTAGCAAAACCTCAAAATTGTCGTTTTTGGGAGGAAATGAATCGTACAAGACCCAAATTGTTGTTTCAAGGCATTTAAATGAACTGAATGACAGCGCTGAAATTATCGTATGTCATGTTTTTGTTAATCGTACGGAGGTCAAAATGGACAAAATCATAATACAAATACGATAATTATCGTACATCTGGCAACACTGCTGTCAGTCAGACTTAGTGACGTTGGTTTTGTTTGTTTCAGGACATGTATGACCCCATGAGACCACGGAACTGCTATGGCTGCTATGGCTCACAGGTAAGAGGAGACCAGCCTGTTTTTTGTGTGTGTGCTAACCATTGACGTTCATACTTGGATCCCAAAAACATTTGCGAGATTACTAACGCTGTGGATTTGCGGAAATGGTGCTAACAATGTTGCTTAGCAGAAACGCAGAACAAGCACTGAAAGGGCGATTGAAAGAATTCTAAAACAATTGTATCAATCAAGACAACTACCTATTCTAATTGAACATTAAAACAATTTAATAGCCCTCAAAAACAGAGGCAAAGCTGGAATACATATTTAGATTGTTTGAAAAGGAAGGGAAACTATCGTGTGAAACAGTGTAAAATCGGCAAGAATTCTAAAGGAGCTATCTACTACAGTGTTTCTCAACAGGGGTGCTACAGCCCCCCAGGGGGCATTGGGAAGGATACAGCTGAGTGGGGGCAGGGCTTAGTTCTCATTGGGGAATATTAGTCCTTTATTTTTCTAAACTATGGGGGGCATTGGAAGGCTTATGATGAGGTCAGGGGGGCGTTGGAAGGCTTATGATGAGGTCGGTCACCATTGTTTGTTTTTCCTTTTACAGTGGAATGCATTCTATGGAGCCACAGCACCTTTCGTTGACCGCAGCAACACTGCCCTGGCCTACTGGTGAAGTGCCGCTACAAAGCCCTGACAAACCTTCAGTGAGCACAACTACACAAGCCCTGGATATGACCCACGAGACGCTGCATCAGCCAAACGTAGTAGTGAAACACTGCTGCTACTACGCCCAATGTACGAACTGTACATACCAGACTCCATCATCACACTAGCTCAGGAAGGCAGATCACTGACCGATATTACTTTTGTAAAAAAATATTATTTGGTTGGGTTTTTAAAATAAATAGATATATATTTACCATTTTTAAAGCAAAATAACTTGTGATATGAGTGTGAGAGAGGCTGCTGTGGAGGCTCAGACCATGAACAAGGTGTTTATTTTCTCACTTGTGGTGTTTTGATGTGATATTGCCAATTTTCAGACATTCATGCAGAGTGATGTTGACAGTCACAGACACAGGGCTTACAGTAATTGCAATGGCTGCACTATACTAATGTTTTGTCAATCTTCTGCAAACTTAAGTTACGTAACCTTAGTGACGTCCAGGTGGGAACGACCACAAGGCCATGTGCATAAGAATGCATTGCTTTTAAAGCACCTGGTCATTTCAAACGTGACTGAAGAAGTATCATGACATTATGTGACCAGGCTGTATTGCATTTAACCTCAGGAAATTGAATGATTGAGGCTTTGTATTTCAAGGATTTCTGTTTCTTACTATGCATTTTGCAATTCTAATTCTGAGTATGTATGAAAATAATATTGTTTGAATGATTTTGTTGAAAAATACATAAAGAAAGGGAAAAAATGACCCAATTCGATCCGAGCTGTTGAAAAGACGATTTAATACTTTACATACACCATGTCGTTGCACAATAGAGACAATCACACACACCCAATCCCCTGAACCAGCAGTGTCATAGAAACATACATGTACAAGTCAACAAAGTTATTGTACTAACCGTTGTAAAAAAAAATGCCATTTAAAATTGGCATGGGACACATTTTAATCCTGAAGGAGTCGGTATTGCTTTTTCTTATCTGCCTTAACTAGACATTCCTTGTGTTTGCTGTGGTAAAGCCACGGTACTCCTGTATGCTGTATTTCAAAGGAGATGAAACGAATCCTTTTGTTCTGTGCTATGCAACACGTTCCAGAATGGTTCCAAGTTTTGAAAGAAAAGAATAAAAACGATATATTTATTCTGTTAAATATCTGCTTCTGTGGTTGTTATTTACATGGACTCTTGGCAGTAAAGTTAAATACTGTACATGTGCAGGAGCAGAGTTGTATAAAAGTACAATTACTCTTACAACACCAGTGGTACAGTATATTACATGATTTAAACTTTGTAATTTCATACCACTAGTGTTGTACTTACATCTGTAAGAGTACTTTTTACAACTCTATGCAGCAGCAGCAGCAGCTATCGTGGGGGTGCCGATGTCTTGGTCGACATAACCAGCTGGTGAAGTATGATGGCTCCTTTAGCTGATGGACACAATTCCAACCACAGGGGGGAGCTGTTGTTTAGACTCAATAATTCCTTCAGACAAAAAGAATAGAATGAAAAGAAAATACATTACAAATTAAAATGTTTATTATAATTAGACATTAATAATATATTCACTTTATATTACAATATATTATATATATATATATACAATATTATCATTATAAAACATTTGTATTAAAGGAATATAAATATTTTATTATTATGCATCACAACTTTAGACTAACCAACTACGGCTGTAGTTGTAAACAGTATATACAGTATAGTGTAGTAGTATATACCATCAGAAACAATTATAGTGACAGTAATGTGAGCGATGCTCTGCGCTTACCGTCTCCTTCAGAAAAACGATGTCTGTGGATTCGTTAGCCTCCGGGCCTCCGAGCGTGTAGGTGGCTTTGACCTGCTCTGCTGTCAGAGAGCACCTGTCCAAAAAGTACACGGTCAACATTACATGACACTTAGCTGACACTTTTATCAAATCAGCTTAGACTTAGCTTACACGTTTCTTTAAGTGATTAATTGGAATACACCTCAAATTCAGTCTCTTTTTAATCATTTATAGCATTGCCTGTTTAGATGACTAGTGTAGATAGATAGACAGATGGATAAATAGACAGATGGAAAGATAGATGGATAGATCTGGAATAACTGGATGAAGCTCTGAAGATGATGCCCTCTATCTCCGACTTCAAAAAACATTAAGTGAACTAATACAAACCTATAGCTAAAATCACCTCTTCCATGGTTAGCTGGATTGTGCAGGTGTGTGTGTGTGTGTGTGTGTGTGTGTGTGTGTGTGTGTGTGTGTGTGTGTGTGTAAATGTGATGTATGCAAATCTGTGTGTCTGTGAATGTGTGAGTGTGTTTTCAAATGGTTACTGCCTGCCACAACTGCTAAATGTCTCTTGTAACCACTCTGTATGCTGAAGAATGAATGCAGGTTGTTATAACGGTTTTGCACATTTGTATGCCTGACAATCTCTTTTTTTTCCTTCACTTATATTTGCCACAATGCACAAATGCGGGCCCCAGCTTATAAGCTTGTATTTAGCTCCTTATGGGGCAGAGCATGGCAACCCGACCGAAGCCCGACGGGCCGGGTCGGAACCCGACGGGCCGGGCCGGACTCGGACAAAAAAAATAGAATATCTGTCGGACTCGGGTCGGACTCGGGCTTGAAGCAAACAGATATTGTGAAAAGTGTAAGCAACCAGAGGAAACGTTTCAGTTCACGCAAACGGCAGTTTTGTGATTAAAAAATAAGTAATTGAATATGCATAAATGAAAATGTTGGTAGGCTACTCATGCGAGTGATTATTATTGGCTGTATGCACGCGCCAGTTACCAGTGGCAACATGGACGCTCACTCCCAGTCAGCCGAGCAGGAATGCCGAGTCAACTTGCTTTCTTAATAAGCGCCAAATCAACAGTTGTCAGTGAACGCGTGGTCTTTTGTTGTAGGCCTAGTGTAGGCCATGTTTTAGCATGCCTTCGGTGCTGTCTTAAATGTTGAACATAAAATGACGAAGTTTGTCACTGCATTGCTCGCCAAGGATTACATTTCCAGCAAGGGGTAGCAACTAGCAAGGAGCATAATATGGATTAAAGAAGACGCACACGCTACGTGGAGTTGCCTAAGGTAGGGGCGAAGAGGTTTCCTGTTACTATTTTGTCCGCTGTGACATTTCATGTCCTTCACGTAGGTTCTTAATTCTTATCACTTTTACTGTAGCCTACAGTTGTAACTATGCGCGTGCAACCTTTCCTGATTTTATATTGACCGCATGGGCATAAGGGGAAATGACATTGGAGGGCCGAACAGGCTACTGTTCTTCGGGGTGAACTTATAGCCCATCCTTCTTAACGACAAGGAGTGGCATCTTCACCGGCTCGCGGGGATTTATTTGCACTAACAGTAACGTAACAAATGCGTCCATAGCCGCGCTGACTGCATCCAAACCGTATTCGTTAGTTTTCGCCTTTCTTATCCTCTCACGCCCCTCCCATGCATTTGATCACCGCACCCAACATCTCTGGTCTAACCGAAAGAAACATAAGGTGCGCTGTCACATGTAGGCTATGCGTGTGTTTATACTTACTATGCGTGCGTAACTAAATTAGGCTACTGCAAATTGCCTCATCCTAGTTGCCTATCCTGGCTATTTATCACGTGCTATTTTGAGTATGGAGGAGCCCACATAGAAAATCTTGCTTGCGCACAGGTTCTGTTGTTATTATAGTGGTCTCGGGCTTCGGACGGGTTCGGACACAAACATTTTAATTAGTCTCGGGCTCGGGTCGGGGTTGATCACTTTTCTGTCGGCTGAGGGCCGGGCTCGGACAGAAAAAAACGGCCCGAGCCACGATCTATTATGGGGACCCTCTCCCTCCACACAAATATACCTTTTTCATAACTGAAAGTCTAATGATGGTGTGAAGAGAAATCATTCATTCATTCATGAAGGGTATTGGTTACAGCCCCTGGAGGAATCTGAGGTTAGGTGCCTAGATCAAGGACACTTGAGCCATGCATTGATGTGGGGGCAGAGGTAGAGCTGGGATTTGAACCTGCAACCTTCTGACCAAAGAACAACTTTGGTAGGCAAAGGCATAATAATGGTGTGTGTGTGTGTGTGTAACTGGTTTAATGTTTAATGTACCTGACGTAGAAGTTTGCACTGTGTCTGCCAATCCCCAGTCTGTCTGTGTGTGTGTGTGTGTGTGTGTGTGTGTGTGTGTGTGTGTGTGTGTGTGTGTGTGTGTGTGTGTGTGTGTGTGTGTGTGTGTGTGTGTGTGTGTGTGAGAAACCGGTGTTTGCCGGTATTTGGTTGGGATTTGAACCTGCAACCCTCTGATCGAAGATCATCTCCCTAACTTCAATGAAGTACCTTCAGTCGGCAAAGGCATTATGACGGTGAGGGAGAGAGAGAGAGTGTGTGTGTGTGTAACTGGTGTTTACTGTACATGACATAGGACTCTGCGCTGGGTCTGCCAACACTGGTGTGGTTCAGGGCAATGCCCAGTGTGCTCTACAGCAGTGGTTCCCAACCTTTTTCTTCAGGGACCCATATTTTTACCATTGTAAGCTTTGGTGACCCAACCGCGCGAGCGCCCACACAAGAGGGAGTAATATGATACTCTGTTTCCTGCGAAAACCCATTTTAGTTAGGCCTATCATTTTATTCGTCTAACGGTAGAATATAGAGTAAATGTTTAATGTAGCACTTACATTTTGATGCTTTTATGCATATATTAGTTTAGATGCTTTGTCATTTATTCAACATGGGCTATATATGGTAATACAATTAAACCCCTTAAAATCAAGAGGGCACCGCGACCACCTGTGGATCTTTGGCGACCCATAGGTTTGGTCCCGACTCCCGACCCATATAGTCAGCCTGCCATCCGCAGCTAAGGTGCTTAAATAAACTTTTGATGGCATTTTTTGTTAAAAGTTGGCAACCATGCTAGAAGTTATCAGCATGGGCTAAGGTTTCAGAATCACCTGGTTGCCAACACGGAACTTGACTTTTAAGGTCAAATATGAAGGTCAAGAGGTCAACCACGGTCAAATAACAGTGTTATTTAGTTAAAAATTGTTACAAAGTTGTTAAAAGTGGGCAACCATGCCAGAAGCCATCAGCACGGACTAAGGATTCAGAATCAACTTGTTGCCAACACTGAACTTGACCTTTAGGGTCAAATTTGAAGGCCAACAGGTCAAAAACAGGGTATTTTCTTGCTAATCTTTGTTGGGAACTGTATATTCATGGAATTCTTTTTCAAAAGTTGGCAAGCATGCCAGAAGTTATCAGCATGGGCTAAGGTTTCAGAACTTGACTTTTAAGGTCAAATATGAAGGTCAAGAGGTCAACCACGGTCAAATAACAGCGTGGTGGAGGGCGGGTGACAAGCGTTATTTAGTTAAAAATTGTTACAAAGTTGTTAAAAGTGGGCAACCATGCCAGAAGTCATCAGCATGGACTAAGGATTCAGAATCAACTTATTGCCAACACGGAATTTGAGCTTTAGGGTCAAATTTGAAGGTTAAAAAGGTCAAACACTATATATTTTAAGGTTTGACTTTTTGGGGGACTGTGTTCGTGGAAATCTTTTTCAAAAGTTAGTAACCATGCTAGAAGTTATCAGCATGGACTAAGGTTTCAGAATCACCTGGTTGCCACGAGGGAATTGACCTTTAAGGTCAAATATGAAGGTCAAAAACAATGTATTTTCTGGTTAGTCTTTTTTGATGATCTTTATATCCATGGAATTATTGTTTTCAAAAGTTGGCAACCATGCTAGAACGTATCAGCATGTACTAAGGTTTCAGAATCACCTGGTTACCATATGGAACTTGACCTCTAAGATCACATTTGAAGGTCAAAAGGTCAACCGAGATCAATAAAAAAAATCAGTTTTTTGGTGATGTGCTTTCATAAAATAGTTGTTTGCATGGTACTGTATATTGAATAATTAGTAGGCCTATAATTTAATGTTTGATTTGGCTTATCATGGAGGGGCTCTGGCCTGTCATCCTTAGACATTCACCATAGCTCATTAGCATAAAATTAACTTAAACTTGTATTCATTCTGGTCATCTCAATTACTTTATTACTTTATTCTTCTTTGTGAAGCACATTAAGCTGCTGGTATGAAATGTGATATGCCTTGGCTCACCAGTGAATTTGCTTCTTTCCATAGAAAAAATAATGACTTCAGTTATTTCTGATGTGTTTCAAATGGTTATAGCAATGAAGGATACTTGCTGATTTGCTATGTCATATCATGGTTAGGAAATAACCTACAGTAAGAGTAGAGCAAGTATTGCACACTTCTCTTGATGTTCTCATGGCTACTGTAGAATGTTCTGTTGCAATTTCCCAGGCTTGAGTTTTTGTGTCACCTGTATAAAGCACCATGCTTATCTTTGGGTATTGATCGACTATTTTCAGAAGACAAAAAGGCAATTGATATGTTACCACCAAGTGATGCATATGGATTGCATCTTGCATAAGCAAATCAGCAGGCAAATGTATGGCTGCAGTCTGACAAAGTACATATTGACAAAGACACTGAGGAGACAGGTGGTTGGAAAGTTGTAGACCAACACTTGATGGCTGTGTGGTAAAGGAAACCTCCAGTTCCACATAGTAGCTTATTACTGATAAGATGTGGTTGTAGAACCAAGTGGGCAATACATGCCTGCAGTTCCCTGAGGAATGGACAGCCCTGTATACCTGCATGTGATTAAAATGTAGAATGTTTAAACGCCGTAGGGATAGAACATGATCTGGATGACACAACCTTTTTGTAATAACAGCAACAATAGCTCCTTTAAATACATAAATATCCAGTATGTACTGACATCACATTTGAATTTTAATTATTGTTTTAATTATGATTGAAGTAAAGAAACAATATGATCAATTCCATTCTTGTTATTGACAATTTGCAATAATCACTTTCACTCATACCCTAATAATAAAGACTATATAACTTCTAAATATACAGTCCCCTAAAGTATTGGAACAGAAAGGCAAATTTCCTTGTTTTTGTTGTTCACTGAAGACTTGGGTTTAAAGGTGATCTAAGTATAATTAAAAGGTTAATTAATCACTGTCCAGAGTCATCTGATACTTACAGTAGGTGAAGTGTGACTCTCGCGACCACTTCCACCGTCCACTGTCAGAAAACCCCAAATGCAACTTTTGACAGCGCTGTCCGCTTCGGGAGAAACCTCATCAAAACCGTGTTTTATTTTCTTTACAATTATTTGTTCCAATACTTTCACTCACCTAAAATGATTTAAATAATATGAAATATCTCCTCCAAGTACTAATTATTCAATACATAATGCAAACAACTTGTATTTTATGAAAGCACATCACACAAAAAAAAACCTTTTTTTTTTTTTTACCCCGATTGACCTTTTGACCTTCAAATTTGACCTTAAAGGTCAGGTTCCATGCTGGCAACCATGGACCGTGAAACCTTAGTCCATGCTGATAACTTCAAGCATGATTGTCAACTTTTGAAAAAGAATTCCATGAATATGAAGCCCCCCTCCAAAAAAGGCAAACCAGAAAATGTATTGTTTTTGACATTCAAATTTGACCTTAAAGGTCAAGTTCCATGTTGGCAACCAGGTGATTCTGAAACCTTAGTCCATGCTGATACCATCTAGCATGGTTGCTTACATTTGAAAAAGAATTCCATGAATATACAGTTCCCAAAATAGACTAACCAGAAAATACATTGTTTTTGACCTTTAAATTTGACCCTAACGGTCAAGTTCCGTGTTGGCAACAAGTTGATTCTGAATCCTTAGTCCATGCTGATGACTTCTGGCATGGTTGCCCACTTTTAACATCTTTTTAACAATTTTTAACTAAATAACACTGTTATTTGACCGTGGTTGACCTTTTGACCTTCATATTTGACCTTAAAGGTCAAGTTCCGTGTTGGCAACCAGGTGATTCTGAAACCTTAGCCCATGCTGATAACTTCTGGCATGGTTGCCAACTTTTAACAGAAAATGCCATCAAACATATATTTTTGGGGCTTGGCAGGCTGACTATAGTACTTATAACTGTGTGTGTGTGTGTGTGTGTGTGTGTGTGTGTGTGTGTGTGTGTGTGTGTGTGTGTGTGTGTGTGTGTGTGTGTGTGTGTGTGTGTGTGTGTGTGAGAGAGTGAGTGGTTTATTGTACCTGACGTAGAACTCAGCACTAGGCCTCCCAGCGCTTGTGTGGTTGAGAGCTATCCCCAGCAAGATGGGCTCACTCAGGCAACTCAGGGGGATGTTCACCTGCCATTGGAGAACAGGAACATGGGGTTACATAGTGTACCTTAGTGCTCAAAATAATAGCTGTGTCTTTACAAAGACTGAGTGAATGTCAAAATTCTTCAAATAAATTCTACTTTCATGAGCAAAAATGCATTGAGGACACAGCACATTATATTTCAAAGCAAGAACATTGGGAAAAGTAATTCAATTTTATAACATTTAACAGAAATCTAATGTTCAAAACAATGGCAGTGCTGATATGTCTTTGGAAACTCAAATGTACTGTACGCACGAAAGAATTCTGGAGATCTTTGCTGAGCATCCTTATCTAATATTTTGTTGCATAACCATGGTTTCTGATAAATGCTTCGCATCTGTGCTTCATAGAGTTGACCAAAGTCTGACAAAGGTCAACGGGTAGTGCAGCCCAGGTTAATTGAATTACATTCCATAATTCCTCTGCATTTCTTGGTTTTACCTCATGAGCAGCATTTTACCCCCGTTGAGAAACACTAGTGTAGATAGACATCAGGGTTCACGTTAGCCGGCTGTGGCCGGACATTGGCCGTTTTGCATCATGAATGACCGGCAAAATAAAATGTGACCGGCCAAAATGTCCGACAAAAAATGACTAAAATTAATCAGTAAATAATATTAGCTCATTTTAAATACTGAATGTTACACAAAACACCAGTGATATGAAACTGAACAAAGCCGAAAATAGTTATGAATAGCCTATGTAAATGAGCGTCATAGTCTAAACCGCACGCAATAGTGTTGCTTGCGCTCTCGTCCCCCACGGTGTTCTCCCCAATCAAGTTGCTTCCCTATCACTTGACTCACGCTGGCTGATGTCGAGGAACAATTCAGGGTTTTTTTTTATTTATTTTATCAGTAAACACAAAGGGCATTGCGCTTGCAAAACCGTTTCATGCCCAGTTTCCAAGTCAAGCCTGGGACCCAATGCCATGGCATGCGCAGCATCGCAGCATCGAATCACTTTCACTTTTACCTCTGCTGAAAAATGATGGTGGATCTCCAAGTAGGCTAGGCTACAGTCGAGGGTCAAATTAAACATTTCAGAGAACGATATGCTCATGAGAAGTCCCAGTAAAAGTGCATGCAGGGCTTTATCACTTTTTTCATCACCGGCCAAAATGGCTAGTGGATGTAGCCTATCTCACACGCCCACATAGCCTATATAGAGCGTCTTACGGAACGTGTCAATTCCCTTGAAAGCGCAGGAACGCAACGTAATACAGTTCAAATTTCAGTAGCGTTGTTACCGTTACTGCTCTTAGGCATACCCTCGTTACCCAATTTGAGTAGGGAAATCCTCTTCGGGTTTGCTGATAAAACACAATGTTTTCTGTCGATAACTTGGCTAGATATGCCTATGCGCGCAGCACGTTGGCTGGCTGTTTTTTTCCCTTTCAGTTTGTTCGAGCTCTCGGGTATGTGAAAGAGAGCGCACGTTTGCTCCTCGTACATACAAGCAGCTGGCTCTTTAACACCAGCCAACTGGCCCAATGCTAGTGAAATTTAAGTTTTGCTGGTAGAAAAGACCTATTTACTAGCCACTTTGACCCATTAGGGAGTGTGTGTTTGGCTATATGAGGGAAGGTCCGTTAGATATTCTAAATGTCCGGTATTCTGCAATGCAGCCGGCCACTTGTCCGGCCAGTAAGAATTCTAGCGTGAACACTGATAGACATATAGATAGATATAGATAGATGATATAATATTCCGAGCTGTGCATTCATGCTCACCTCGTCTCGAATCTCGGCCAACACGGAGGAGAAGATCTCTGTGAGAACCGCCTCCTCCTGCCCCTGCATAGTCTCCATGGTGATTTGGTCCTCACTGATGCCCTTACACACAGCCTATAAAAAGGGACAATAAAACCAATATGAGCTTCATTTCCTCACTGATGCCCTTAGACAAAGTGTAGCGAAGGGGAGTAGAGTTGGCCTGCCGGGACTTGAACCCGGCCCTTCTGGCGTAGTAAACCAGGGCTCTGACCGCTACATCAAAGAGCCAGACTCGCTGGCGTGGCAGTCAGAACACACCCGCAACCATAGTGGTCACTCCATCACACACAGCATATAAGAAGGGACATTAAAACTAGTGTTGCACTGATACCAATACCAGTATCGACCGGGGCCCCGATACTGCACTAAAATGGTGGTATCGGTATCGGCAAGTTCCAAAAAATAGGGCACCAATACCATTTACTACTCCGAATATTTTCCCAAAAGTTATAGCTGTTTGCTAGTTGTGTGGTGATGTTGCATAACCTTTTGGATGTTTTTGGGAATAAATAAAACCATTTTTTTTTAAAAAATGTTAACAAACAACTGCCCCCATTGCAATGACCAGAATCTCGGAAAAAGGCTGAAGGAAAAAAAATCTCAGGTACTGACAAGTCCAGGGTAGCGTGAGCATTACAACTGCATGTTGAAATTGGCTGGAGTTATCCTTTAATTGTGTCAAGTGTTTACCTTTGGTTCGGGATGTCCGCCAGGTATGTCCAGTTGTCCGGCGGCCTCCGCCACCTTCAGGCTCCTCCTTAGCAACACCACCTGTCCGTCAGCGGTTGCCATGACGGCGCCCACCCCTAGCGGCTGTGCCAGCAAGGCCTGCTCGTCCCCCAGCTGCGCCCTCCCCTTCTCCTGCAGCTCAGGCACGCTCTCCGACCAGTTGGTACCCAGGTAGTCCTTATAGCACGTCAGGCCCAGCTGCAGAGTACAGTTAAGTAGAGTACAGTGGAGTAGAGTAGTTACTTTAGCGGGGAGTAGAGTTACTTCAGAGTAGAGTACAGTACAGTGGAGTAGAGTAGTTACTTTAGCGGAGAGTGGAGTTACTTCAGAGTAGAGTACAGTACAGTGGAGTAGAGTACAGATTTTAGTGGATTATCTTAGAAGCATTCCTTGCAGTACATTAATTACCAATTAGTAACTAATTTTTGGGCATTAGCTGCGGTAGTACCAACTTGACGTCTGAGCCCAAAACCCATCATTGACCCTGAACTAGGGCATTGGGCAGGGGCCAGCGATTCGATTATTTTCAATACTTAAGAATGCCCCATGATACGATACGATTCGATCGTCGGCCGTAGGATCGATGCATCAATACATCATCGATCATTATATTTACACCCCTACTATCCATACAAACCTGCAGGCTGAGCAGAGCTGTCTCTCTCCTCTTCCTCTTCCTCCCTGCGTCTCCTGATTCATCCTCCACAGGTGCGGACTTCACTGAGACTGGGCTGCTTCCGTTTTCACGGTCTCCATTGACCCCAGTACCTGTGGACGTCACGACAGGGTTTATGCGGTCTCCGCTGTGGGACGTGGGAGCAACGATGGACGGTTGCGCATCATGCTGGCTGTGTGCTGCCGTCTTATTGTGACCAGTGTCTCTGGGACAGCAGCAGCTGTGTGGCGTGTGAGTGAAAGTGTCCGGTGTAGCCTTATCAACGTGGTCTTGTACTGACTTAGTATCATCACATGGTCTTGCCGTAGGTGTGGTAGTGGTAGCAGGAGGAGTGGGGTGTTGGGGATTGGTCCATTTCGCTGAGTGAAACCTGAATTTGGCTCCATTGAAAAGCCAGGGCTCTCTTGCGATCCTCTCCTCCCACAGTGATTGAATGTGCGTCTCTGCCTCTGGTACAGAGTGCCGGTTGAACCTGAATGGGAGAGGTGGGGCAAAGTTATTACTACGCAAACTTTTGTTCTCAATGGGTCCTTAAGCTTTTTAATGCTAAGCCAAGGCCAACCCTGCATAGCCTGGGAACTCCCATACTGCCTAGTTCTACACAATCGTTTCGATCTGAAAGACAATCTCACTTGTGATTAGGTCTGGTGGTAACCAGGCAAAACCCTGCGTGGGAATTGCATTGGATCCCGATACAGCACAAGTAAAGGGTAGCTGAAACATTTGCCATTAAAATATGAAGCCTAGCTACTGACTGATATCATATCTGAATCAAAAAGTAAATGATACATAATTTATAGTGAAGTAAACAAATTTGATCTTGCAGAAACCAGTAAGCCACACAGCATTTCTGATCTGTGACAAAGAATGTACAGCATCTAACACCTTCTTTGTCTGTGAGTAACCATGATTTTGCTCGGCCAAGATGTGGCCTGTGTTGTTATTTATTTACCTCGAGGACAGTTCAACTTGCACTTGATCTTCTCGCAGACCCCGCCAGGTCCCACAGTGAAGCAAAACAGACACTTCTGGGTCCATTTTTTCCTTCCTCACTTGTAAATTGCTATGCCAGTGGAAGCACTCGGACTGCAGTCGGTCTGAACACCGTTTGAAGTTTCGAGCAAGCTATTGTGGTAATCCGGAAGTCAAGGAAATTCTAAGTAGATGAGCAGTAGATGAGAAGTTTTAAAAGCCAGTATTCACCTGTCAACATACTGGTGTCCAGCAAATTGATAGTGATGTTGGGCGAAAGTAGTAGTAGCCTTCCTTTACTCTTGGTAATCAGTCACTATGATCGTGTCAAGTGCCATCGGTCACATTGTTCTGGGAACAGGTCATTCAAGTTTACAGTTAAAAGAAATCCTCAGCCATCATTAGTGGAGTCTGATATATCTGATTAGGAAGTGGGTAAAAGGTTCCGTTGCCATTAGCTACAGCTGCTGTAAAATTTAACCAGCATTGCATTCGGGACTGCCCAAGTAATTATTCATTTCCGATTATAGGCTGATTAACTGTTACGTTTTACAAAGTTTGCACGGCTGTATTGAGTGCAAGAGTTGCGATACTTGGCTACGTTCTCGTTAGCATGATATTAGAGCTTGTTTAGTAGGCTATGAAGCTAATCTTGCTCTGCAGTCACTTACTTTAAACCCGACTGCCTGGTTGTTGTCTGTTTGTTTCGAGAACGACGTGTTTGGTGTTATCTATTCAACAAAAGTTAAATGTGTAATGATGGGCTCTTGTTCGTCAATCATTCACTTCGGACGTCTGGTGTCTGGAAAAACTCATCAACGACACCGAAAAACTACAGGAAAGTTCACCGGATATCAAATCTTACGTCACACCCAAACCCCTCCCATAATACACACAAAACATGCGACGGCAGAAGTGCTAGCAGAGATCAGGTACAGTTAAAAATACTTACAAAATTGTGAAAAATACACTTGCCTTTTGATTTCTACTGCAGATGATGCATGCATGTTGACTTGTAAAATGCAAACCTGTTAGATAAAGCTGTTGGCAATGTATAAGCAGCAGCTGTTCGTGTTTTTTGCAAAGTGTTTAAGTTTTTTATTTTATTTTAAAACGACTTTACAATATTTTGTATGTAAATATACGTTGGACTGATTCGTGGCGTTTTGGCGCACTGTACGTTCCTAAATTAGTGTACTGGAAGTTGGAACAGTGTGTTCAGTTCATTCCCTATGTCTCCTCAGTTATGCAACTGCGGTGGCAGGTTTGGAGTTATGAAAGCTCTTTGTTGAGCCGAGTCCTCTAAACCTATTTTTAGGGATTTCATAGTAGGCCTGGCATGATATGACATGACCGGGGGCAAGAAATCATTCACAATGATACTTTCTGGCGCCGTTAACGCCAAAGGGGAGCAGCGTTTTATTATTACTGTCAATAGAGTACAGCCTGGCTATGGGCTAGCTCGTGTTATTGGTAGCTCAGTCAGTTTCTGGCTGGTCTTCATTGAGCTTAGTGAGCAGTGAATGAGCACCAACGTTGCTTGTGATTGTGCACCCTCTGTGTTCCTACAGACAGTTGTCTGTTACCACATGATGTGTACAACTATATTGTGGTTTATCCACATGAATGCTATTTCAACTTACCTAAACGCTGTTTGGTGCGCGTGCACAGACCGTGTTTACAAAACACTCCACACCACGCTGCTGGACTGATCAAAAGTCTTGTATGAGAGACTTGAACTCACTGACTCGAGAGAGTTCTATTCTCGGAGTTGTGTGTTGTTTGGAACATGTGGAAGACACGAGAGCAGAGTGAGTGGGGATGCTGACTGTGCATGGCCCATATGAATGGTACATTCAGTGCTCTCATGTCAAAACAAGCAGTGACAAAGCTCTGCCCCAAGTGGTCGGCCATAGGAACATGCAGTCTGATTCCAAGCAAAAGGCTGAATGAATTTTTATATGCATGTATTTTAGCAGGGGTCCCCACTCCCCAACCTTTCTGGGTCTTTATTTTGGCTACTGAGGGCTACTTCTGTTCAAAATCCTCTACTGATGTCTTGGCGTCATTCTCAAATCACACTATTATTGAATGATTATTTGCTTATCGGTTATAAAGAATAATCTCTTAATTAAATTCAGAAAAGCATTAACTGTGATTAAATCTGGTAGTTGTCACTGTTAACATCCTTGGTGGGCACCTCAGAAGCTCCTGGGGGGCTACCTGGCACCCGCGGGCACCATGTTGGGGACGCCTGTATTATAGCATACAGTCTACCACCCTCTCTCCCATCAAGTACGCTACCTATAGACTACTAAACTGTATTTTTTCACCATACCAGACAGATGGACAAGTAGCCTACAGTTTTTCTGCCAGTTTGTAAATTCAATATGGCCATTGTTTTTTTTGTTCAGCTCCAGCTGCCTTTTTAGTACCATTTACGTTTTACCTCATTATTGAAAATGACTGTTTTTTTGCCTACCACTGTGAAGTGATAGGCTAATGGGAATGAGTCTTGTTTTGTTATTATATAGTGATTATGTAGCTTAGTTATAATCAGGGCTTTAAATGAACACCAGCCAACCGGCCAAGTGATGGTGAGATTTGAGATTGGCTGGTAGAAAAGACCAACTCAATAGCCTATTTGACCCGTTAGGGAGTGTGTATTTGGCTAGTAAGATTAACATATTTTAGTCATTTTTGCTGGTGATGAAAAAAAGTTACTTCAGCGCCCTGGTTATAATTATATAGTTGTTGTCGTATCATTACCTTCTTCATCATACCATCTTCTATTTTTTCCCCCTCCAAGGTTGTTTTCGCTATTCCCTGTTGTCCACTCTCTGCGTCAGGATGCAGTTGGAAGCACATCTGCGTCTGTGCCATAGCTGTGTTTGGTACATCAAAACTGCAAAGCTCCTCTCCACACAGGCAGCCATTAACAGGTAAGGCAGAGAGGGAGGATGTGCTAAATGTATTTCGTGTGTGTGTGTATATGTGTTTGCGTGTGTGTGTTTGTGGATGGTGATTTGGTTGATTGATTGATTGATTGATTGATTGATTGATTGATTGATTGATTGATTGATTGATACTCCCATGCTTATAATCAACACGCACACGCACACACACACACACACACACACACACACACACACACACACACACACACACACACACACACACACACACACACACACACACACCAAGCAAACATGGCAGATCAGTTATTCTTCAAAGTTATGTCTCCAGTTTCCTTTTATGTCTCCTTGTAATTCAGTTGAATGGTAGTATAGTATATTTTATGTTTAAAGGTACACTGTGTAAGATTTGTAGTTGTTTATTTCCAGAATTCATGCTACCCATTCCTTTATGTTACCTTTTTCATGAATACTTACCACCACCATCAAAGTATTCATTATAACTGGAAAAATGGCACTTTTCATACATGAAAAGGGGGATCTTCTCCATGGTCCACCATTTTGAATTTGCAGAAATAGCCATTTTTAGCTGTAAAAATGACTGTACTTGGGCTATAATACAAACCCCAACTCTGGTGAAGTTGGGACGTTTGGTAAACAGTGAATAAAATCAAAATGCTATCATTTTCAAAACATTCAATCTATTCATTAGATGGAGAATAGTTAAAAGACAACATATTAAGTGTTAAAACCGAGAAAAAATATTGTTTTGGGGGACATATGTACGGTACTCATTTCTAATTTGATTAATGCAACAAGTCTCAAATGAGTTGGGACGGGGATCAGTTCAATTTAGTAAACATCCAAATAAGATAAAACAACAAAGAAGAACATTTCAAAATGAATTGGACTGACGGACAATATAGGTGTCCAGCTATAAGATCATCACAGAGAGGCTGAGTCACTCAGAATTAAAGATGCAAAGGGAATAATTACCATATTTATTACATACATTTTTGAATTCCCTTTGATTTACCACGATTGAGTGCATACAAGACATTTTTTTGTTATTAAAGACATTGTATAGGTTCATGACATCATGAAATATATATTGGCTGTAGTCTCACTCTAGCACTCCAGGAATTAGAGCTATTGAAAATTGACCATATTAAGAATGCTTAATGCGTGCAAATGATACAGGGGTGTAACATTCTCCTAAGCACCTGAGCTCACTTGAAATAGACCCAGAAGACATGGGAAACTGTCCTTTGCTTACAGAAGTCAGCAGAAGTTGTAGAAGTCCATTCTTTTTGACAATAATAGAGCATTGCACATCCTGTGCTACAGTGAAAATGGACCATCCAACTTGTGTTAGTGATAACGTCAAAAGTCAGCCTCCATGATGGCATGCGGGTGCAGTAGTGCATTGGTTAAGATGTTCTCACTCATCTGTAGAGTTAAATACAGTGCTGAATGGTATAAATGGGTTTTAAACAGCATGAAAAGCCACTCATGCATTATATTTTGAAGGGAGATCTTCGATTACTGCCACCAGTGCCACATAGTAAAGTCAAATTGCATTCTCTACTATGTTTTAACCGTTTGGCTCCATCATAAGGACCAACAGGTGATAAAATGGTGGGCTTTTGGTCAAGACCTGTCACACTGTAAGCACTACAGGAAGGAAAACATTGCAAAACATGACAAGGAATACACCCACTATTTAAGCTGGTGAAATAATGTCCAAGATAGGAATTAACACTGTTTTTTATATAAGATCATCTCATCGGTTAATGTATTTAACTGTTAAGTGTTGTCTTTTGTTTTGTTTTCAGTCTTCCTCGACATTTGCTGCCTTTTATCGTCCCCGTCCCAACTCTTTTGAGACGTGTTGCATTTATCAAATTAGAAATGAGTACATATGTCCCCGATAACAATACTTTTTCTCGGTTTTAACACTTAATATGCTGTCTTTTCACTATTCTCCATCTAATGAATAGATTGAATGTTTTGAAAATGATAGCATTTTGATTTTATTCACTGGTTACCAAACGTCCCAATTTCACCGGAGTTGGGGTTTGTAGAAAATATTAGTTTATTACCTTCATGAAAAGATCAAATTTGGCAATAGGCAGCCCAGTTTCAATGATCAGCATAGTTGCAGAACCTTTTTTGACCATTTCCTGCACAGTGTACCTTTAAGGGTATGTATTTCTTAGGTAAATCTCTACCTATCTGACCCAGCCGTGGCTTAGTCGGCTGGGCACTGGACTGCTATGCATGCGACTTAGGTTCGATTCTTCTGCCCTCCTCCACAATAAAAAATAAATAAATCTCTCCCTCTCTGTGTTGTTCACATCTTCTGTTCACAGGTCTTCATCAAACTACTATGATCTACTAGGAGTAAAACCTGATGCGTCAGTGGACGAAATCAAAACAGCGTTTTTTGACAAATCTAAAAAGGTTTGCTTATTTGTTTGTTGATAGTTGTGGTTATTTTTCAAATGTACTCAAATTTGTCTTATTTCAGGCAAATTTTCCTTCATATTTTAGGCTCTGGTTATCTGTGGAGATTCCCATCTGTCCAAGTTGTGTTAGTCCAGTGGTTCTCAACCTTTTGAAACAAATGGCCCCTTGACCTCATCATACTCCAGCTAATGCCCCCTTGAACTCATCACAAGCCTGCCAACGCCCTAGCCAGGCAGTGTCCTCCTAGTGATGCAACAACTTCAGCGTTGCTTCTAGACAGGTAATGAGCAATAAAAATATCGTTTCTGAGCACCGGAAAAATCGGGAACTCCTCCCACTTTGTCAGGAAGCAAACAGCAAAATAAGGGTAGCGGGTCAACCATGCCGTTTGGGAAATGTTCATTGTTATGGTCTTGGTCAGACCAAGTCTCGAAGAGATTTGAAAGTCGATGATAATCAGGCTACCAACGCCCCCTTAGTATTAGAACAAGGCCGACAGGCGGACAACAGATGCGTCCCTCTATGCCAGTTCCAACCTTTTTTCCCCCCAAAACGCCCCGCTGGCCTCCTCCTAACCTGTCAACGCCCACCCCCCTCTGAGGATGTGCTTTTTGTTTATTGGTCATAGCCTATTGCCCATGGAAACTCCAAATAATGTGGCAGGCAGTGAAATGACGAGACAAAGCTTTATATTTTGCATAATATAATAAGGTCATCATGCTTGGATTTGGAAAAGAAGCATCTAATTTCAAATTTCACATAGATCAAGTGGCTACATTACAAATTACCAGATATTATTAGTACTAGGTTATTTATCAACCTTTAGTAGGCTATCACGCCATTTCAGCGTCATGTGCATGTGGGAAAGAAACTAAACATCGCCAAATAGCCTAATAAATAAATAAAACCGTTTGGGTGAATCATGCGCTATGGGTTCACCCTTTGGATGCATTGTGCGCTTAATTTTCAATGCCAGCTTTTTACCGTCAAGGCACAAAGCAGTGAGCTTCAGTGGCAGAGTTTACCAAATTCATACGACTGCAAACCAATTACGAAGCAAAAGACGCGTTCTGTCCGGTGCTCTCTCTGAGCGCAAGGGAAAGCACCTGTGGGGTTCACGCGCCCGCCAGCAGAAAACGACTCTCCCTTGCAATATGCCCGAGAACATCAGTAACACAGCGTATGTGAAATGCAAATGGCCCATCTGTCTACTAGTTCGAGAACACTGACTACTCACTGAAACGTAGTGGCAGAATGTTTGCAAACTCACGTTTAGAGGAAGAGCTGTAGCGCTGCTGGTCGCCTGTCAACTTATTACGGTTCCATGTCGTGGAGCGTTATGCAATGCTAACGCCCCTCTATCCGAGCACAAACATCTGTGTGAAATACTGCCTGCCGACTTCTAAATCGTTCATTTCCATTCTGATGAACCAAAATAGCTGCACAGCGCGACACTATCAGCCGAAGTGTAGGCCTATCACAAGACCGTGAACATTAAGTGACACTCACAGTGGTGTTGGTGTGCTGTGGAGAAGGAACGAAGTTGACTACCACTGTCCAAACGCAAAACAATGCCGAAAATTGAATGCACCCCTCAGTTGTCTCACAATGCTATCAGCTTAGCCTTGCCGGTTTGGTTTTGACACGCATTCGCTCCAGGCCAAAATGCCTCTCTGCCTCCGCCTTGTGGACACAGGAGGAACAATTGAAGGAATGCGTTTCAGACAGCGTTTCAGACAAGACAGCGTTTCAGACAAGGAATGCGTTTCAGACGGACGGACGGACGGACGGACAGCGGACGGACAGACCCTCTTATAGAGATGCTGGGACGCATCTAAAAATCGGACTCCTTTTCAACACCCCCCAAGGGCTCCCTGACGCCCTCCCTGGAGGGTCGTAGAGCTTCCGTTCAGAAACACTATGTTAGTGAAAAATGCTGAGTTTGCGCACTTTTCTACAGTTATATTAACTCCTTCGACAGTCCCTCACATTCATCTTCTTGCATATGTATTAAACTGGGTAGGGGATGTCGTACCCCTATTGATAGGAAATTGAAAAATATGAGAGAGAGAGAGAGAGAGAGAGAGAGAGAGAGAGAGAGAGAGAGAGAGAGAGAGAGAGAGAGAGAAGATGTAGGGTTGAGAAATGACCCAGGGTGGTTTCGAACCTGGGTCCCCAATGGAAAGTAGTCTGTTTATGGCAGGGTAATGTTATGCAGCTTCACATGAAATATGACATATTTTTAAAGGAATCTTAGAAAATACATTTTCAATACAATTAACTTATATTCAAGGGATTTAATGAAGGTGGGGTCTGTTGTAAAGGTGGCTGCCTTCAATATAGGCCTTAAGTGCAGGGGGAAATCATGGTTTGTGTTCATAGTGCAGCCCTTGGAGGACTTTTACAGCCCTTGGAGCAGTTTGAATTGATTTTTTTTGTGGGGGGGGGGAAGCTTCTGCAGTGTGGGTATGTTTCTTTTGATTTAATTTTTGCATTCATTTATATCCTGCACCGCAAAAACTGTTTTTTTGTGTGCTTGTTTGTTTTTTAATGTGCATGCTTTGGGATGTGCGCGCACCTCACTGATCCCATCTTTGGAGTACAAAATTAATCTCATGGATAATTGCTTTTTCTTGCCTCAAGGCGGCAGTATTGTACCATGAAATTATCTCCTACATTTAAATTTCACTTCTGTACTTGTAATCCCTGTTAGTAAGACAAAAATGACTATGTTTCATTATGTAGCGAGCATGTGAGTATGCCTTTTATTTTTCACAGTGGATTTTGTTGTCTTTTCCTGGGCTCTGTCTCACGTTCCTGTGTGTGTAAAGGCCAGTGGGGTAAGCTAAAGCTCTACTACGAAGATGCTTCAGGACTAAAGCTAAGGTTCAGGTTAAGTTAAGAGGCATATCATCTAATAGAAGAGCCTGGGGTCCTCATGTTCTTAAGAAATGATTTACCTCTTTACTTAACTTGGAGTGCGTTTCTCGACAGCGTCGTCGCTAACTAAGTTAGCAACTTACTTTTTTGCAATGTATTTTCCCATTGGCAACTTACTAAGTTGCTAACTGGCTAGCAACTATGCTTTCGAGAAACAGGGTCCAGGTTTACTCCTGAACCAGCCTATTAGTACACTATACCCTTCAGATGATTTTGGGGTTTATTTCCGTGCTCCTGTGTCGTGTCGGGTTTGCATGTGTCCTGTTTGTGCATGCCGTTCCCTATCAGGGCTGTCTGTGGTGTGGGAGCAAGGGAAAGAGATAGGGGTCTACTCTCTTGTCCCATGTGAAACACAGATCAGAGCACCGAGATAAGACACACACACACACACAGGCGCACACAGACACAAACACACACACACACACACACACGCACACACACACACACACACAGACACAGACACACACACGCGCGCAGGCGCCCGTGTGATGGTGGCAGAGGAAAAGAGGAAAGCCGACACCAGAGAGATTCACTTTGATTACAGACACGGAACTGAACTGTAGCATGTTTCCAGCTAGCTTAGCAATAGCCAGCCAAGCCCTGTCATGCCATGCAGACAACCTCTGTTATAAGCCAAATGGTAATGACCCAGTCTAAATCTGTCACTACTAGCGACCTAACCCCACATTGCTCCAGGGACTGTAACCAATACCCTGTCTAATAATGACTGTTGGTCGCTTTGGATAGTGGAAGTGTAATGTAATAATGTGATCGGATTCGGAAGGTTTGTGGATTCCAATGTCATGTTTTCCGCTAAGGTGCATCAAACCCCACACTTTTCTCAGGGACTTAAATCAATAACCTGTACCTAAATAGCTGCCATAGGTTGAAAATATCAGCTAAGTGCAATGTGGCAATATAACAAGTCAAGTCAGCTTTATTGTAAATTTCTTAACATGCACTGGTCATACAAGGAATTGCAATTACATGTCTTACTTTCCCATGCAGACATAGACATACTTAAGGTATAGACATAAACAGTATAGACATATAGACACAATGATAATAAGTAGTAGTGAAGTGAAAGCATGAAAGACCAAATGGGAAACTCCAACTCCTATTGTCATTGTG